>NW_004955414.1:20087522-20108077 GCF_000276665.1 Chinchilla lanigera
TCCTTTCCTTTCCTTTCCTTTCCTTTCCTTTCCTTTCCTTTCCTTTCCTTTCCTTTCCTTTCCTTTCCTTTCCTTTCCTCTCCCCTCCCCTCTTCTCCTCTCCTCTCTTCTCCTTTCCTTTCCTCTCTTCCCCTTTCTTCTCTTTCCCCTCCCCTCATATTCCCCCCCCTTCCCTCCCACCTCTGTCTGTCTGTCTCTCTTTTTATGTAGGGATAGAACCCAGGGGTGTTTACCTACTGAGCTATATTTCCAGCCTTGTCTTTAATTTTCTTTTTTTTAATTTTGAAAAACAGGGTCTTGCTAAGTTGCTCAAACTGGCATCAGACTTAGAGTCTCTTGCCTCAGAATACTGAGTGGCTAGAATTACAGGTGTGGACCACTGCATTTGGCTTTCCATTTTTTAATGGGGGCGCGGTACTAGGGATTGAACTCAAAACCTTCAGACTGACCTACATCTCTAGCTCTTTCTCATTTGAAACAAGGTCTTGCTAAGTTGATAAATGAGCTGAGCTCAAACTTTTATTACTTTGCCTTTTTTATTTTTCAATTTTGAGACAAGGTTTTGCTAAATTGCTCCGTTGCCCCAGCTGAGACAGCCTTGTGATTCTCCTACCTCAGCCTCCCAAAGTGCTGAGATTACAGGTACGTGATATCACACCTGGCTTCTACATTTTTGTTTCATTTCCAAAGATTTAAAAAAGATTTTAAGTAGTACATGTTTGTAGCGAATAATGTTTACATCCCTTATGTGGAGGTGGTACGTGTACATGATGCATTATAATTCCTTTCTCATTCCCTTTCCCTTCCTTTCCTCTCCCCTCCATCCATGTCTTGATTCCCTTCCTCTCCTTCTCCTCCTCCACCTCCTCCTTCCCCTCCTCCCTCTCTTTTCTCTTCCTCCTCCTCCTTGTTCTTCTGTACATATTTGCAATACATATTCTTTTTTTTTTTCCTATATTTTTAATGAGGCCACTGACAGGATTTCTCATCTCTCAGGCTTTGTTTCCTCATCTGTAGAAAGGAAAAAGTGTCACCCAGTGGTTGTGGAAGAAGGGAGGTTTCATGAGACACTGACAGTGAAACCCTAAGGTAGTGTCTGGTTACCATTATAGTTTGATAAATACCTACTATGTGCTAAATAGCTTATAGTCTTTCCCATGTTCACAACTACTCTGTGAGTCAGTATTGTTGTGTTTTATTATGTGACAAAGGTTTATAGTGAATTTCCTTGTCATCTCTGCAGCACTGGAGCAGCGGCTGGAGGATTCGGCCTCCCTTGTGTCAGATGCTGCTACATTCTTGGGTCTGGGTGCAGCTGGGATGGAGACAGTAACTTCAGCACTGTCTCCAAAGGAGGAGCCATGGCATATGTGCAACTGTTGGAAAAACTGGGATGATGGGAAACAGAAGGGCTTGGTTGTATTGGTCTGGAGCTTGTTCCTCTTAGTGGATGAACTTGCTTCTCTCTAAAACCTCTGTACCTGCTTTAAAGGAGATGAAATGGGAGGGGGAGGGCAGAAAAACCAGCCTTGGGCCAAGGATCAATTAACCATGAGTCAGAGACAGTTTTTCCTTATGTGAAGTCATTACATGAATAACCTTTGTCTTTAGGCCAACTGGGATTGAAATCCTATTTCCCACCATCTAGCTTCATGGGGATGGAGCCTGAGAGGTACTTAGGCCCCTTTAGTCCTGATTCCACATTAGAAACTTCTAATGAAACTTGAAAGTTTCCCCACAGTGTTAGGGGATTAAGGGAAGTTTTATGGGTGAAGTGGATGTAATTCTCTGATTCTTACTATTATTTAAGAAATTTTATCCTGAAGAAGTATCAGAAAGCAAGGAGCATGGAGAAAAAGAATGTAAAGAAGAAGGCAGTACCAGAGAGATCATCAGTCTAGCACAGTGATGTAAGGGTCCTTCGGGACTGTGGAGAAAGGGCACATCCATGTTGCGATAGCCCTACACACACTAGAACAGCTACAATTGAAAAGACCAGCAACACAAGGTATTGATGAGGATGTGAACAAACTCTCCCACAGTGTTGGTGTGGGTGCAGGTTGGTGAGGTCACTTGCGAAAACTGGAAGCATTTACTAGAGGTAAATATGCATGATCTATGATAGGGTAATTCTACCCCTAGGTGTACACCCAACAGAAATGCATACATGTGCTCACAAAAGACATGCTAGAGTATTCATGGCAACATTACTTACACTAGCTCCAAACTTAACTGAGTGCCTATCAGCAGTAGAATTAACAAATATATTCTAGTAGGTTCTCATGATGGAAAAATTATGTAGCAATGGGAATGAACAAATTATGCAGCACTGTGGGTGTGTCTGATGACTATAATTACACATTTCAAAAATAGGCAAAATTAATCATATTAAAAACTAGGATATTTATTATTGACTGGAAGAAGTCACAAAAGGCTTTGGGAGCTGATATTATTCTGTTTATTGACCTAGACTTCTCCATGTGTATGTTATATTTCAATAAAATATTTTTGAAATAATTAAGCATGGTAAACTTTATAAGCTGAAAAGTATCTTGAGAGAATTCATAATACTTAAAGGAAAGGGGATTGACAAGATCAGAGATATAGGATGGACAAACTCCTCCCTCTTTTGGATGCAGTATAAAGATTTTGCTTAGATTTGGTCCCACATGTATCAAAGAATCATCGGTGATCATTTTTTTCTCTGTATGCATGTACTCGCCTAAGTGTTCATACCTGTATTTTCATAAATATTTGAGAATAATTTTAATGGAAGTTTGAAGGATAAATCATAACACAGGAAGCCTGAAGAAAGTGAGGCAGTTAAGTTTTTTAATATCCAGGGAAATGATGATGCAGCAAGATTAGTTTCATCAGTATCTGAAAGGAGGAGGTAGTTTAAAAAGTGTTGATTTGGAGAATATGTTACAGAGTGAAAGGACATATCAAGGTTTCTTTGGGAGTGGTATTTTATGGAGAGCAGAAAAGAAAGGGAGGCATTAACCATCAGGTGTTGGACAATGAGCTTAGGGAAAGGGGAAGAATTAGATTTTGTGTATCTGTAGGACATTCAGTTTGCAATGCAAACCAATGTGAGATGTTTAGTAGAAAAATAGAAATACAGTCTTGTTCTGAGGAAAGAATTGAGGGAATGTTTAGCCTAAACATGCTTTGTAAGGTTATGAGAATAAAGGAGCTCATATAATACAATCTCGCCTCTTTGTGCAATATTAATCCTGGGGTTCTGGAAGGATGTCTGACTCTTGACATGATTTCCTTCAATCTTCAAACTCAGCCTTCTGCCCTCAACTAAGCCAGGTGGCCCTCTCAGAACAAGTTTTATAGTAAGAGGGCTGAGAAAGTTATTTAAGAGGAGATTTCTTTCTAATTGAGTCCAGGGCCACAGGTCTGTCTTGAAGGCAGAGGCAAAACTGACAAGTGTGAAGCAGCCATTGAGGTGAAGGTAGCATTGGGAAAGAAAGATGACCAAAATTTAATGCACCTGGTAAAATATCTTCTTGATCCAGATTTAGCGTTGAAGAAACTTTGAATACCTCCTTTAAGGTAACTCATCTTTGCAGGAGAGAAATTTGTCACCACATTTAAAGAAGTTATTTTAATGAGTCTATATTATATTAAAATATCACACTGTAGCCCAAAGATATATGCAATCATTACATATCAATCAAAAATTTAAATCTGAATTTGATGGTGCCCACCTGTAATCTCAGTGCTTAGGAGGCTAAGGCATGAAGATTTCGAGTTTGAGTCCAGTCTTCCCTACATAGTGAGTTCCAGACCCTGCTTCAGAATTAGGAAGAAGTTTAAGGGGATGGAAATGTTAACCACTCTGATTTGATCATTAGATCATGACAACCATGTACATGTATTGAATTATCCCACAGCACCTAATAAATTTGTACAATTAAAACAGTAATTAAAAGTGAAATAATAAAAAGAACTTATTTTGAGGCCAGATAGGCAATTTTAGACAAAGAATGTAGAAGTTCTGGTTCCACAACAGCACCAGAAGGCTAAGTAACCAGACTCTTAACAAGATGTTTCTGAAAATATGTTACATATTTGAACGTGTCCTTCTAGGTATACTTGTTAAAAGATACCAGATGGAAAATCCACTTCTAAGAATAGAAATGGAGCCTAAAGTTTTTGCTGCAAATGTTGTCTTAAATTTCTGTGGAAAATTATTTGTTTTCTTCAGTATTTATTTGGAGAAGACACTCTGTGGAGAAGGTTTTTAAAGTTTAGTTTAAGTGAAAAAAGAATGTTGTTTAGGCCCAGCTCTTAAGTGTCTAACAAAGTAACCACAGATAATAAGCAGATATCAACTCAGAAAATGTATCAAATATTACTCTATGGATAAATACTTTCAAAGAGAGAAAATCAAATTAGCCAGGAGCTCCGAGGAATAAAGGGGTTTCTATCTTGGTCTAAGAATGGTTATGAGCCAGCTCTTCTTTTTCACCCCACCCTCAGTAGGGAATTTATAAGGGATCACAAAATGAATGAATGCCTCTTATTCCTAGGGTGGACAATTCCCTCCTGGAATCGCTATGTTTTCTTGCAACAGCAGCACTTCCGGTCACTCTGTCTTCCTCCTCACTGGCTTTCCAGGCCTAGAGGCCTCTCAGCATTGGGTCTCCATCCCCATCAACCTCATCTGCGTTGTTTCCATCGTGGGCAACAGCATCATCCTCTTCGTGATTCGCACAGATCCGGTCCTACATGAACCCATGTATATTTTCCTGTCCATGTTGGCTGCTTCTGATCTGGGGCTCTGTGTGTCCACCTTCCCCACCATGGTGCAGCTCTTCTGGTTGGGAACGCGTGAGCTGCCTTTTGATCTTTGTGCAGCACAGATGTTTTTCATCCATGCTTTCACCTATGTGGAGTCTGGTGTGCTGCTGGCCATGGCCTTTGATCGTTTTATTGCCATCCGGGACCCTTTACATTATGCTACAATCCTTCCCCACTCAGCTGTGGCAAAAGTGGGGGCTGCCATTTTGGTTAGAGCTGTCCTGCTCAACCTGCCAGGACCCATCCTTCTGCGGAATCTGCTTTTTCCTCAAATCAGTGAGCTCTCTCATTGCTACTGCCTGCATTGTGACCTTGTGCAACTGGCCTGCTCAGACATCCAGATCAACAGCTTGGTTGGCCTGGTGTCCATCCTCTTCTCCCTGGGCCTTGACTCCTCTCTCATCATACTCTCATATGCCCTGATCCTGCGGACAGTGCTGGGCATTGCATCACCTGGGGAACGGCTCAAGGCACTCAACACGTGTGTCTCACACCTCTGCATTGTGCTCATCTTTTATTTGCCCAAACTTGGGCTATCTGTGTTGCACCGAGTGGAGAAGCACAACTACCCTGCTCTGGCAGTGCTTATGGCCAACCTGCACTTCTTGGTCCCACCCCTCATGAACCCCCTTGTGTACTGCATCAAATCTAAGCAGATCCGTCAGGGCTTCCTAAAGCGCTTCCAGCAGAAGAGGGTTGATGTTTCCTAGAACAGAAGAACCCAGCTGTACATGACCCCAGTGGGCTACCCATACTCTGGGGTTGGGTAAAAATGAGCACTTTGTGGGGTCCTATCAACCTCTATAATCATATAGAGTTTGGAGGATTGAACACATCAAAGTGGCACCTTAATAATCTTCTCATTGTTCTATCTCATTACAGCAGAATTATTTTGGACTCATATATACTGTAGCATCTCCTTACACAGGGGACTTAATCACACTGATAAGATGTGTGCATATCTATCTGTACAGGTATCTCTCTTCTCTGGATTTTTCTCATTTGAAGTATAAGTCTAAAGAACTATAGAAAGCTATATTCACTTTACTATCGGCCACTTTCTCCCAAATTTTATATTAACCAGCTCCTATACCAAGAACTACGACAGGGAGATGGATTATGGAGCAACATATTACTACACTGTACATGTTGAACTTATCTACCACTTGTTTGTAACTGGGGAAGGATAGTTTTCTCTTGGTTCTATCATGTATGTCTCTGCTTTGAGCTAGGGAGAAAGTCTGATATTATTAAGTCTAAGGAGGCTGCTTGGTATAGTATCTGGATAGTGCTGATTACTTGGATACCAATAGTAAGGCTGGAACAACTACTTCTAAGGCAACTGAGACCAGGAATTCAGGGCTGTTTTGTTCACTGACATAGCTCTAGCTCCAAAAATGGTGCCTACTCTGTAGGAGCTCAATGCATATTATTGAGCAAGTGAATAAGGAAGATGAAATGGTAAGAGCTGATGCTCAGGGGGAGAACAGGGATATCCAAATACCCGAGACCTTTGAAGATAACAAAGAGTTAAAAAAAAAGGAATGGAAAAAAAAATAAACTGGAATAGAATGAGGTAAGAATGAGAATCAGAGACCTTGGAGCTGAGATGTGGTTCTCCTATACCACAGGGTCAATACGAGTGCAGCCTAGAAAGGATCCAAACATGTTGTGGAGCTTTTTTCAGTACTGCTTCCAGATTTCTAGGAGACTGAGAGATATCCCTTTCCACCATTATCATTTTCCTTGGATTTCTCAGTCCTAAAACATCTATGGGTTTACCGAAGTATTGAAATAAGGATATTGCTGGTGGAAAACAACCACTTAAGTAGAAACAACCATGATAGAGCTGTTGGAAAGTACTTGGCCTATACCTATGGTTATTTGGACAACAGTAAATTTCATGATATTGGTCCTTTCTCTGCCTTTTTTCATGAAAATTGAAATAAGAGAAGGAGGATGAGGAGCCTGGAGGCAAGAAGGCAGGGTGGGGAAGCTGTGAACCCTGCACAAACATCGTCAGTTGGAAAGCCTGCTTTCCCTGTGGTCACTGTAGTATGGATTCCAGGAAACCCAGATCCCAGGGCCTATCAGTAACTAGGAGGAGGCCATGGTGTGTCCTATGTGTCTAACGGCCACAGAGTTCAAGAAGAAAGAGGAAAAAGCCATGAGTTTAGAGCTACCATTTTGAAATATTATGTCTGGTAGTAACCAAAGGAAAACTTCAGTAAACTCACTTTGATTAGGCATTTTGAAAAAGGAAGCCATTTGGGAAGATAGCATGTGCTATATTATAAATTTCCTCATCAAAATTGTAAATTTTGGGCTGACCAAGTGCTATTCAGGCTCTTCTGTCTGCTTCACCTATGACCCCATTACCAAGAAGGTTCTGACAGGGAGCCAGCGTATCCATCACTGAGGGCTGTACCCAACCATCTCTACCATCCTATTGGCCTAGGATACCTGATATTCAGGATCACAAACATCCTTGAGCACTTCAAACAAACAAACAAACAAAGCAATCTTTGTATCCAGAGCTCTGAAGGTGTATGTCACATTCCTATTCAGAGGATCCCACAGTAAAGTTTGGATATTAGAGGCCCAACTGAGGACTGCAAGAATTGTGGGCTTTGTCATATCTACCTTTTTCTACCATTTTGTAATTGTTGTTTTGAGCTTGGTGACTTCTCCCAGCTGTCAGGGCTTTCACTGCAGCATGGCTGTGTTTTTGCTGCACATTCCATGGGGGCACCGACATTAAGAGCTGGAAGGGATTGAGAGGTCTATGTTTGTACAAATTTGCCTGACGTATGCAGACATCTTGGTATGTTCCATATGCTTTGCTTAGCTTCATGGGCCAATAGTTAGTGAAGTATCTGCACCTGACACAAGGAGGAGTCCTGAGACAGTCTCTAATAAGCTTTGCTGCTAGTTTACCTAGGTAAAGATTAGGATATGATGTATAGAGACTTTAAAATTTTGGTAGAATAAAAAAAATCTGTGTATATCAGTATAAAGCTCTTGCTCTTAATCTTTATGATAGTCAGATTGCCACCTACCATTGCAGAAAACTTGAGTTTAACAGTCTCTTTCTATCCCACACTAGCTGTGTGACCTTTCAATTACTTCATCTCTCTGAATCTCCATCTCCTCATAAGTGAAAATACCTACCTCGTGAAGATATTGTGAATATTTAATTATATAAGGTCCACAAAGCATTAAATTCAGCTTCAGAGAACCCATTTTATGTGTGTTTGTGTGTTTATTTGACTAATGCCTATTTTCCCAATTCCCTACAGCCACCATGGAGACTTTTGGACTTGTCCAATTCTAGAGTTTAACATGGCTTAGCATATAATAAACATTTTATGTGTTAAATGAGTGAAAGAGTGGTAAAATGGTAAGTGCAATTGATTATATATTTTTTATTAAGCTCAGAGCAGATGGGAGCATTTATTATAATTAGTACCATTAACATATTTAATTTGTATTAGGTGGCTTTGATTTTGGGAGGGAAAAGTCAAATGTTGGTTGGTTGGCTGCAAGTGCAAAAATTTTGTTCAGTTACATTATTCCATAGAAACTCTGGGTTTATTATTCATAACTAAGCCTCTCACGGACTTCAGTGTGATCTAAACATGGTCTAAGTGAAATCCTTAATTCCAGTTACCAAGGCTTGCTTTGATTTTAGGAAACAGAATACTGAATCTGCAATACTGTAGAGTTGGGTGGGGTCCTTGGTGATTGGAAGATGAGCAACTGACCCATCATGTACATTTTCAGAACAAGTAAAATTTGTAGACACTTCTGTGCTGGTTGTGGGTAATAGCAGTCAAGAGACGGGGTAGGAGATGAACCAGAGGAAGAGGAGATTTGTAGAAATCAGGATACATATCCTGTTTGTTAAGGCCAAGTCTTTCCAAGCAGGTTAATCTATGATGCTCGCTGGCTTTGGGGCATGTGATTTCCTAATAGTCCCCTATTAGGTGGTTTTTTCCCCCTCTTTCTGTAAAAGTACAAATGAAGTCTACAGAAGTTAAGCTAGTGAACAATTGCTGTGAATTCATTCTGATATGAAGTTATGGTGAGTGCAAAATTCATTCTTCTTCCCTTTCATGTTCTCTCCTGTGAGAGATAGAGAAATAAACCAGTTGCATACCTGACTGAGGAAAGAACATACCAGGGATTGGATAAAGTGTTGGCTGAATACCTAGATCTTACCACTGTACGGCAGGGCTTATTGGGAAGTTGTCTTATTCTTAGGTTGATATTAAGAAATGGTCAATTTTGTTTTTAAAACTGTGCTGAGGAGAAACCTATATGTTTTAGGCATCTGAAATGTAGCCTGGTTTTCAGGTTTTATCTATACTTCTAACTAGGTCTTTAATCTTGAATAATTTCTTGACTTTTTTTTTTTTTTTCTGAGGTACTGGAAATCGAACTCACAAGCTCGTGCTTACCAGGCAGGTGCTGTGCCGCTGAGCTAAATTCCCAGCCCCGCTTCTTGATTTCTTGTAAGCATAATTTTCCCATCTTATTAACCCCATAAAGTTGTTATGAGGATTAAATAGTACTATATATAAGGAATACCAAGAAATACAATAAGATGTAATAATGGTATAGTTGTTAGTATAAGATGTTCTCTAGGCCCCAAACATCTAAGGCAATCACTGTGCTAGTTCTCTGCCAAGGACTGCCTCCTTCTGGGTCAGCTGCCTTAATTCAATCCTCTTTCATCAAAGCTCTACAAATCCCAAGGGAACTTTCCCAGCTTTAAGTACAGGTTTCAGAATCATCTAATTCCTATGCATCCTAACTCCAAACAACTTCACGATACAATTAAACTTAATAAGAATCCCAACCTACATTTTATAGATAGTTTATAAAATATTTAATTATTGTATACTATAGGAGGCTGTACTACTATTGCCTTTTTATGGTGGGAGAAACTCAAATAGAAGTAGGTGGGCTTGTTCTCATTGCTGCATTCTTCTGGCCAGGACTTTCCCAACAATAGGCTCTTAGTTTTCAAGGTTTATAGAGGATTTTCCACTTAAGGCCATGTTTGTACTCTGTCTCCTATATTTCTATATTTTCCTGTGCAGTTAGCTATAAAGCATTTATATAACATATTGTGTATTTTGTTCATAGGCTAGGATTTGTTGAGGAACATCTTAGTTTTCCAACTTTTGATACTATTGGCATACTAAGACTTAAAGGATGTTCAATGAATGAATAATGTTGCATAACAAACAATGAGCTGACAGCTTAAGTTTTTCTTGTGATCAGATATTTGAAATCAGTACCATGACAATGGTTAGATCCATGTTCTAAGCCTGCATTAGAGCTCACATAAGGGAAAAGTTCACAGTCAGTGTTAGATTCCAAGATTTTGTCTTTTAAGAAAGTATTTAATCTAGATTAAATTCTTGTATTCCCAAAACTTCCAACCTCATAAGGTGTGATTAGTGGAGATATGAAGTTTAATTTTCACCTCTGAAATCTGAAATTCATTTACAAATCATTTAAATTTAGCAACTCCTTAATGGTTCATCTTTTCCTATGCATGAGACAATGAAAGGAATTCTTATAGCTTTGACATCTTCCATTTCTCAGTCCCTCATTTCTATCTTTTCTTCCTTATGGTAGTTTTAACTGATAATCTTCATTTTGGCCCTTTGGAAAAAGTGTGACCCCTATGAATCTGACTGAGCAATTATATCCCAAGGGACTGGGTAGGTTGGTAAGGCCCATTTTAGTCTTTGTCTTTAGATAGAGGGCACTGCTTTAGTCATCTATGCCCACCTGTAATGGAATAAACTTGCACACATGCAAAATTGTGCCTCCAAATGCTTTGATTTATTGTGATTTGGATTAGAACACAGCACATTTCAGGACCTTACTGGTTGGATTATACAACCATTCCTGTAGGTGCAAGGATCCTAGTAGATCTCAGAGACTAAACGTAATAGGAAATTGGTAAGATCTCATCTACTTCCCTGTTTTCAGACAAAACCATACTCCTGTTAGCACCAGCATAATGTTCATTCCTCAAGAGAGGGTTTGGTTCATGCAGCAACTCAGAGACAGAGTCCTCATAAATTTTTCAGCTTTGATCTTCTTCCTGCTAAAGCCCCATATTTCTGCTAACCTACAACAAAACTCAAAGTAAATTTCTTAATAAAACTGGGGAAAAAGAATGTTCTATATTCATTGCCTCCTGTTTTTTCCTTCTCTCTTGTGTTCTTACTAAATAAGCTGTTGGCCACTTGAGACCACTGGAATGGGTTTTATCAAAGTTCTGATGGATACTATGCTGCCAGTCCCATCTGCCTTTACATTCATGGTTTTGACCCCAGCATTTGACACATTTGGTCACTCTCTTTGCCTTGTGAGACTTTCTTCACTCTTCCTTCCAAATCTGATGCTTTGTCCTGTTACCTACTGTCACTTTCACTCTCAGACTCCTTGGTTGTTTTCTTATCTTACCAAAATTCAATTGTGTTAGCTTGGATCTATACACTTCCCTAGATGGCTGTTATGGTTATGTCCCCCCAAAGCCTCATGCAGTCATGGGGCTGGCATCTAGAGTTTTTGACTGGCTCATGGTCCAATGAGATTATGGGTGTGAGTGCTATACTCACGGTCCAATGGGATTATGGGTGTGAGTGCTACACCCACCCTGCACTGGGTATAGTAGGGTGGGGAGCCTGCATACAATACAAAGGAGGGAAAGAGGCTTTCTTGCTGTTGCTCCTTCTTTTTTGCTCTTGTTACTTTTGCTGTTCTCCTCTACCATGAACTGTTGCCCTCTGCCATGTGCCACTGTACCTTGGAGCCAGCCAAGTATGAACTGAAACCTCCACAAACTGTGAGCTAGATAAACTTTTTTTTCCTCAATTCTGTGTGTCAGGTATTTTGTCTCATCAATGAGAGAAAAGTAACCAAGACACGGGCTATCTGGGAGCTAGAGTCCTTTAGGAGTTGCCTGTGAAGTTCTTGAGGATGTAGAATCAATTTTCTCCTGTTGTTGCTTCCATTTTTGCCCCTGGCTGCAGAGCCTGCCTCAGTGACTGTACCCCATCTCTTATATTGTTCTTCATGTGTCCTAAACCTACTGCACCCCATGCCTTTGACAGCATTGTTGTACACTCGTATTAGACTGCTTAGGCTGCCACAGGGGAATACTGTGGACTTGGTGACTCGAACAACTTAAAATTGTTTTCTCACAGTTCTAGAGAATGGAAGTTTAAGATCAGGATGCCCAGTGATTGGGTCTGGTGAGGATTCTCCCTTCCTGGCTTGCAGAAGGCCACCGTATTATGTTCTTAGGTGGTAGAAAGAGCCAACAAGCTCTCTGGTGTTTCTTCTTACAAGGACACTAATCTCATGACTTCATCCAGCCCCAGTTAGTTTAGTGAAGTCTATAAAAGCTGTATCTCCATACAGGCATATTGAGAGCTATGACCTCAAAAACAAGACTTTCTGGGGTTGGAGAACATAAACATTCAGTTGGTAACAATACCCTTGAGCTCTAACTCTGAGGCTCCTTATTACTTTGAGAGAATGAAATATCACAACATCTGTTTAGATGCTGGCACATTTCTTTCTTTTTTTGTTTTGAGACAGGGTTTCAATATGTGGCGCAGGCTGGCCTAGAACTTGTTTATGTAGCCTACGCTGGCCTCAAACTCAAGGTGATCCTCCTGCCTCAGCCTCCCCAGTGCTGGGATTAAAGGCATGTGCCACCACACCTAGCTAGATGCTGGCACATTTTTAACCTGGAAGTACAAGAGAATTAATTTACCATAGGCATGTGGTTTAACCAACGCAAGATAAGCAGCTTGAGTCTAATGAAAACATTCTATGTTGGGAATGAAAATAACTTAGAGTAGCCAGTGTTGCTGTGGAAATACAGTGAGGGGAGACTTATATTACTTCATTTGAAGATTAACTATATGACAGTGTGGTATTAACAGAAGGATAGACCTTAATGAAAGAGAAAAGTCCAGAAATATATCCACACATAAAGCTTTTCAATTTGATAAAGTTGCCAGTGCAATTCAATTTGTCAAAGATGAGCTACAAAAAGTAATTCTGTAATAAGATATCCATACATGAAAAATAGATCTTGAGTCCTACATCACACCATACACTATTATTTGTATTGAACCATAGACCTAAAATTAAAACCTAAATTTATAGAACAAAGTAAAAGCTGTGAATCAACTTGATTTCTACATCATAGCTAAAAGTTTCTTTTTAACTAAAAAGATATCAGTAAGAAAATGAAATGAATGGCAGAATATTTTCACTATGCGTATCTGACTAGTATCCAGACTCTATAACAGTGAGTGCAAGTCAACAAAACCAAAATCTCTTTAAAAATGGGCAAAAGACTTAAAAATTGCCCAAAAATAATAAACACAAAACATACTGAATATCAGTAGTTGTTAGAAAAAAGTGTAAATTGAGACCATAATGAATTGCTAGCTTATATTCATGGAAATGGCTAAAGTGGGAAAAAATATGAAAAGCTGACCAAGATGTGGAACTACATAGCATTGGTGAGATTATAAAAATTGTACCACTACTTTGGAAAAATTATGTCTTGAGTTCTTTTAGAGTCATACACATACCCTTCCCTCTGACCTAGAAATTCTACTTCTAGGCTAAGCAATACTCATAGCACCTTTATTTATAATAGCCCAAAGTGGGAAATAATTCAGGTGTCCAAAAGAAGATAGTTCAACTGTGAGGTATGCATATAGTGGAATATTACTAAGCAGTGAATTAACAGTTGGTGTAAACAATAGGGTATGGATGAGGGTTATTTCTTCTTGTCAGGTAAAGTAACTGTATCTTCCTCATTTTATCAATGTCTCTTGAAGGTAGGAGTAGTGTCAGACAGCAGAGCAGCATTTTCAGGAGGCCCACATCAGTTTGATAGCCATATTTCCTATGAGACAAGGACTTTCTGAGCTTTGTAGCCATATCTACATCACAGGTGGGAAACACTAGATGGTTCTTGCACCATCTGGCTTGATAGACTTCCTGATCAAAGTAAGGATACCACTGAGTGTGGCTTTCTGTCTCCCCATCATGCTGGGAGCCAGGAGCCTCATAAACATTGCCCAAGGGCTGAGGGGGTTAAAGCCTAGTTTGTCAGGCAGGGGTAGTATTGAAGGCCTCATGGCTGAGCAGAGCTCCTCTTCAGCAGTCGGAGGGTGCCATCCCGGATCTGTTTGGTTTTCATCCCATAGATGATGGGGTTAAGCATGGGAGGCACAATGAGGTAGAGGTGAGCCAGGAGGATGTGGATGTGCCTAGGTACATGTTGGCCCAAATGCTGAGTATAGAATGAGAAGAGTCCTGGTGTGTAGAAGAGGAGGATGACACCGAGGTGGGAGCCACAAGTGCCAAAAGCCTTAGCCCTTGCCTCTTTGGAGGAGAGGTCTAACACAGCCTGGAGGATGAGTGCGTAGGAGATGGCAATGCAGATGGAGTCAGTGCCCACCACCAGTGTGGCAGCAGTGATGCCATATATGTTGTTTGGCCGTGTATCCCCACAAGCCAGCTTTACCACAGCCATATGTTCACAGTAGGAATGGGCCACCACTCGGTTACAGTAAGTCAGCTTTGCCAGTAAGCGGGTAAGTGGGGTCATGAGCCCCAAGCCATGGAGTGCAGCAGCTGCCCCCAACTTGCCCACAGACTCTGGAGGCAGCAGTGACCCATAGTGCAGTGGCTGGCAGATAGCCAAGTAGCGATCAAAACCCATTGTTAGCAGGAGGCCAGATTCTACAGCTGAGAAACCATGGATAAAGAACATCTGGGCAGCACAGGCCCCAAAGGCAATCTCAGCAGCATTTGCCCAAAAGAGGGCAAGGAGCTTGGGCACGGTGGAGGTGCAGAGCACCAAGTCAATGGTGGACAGCATGCACAGGAATAAGTAGATGGGCCGGTGCAGGGTGGGCTCTGAATGCACCACCAGCAGCACTGCCATGCTGCCAAGCAATGCCAAGGCATACATGGAGCAGAAGGGAAATGCAAGCCAGAAGTGGGATGCCTCAAGGCCAGGAATTCCCATGAGCAGGAAGGAGGCTGGGATCTGATGGCTGTGGTTTGTGTGTTGCACAGCAAGGAATGGTGTATAGAGAGGATCTCACTGCCTTGGTCTAAGCCTTTAAGAAACCCTTGGATCCAACCTTATGTTGTAGCTGGATGGCAACAGGAAATGTTTGCGTTAGACTTCATGAAAAGCATCCAGGATGAGAAGATTGCGGTGCACTGGGAGATGATGCAAAGAGCCGTATCACCAAACTTCAAAATAACTTTTCATTTCTGTAGGACTCAGTGATGTCCAGGGTGCAGGGTGGGGGCTGAGTGAGTGGCCTGGCCGTAGAACGCTCCATGGTAAAGGTGAGTGATCAGAGATTTACGCCCTTCTGCTTTTTGCCTGTGAATCCTCTATGGCCTCTTGCTTGTGAATTTTCTATTGATTCATCTGTTGTGTGGCAACATGAAGGTAATATTAATAATAAAAAAGTCAGATAGACTGGAAGACTCAAATGTGGCTACTTTTTACAGTGGGAAATTAAGACTGAAGGGGTAAAGGGAAAAAAAGGAGATCTTGGCATTTTCAAGCCACTGAGCCCGTACCAGCTCATAGATGAGGCTGAAAACCGAGGTGCTAACCAGGAACATCAAGACACAGGTGAGGGGCTGAATCTCTCACAGCCTGCCACAGACATAAGATTGCATGGCTCATGTTTAGTACTAGGATCCCATGCTTTCCTCAGATGCCCTCTATAGATATTAAGAAATCAGGTGAGATCAAGCAAAATTGATAGTGGTTGGTGTCAGGTTGATTTGGCCATGATATGATCTGCTGAGGTCATTGAAAAATTATTGTGTGCAAAGCATATTCTTTCATAAAAACCAAAAGGTATGTGACAGAATGAGAAATGAATTTTACTCACTTAGAACACACAATCATTCTCCATAAGCAAACATGGAGAGTAAATTTGATCAAATAATAGTAGCACTGAATTTTTACACATCTTCACCCCGCATCTTCTATTACACACACACCCTTTCCTCATTTTGCCTCACCTATATATACCTTCTCACTTCTTTCTTACATGCTAGATAGCTGATAATTGGGTATTTGATAGACTGGGGAGATTAGACAGGAAAGACAGGAAGGGGACAGTAGAGGGAGAGGAGATGAACATGAAAGATAGATAAATCAGAGTAGATATAAGAAACAGTAGGAAAGAATAGAGAGCAGTACTTACAGTAATGGAACATGATTGTGCTCTGGTTGCTGATTGAAACAGATGTTGGAACTGATTAGACCTCTGCAGATGCCCCAGTTGGCATCCTTAACCTAAGCTGTAATAGTCTGTGCAGTTCCTAATGTCATCTCCCAGTATGCAGTGACCTAAGTAACTATCTTGTGGAAAGAGGCAGGAAGGATAAAAGGTCTTCAGATGTGAGTTGTGGAAAAGAGCTGCGTATCAGGATGCCTCTTCTCTATCCCAGTGCCAACTCTAGCTGTCATTCTGATATTGAACAAATATCCCTTTCTCCCTATCCCTTCCCCAATGTGTTTCTTGTTTTATCTTCTGTAATATTACCTCCCTTGTATTTCTACCACCTATTTGGTGCCCAAGGACACCAGAGGGGATCTCAGCCTCTGTGGTGATGGATGGATCAGACAGAAATCAGTGTGGGAGACTTTGCAAAATAGTACAGTATAGGTGACATGATTCCATTTGATAAATAAACACACTGTTCAGTTATATGATTGTGTGTGCACGTATAGTTCTGTGTAAAGTCCATGAGCAAGGATATACTCAGAGGACACATGTTCATACACTTATTTGTAGGTAAATGGGTACAACCTGAGAACATAATGTTAAGTGAAAAAAGTCAGGCATACAAGCTCAAATATCGCATGGTTTCTCTTATATGAGAAACAACACATATATAGTATGTAATGTGTAATGTATAACATATAATATATAATAATATATAATAAAAGTATCCAAAGAAAGGCAAGATGGAAGATAGATAAACATTAAGTAGGGAGAAGTTCACATACACCCCCAAATTACACATTTCATTGTTCTAAAAATATTTCAATATATGCTAATTTGTCTCATGTATACTTATAGCTTACCTTAGCTCATTGAAAAGAAAGTTTGTGTTATTATCTGTTTCTTTTGTTAAACTCCTTTTGTTTTATGTCTTGTGGTGAATAACTGCTTTGAAGATAAAGTATAATAATTATTGTTATTCTCTTCTGTGGTTATAAATTTTTTTATAAAATAAAAAATACATTGTTTTTAAACAGATGATACCTAAATATTCTTGCTCTAAATTGGGCAGAATTGAGAGTTTAGTAATCCAGTTATAAACAGGGATCCTGTTTCCCCCTCATTTTCTCCCTCCACTCAGCCTTTAAATAATCATACCATATTTAGTCATCCCCTGAGCTATTACTCAAATAACTTACTCCCTCCTTGACCTGGGAGCTACACAGCACAGAGACCACAGCTCTCCCTGCATCAGCCCTACGTACACAGATGGGGAAGTGAAATGGGAAATGTGTGTGTTGTGTACAACAGGCTTAAATTCTAAGAAAGAGATTGAAACTGATGTCTTGGGATCTTCCTTTCCTGCCTGTCACTGATACTTGAGTTAGATCTGAAAAACATTCAAGGTGGAGAAATTACAAGGCACTGGAAAATAACACAAGGCAGAGAAGGGGTTACCATCAGCAGCCCTCAAAGAAGTCCTTCCCACTTCCGTCTGGTTTAGGGATCTGTGGGCTGGATCCCTTAGTGTCCTCACCCCCAGGGAATCTCAGTTAGTGGTATGGCTACACAGCCCTGTGCATGGTGTAGGTGATTCTGGAGACTTTTACAGGTTTCTTCTACCTTCTCCTCTACCCCACTGCTATTTTCTTCTGATTCATTTGTCTCTTGTGATCAGGTAGCGAGATCCCTCTTCCAGATAACTCACCCAGAATAATACAGTTCATACCTCTCAGCCCTCTGACTTTTTTAGCACCAGGTAAAGGAAGACCTTACCTTAAATATATACAAACAAGAACTCAAGTATCTGGACAAGGCTGTGCCATGAGGAGAGGAGTAAGTTTTTCATCTCTGGAGGTATCTTAAGCGCCTGAAAGCTACCAGCCAAGAATTCATCACTCACTAATGAAGACCAAGGGCAGCTCAGTTAGTTCACATCCTCACTCTGCAGGTTACCTGCTGTGCAAACTCAGTCAAGCCATCTAAACTCTGTCAACTTGTTTCCTTGTTTGTGACCTGGAGGAGCTGATTTTCTACTTCATAGTCTCCTTAATAGGGAGACAGCTGTCTGAGAAGTCAGTCATACTACGTGGCACACAACCCAAGTAAGAAAGTGTGTTTCATTTGTGAGTCCTTTTAGTTTGAAGTGGAAACTACCTCCGTGAGAAATTACATTTGCGGCAGTCAGGTCTGTGGTCTGCTCACAGTGTGCCTATGGCAGGGCTGAGCACACACAGACAAACTTACCAGGTCTGGGCAGGGAGTGGCAGTGGAGTCTCAGGTCTGGTAGGGCTCAGAGAGTTGGTAGAAAAGGAACTTAAGTATTTATTCTGTTATTAGGGCCCTAGTTGAGAATCGAGATTCCCTGGGGATGAGGACACTAAAAGGCCTCAGGCATGCAGGAAACAGGCAGAAAATTGAAGCTAAGAACTTTAGGTCTGGATGGGGGAAGGAAGACTGGGGTAGCAGTGAGGGTCATGTGATAGTTTAGTGTGTGTGTGTGGGTGAGGCTAAACTGCATTCTGCTTGGTAAATTAGAAATAACAGAAGTTTATTTGTCTCATGGCTCTGAAGGCTGAGCTGTCCAAGATGGAGAGGCCCCACTTAAGGAGGGCCTTCCTTACTGTGTGTATGTAGTATTTGATTTGGTTTGATTTTTGGTACTTGAGATTGAACACAGAGCCTTCACATTGAGCTATCTCTCCAGCTTTCTACATTTTATTATTTTTTAAAACTTTGAGACAGGGTCTAGCTAAATTGCCCAAGCTGGACTTGAACTCGTGATCCTCCTCCTTCAACTTCCCAGAGTGCTGGGATTATAGGCATATACCACCATGCTCCAGACTCTTGCTGTGTTATGTGGAGGAGGAGAACAAACAATCATGAGTGAGACAGGAGAAAAATTTGAACTGAACTCATTTAAAATTAGGAATCCACCCTTGTGGTAAGGATTAATCTCTTCTTAAGGTGATCAAGATGCAATCTCTCAGCATTCCTATAATGAGAATTAAATTTCAAAGTCAGATTTGGAGGGGATGTTAAAATATGCATTTAGGAAGCAGATAGGTGGAGAGCTCTTAAATACAAATAATCTTAATGGCTTTTTAGCATAAGATCACATTTTAGAATATTTGATTAGTTTTGCTTTTTCTTCCGGCCCCCGCCTTTACCCCAAATATTTGCTTTCCCAAATATTGGTTCTTCATCTGTAAAAAAAGGAACTAGTGAAGATTCAGTGAGATGATATATACAAGACATTTATCATTTTGTCTGGGCTATGCTAAGCACTCAATAAAAATTATCTTGTCTAATTTAATCACTTACCAAACATCTATTATACATGAAGGATTGATGGATATTAAGGCACAGAATTAAAGGGTCATGTCCCTGCTTTCAGGGAGCTCACAGTTTGTTTGGAGATTGGCAGACATAATAATTATTGAGAATTCAGTGAGATATATGTAGACATAAAAAAAGAAGCAGAAGCTCATTCAGCATGGAGGGTTTACTCTGTAAGAGTCAAAGATTCGGGATTTAGGATTTATCAAATGCTATTTATGTGATACAGTCCACTCTAAATTTTGTTGGTGTGACCTTAGGTAAGCTAAATAACCATGTTTAGTCACTTGCTCCACATCTTTAAAAAATGGTACAGGTGTCACGGTCTATCACATGTCAGTTGTTTAATATAAAATCAGAAACATGGTGGGTCTTCAATATCTTTTTTTTCAGATTAGGTTTTTCTTTTTGGTTTGTTTTTTGTTTTTTGTTTTTTTTTTTTGGTACTGGAATCAAACTCATGACCTCAGGTTTGTGAGGCTAGTGCTTAAGCCACTGAGCTATACTCCCGGCCCAGGTCTTCAATATTTTGTTATGATCGTTACTTGATCTTCAACCAGCTTTCTCTAGAAGGGATTTTGTGAAGGCAGAGAATGGTGTGAGTTCTTCTCTCCAGTAGCATTTTAAAGAAGATTATGATGCCACTAGGTATGAGGGGAAGGCTTTCAAAGGAGTGGATAGGACCTGATCAAATACAGTGCAGGCACACACAAAACTTGATTTCAGACAATCAATAAGTCAATATGCATTGCTGACTTAATATGGATCTGATATTGTCCTTGAGTTAGAGACTTGAAAAATTCCTTTTTTAAAATATATGCTGCTGGTGAAGAGAAGATCAGATGGGGGACGACATGGACTAGAACATAGGAAAATTGTGGGCTTTATTATTTGTGCATAGGGCTTCCTTGGGTAGCTCATAGTGGGTTGACACTTCAAGAATAAAATGTATTCAGCCAGGCATGGTGGCACACGCCTGTAATCCCAGCACTCGGGTGTCTGAGGCAGGAGGATTGTTGTGAGTTAGAGACCAGCCTGGGCTACAAAGTGAGCTCAAGCCCATCCTGAGCTGCATAT
>NW_004955414.1:20108177-20178299 GCF_000276665.1 Chinchilla lanigera
AATGAAATGTTTTTAATGATCCTGAGTTTTGGAGATTCTCCATTCAGTCCTTCTAGAGGCACAACTGACTCTAATGTGGGAAACCAAACAATTTAAACTCTCTGCCAACTCCACAGCACTCAGAGTGAAGCCTCAGATCTCTGTTTTCATTGGGCTGGGCATGTAATCTCAGCACTGGCAAGGCTGAGGCAGGAGGATTGCTGCAAGTTTGAGGCCTGCATGGACTATGCAGTGAGTTCAAGACCGGTCTGGACTACATAGTGAGACCCTATTTCAAAAAACTAAAAAAAAAAAAAAAAAAAAAAGAAAAGAAAAGATAAAAGACAAATAAGTTTAAGAAGTCTACCGTACAACACAGAGATCCCAGTTAACAATATATGGCATTCCTGAAAATTGCTAAGAGGAGATCTTAAGTGTTCTTACCACAGAAAATGAGAAATATGTGAGGTAATGCATATATCAAGTAGCTTGATTTAGTCATTCTACAAAGTATACACAGTTCAGGGCAATATGTTATACTTCATAAGTATATGTAATTGTATTTAATTAAAAATAGAAGTGTTATGGAATAAAACAGGACTCTAAGAAAAAATGATTGAAAGGACAATTTTTGTTTGTCTTTTTTTGAAATAGGGTCTAGCTATGCAGTTCAGGCTGGACTTGAGCTCACTTTGTAGCCCAGGCTGGTCTCAAACTCACAACGATCCTCCTGCCTCAGCCTCCCGAGTGCTGGAATTACAGGCATGTGCCACCATGCCTGGCTCAAAGGACAGTTTTAAACTGGATAGTCTCAGGTCTTTCTGAGCTAACAACACTTGAATAGGGATCTTCAGGAAGTGAGTGAGCAAGGAAGGCAGCAGCTGTGTGAGCACGTGTGCTCAGCATGTACAGGGACGGCTAGTGTACAGGACCTCACATCTGGAATGTATTTGACAGATCTGAAGGGCAGCTTCAGGTTGATTGCTAAAGTGGAGTGACAGAGGAGATGGCAGGAGGTGAATGTGGAGAAGCAACAAAAATCCAGCTGAAAAGATGTTGAAAGCCATGGTGAAGACTGGATTTATTTGAATTGTGATGGAAAGCTATTGGAAGATTTTGAACATGATTCTGTCACACCATGACTTATGTTTTAGAAGATATGCTTTGGGTTCTATGGAGGTGGGGGCAAGGGTGAGAGAGGGAAGCTTGCTCTAAGGTTAATGTTAAACCCAAGGCATGAACTGATGGCAGCTTGAACCAGAAGTGATTATACATACGTGGTGATTACACTGTACCACGTTGTGAAGGTGTAGCAGATAGGATTCACTGGGACTGGATTGAATGCAGGATTATGAGACTATGATGGCCTTCAAGAAAAGCTTCAACATGAGAAAGTGGATCCATGGAAAAGCTTAGAGAATGGGAAACAATGACAGAAGATTTGACAAGCGGGGAGGAGTACAGAGTTAGCATTCCATTTCAAATGGGTAAGCTTGGAAATATGTATGAGGTGCTCAAGAACAGATGTCAGGTAAGAAAGTTGCACAGTTATTCCTCAGTATCCATGGAAGACTGGTCCTGTAACCCTATTCCCTCAAATAGCCAAATTTACAGATGTTCAAGTCCCTTGTTTGCAATGATGTGCTATTTGTATATGCACCATGTAATCCTTCTAAAACTTTAAATTATCCCCAGATTTCTTATAATCTGACACAAAATAAGAAAACAAAATAAAAATAGATATTTTGACTTCAAAACTAAAGATGCTTGTTCAAATAACACCATTAAGAGAGCAATCTACAGAAAATGGGAAAGAGCATCTAAAAACCATACATCTGTAGAGGTGTTAGTATCCAGAATATGTATAGAAATCCTACAAATCAACAAAAATCCCAAACAATCCAATTTGAAAGTAGCCAAATATTTATTTATCAAAAGAGGAACACAAATGGGCAATAACTATATGAAAAGATGCCCAACATCACTATCCTTTAAGGAAATGCAGATTGTAATACACAGATACAGTTTCACATTCACTAGGGAAGCTCAGAAAATAAGTGTTCATGAGGATGTGGAAACATTGGAGCCCTGTATCTTGCTGGTGGGAATACATGGCAGTACTTAAAAAAAAATCAATAAAATTACCATAATCTTTATCCAATCCAAGCTGAGTATTTTGCACATTGACTGTCCCCAATATGAACTTGTAAACTTCAAGTCAGAATGATCACCTTAATATGTGTCTACCAAGCCTAACTCAGACACTAACAATGCAAGCCCTGTACAGAATCCCTGCCTCAACCCAATGTGTTCTGGAGACAACAGAGAAAAGATGAGTTCTTACCCTGGAGCGACAACAGTTCGGGAATCTAATGGGGGACCTAATGTAGGAAGGGTGTGGATGTTAGCAGGATTCAAAATATCAAATATAAATTTCTACAGGAGCTGTTGGGATGTTGCACGGACAATTATTATCGTGTTAAGGGCACAGAGGCTTCTCTGAAAAGTCAACTCCCCCTATCTGGACAGAATAGCAAGGTCTACCAGTCATAATCGGAGTTAATAATACTTCAGTATGTGAAGTTGGTGATTATTGTGTATTAAAGGTTAATGATGGTTGTGTATTAATGACATTGCTGATTACTCCACAGTTATCTCATTTGAACTTCCTCCAAATCCTGTGATTTGCGGGGGACTGAGATTATTGTTCTCACAATAAGGAAACACGCAAAGAACAAAATTTAAGTACTTCATCAAAGTCCTAACCTGAGACTCAGATCTATGTCTCTTACCCACAACCTTAGTTTACAGCTCAGTCCAGAAAACGAAACAGAAATATAAACTTCAAATCAAACCAAACCCAGACAAATCTGACTTCATTATGACTTTCCAAGGGTTCCAATCCGCAATCCTTTCCAAGTCATAATCAGCAACCACACAGGCAGGCAGCTGTTTGTGCATCTCTAAGGAGGCTGTACTTTTTAGCAGGCTCTGCAGGAAAGGAAGCCGAGGGTGGAGAGGCATGATGCTACCTTTAGGGGGCACACCTGAGCCTCACAGAATGCTGAGGGAGTAGGGTCTGTAGAAAGCTAGAGGTAGAAATCTCCAAAGACTGAAGATTAGGGTGAAGAAAGCCCTTAGAGTTACCCTCAGAGGAGAGACCAGACCAATCCTGGGGCCTCTTTAGGATGTTCCTCAGAGACAAGGCTTGCTGTTTCTCTTTTGGGAAAAGAGTAGCTGGCTGAAGATATAGCCACACCCTCCCTTTCCTACCTCATCTTTTCTATTCTCTCCCGGAGAGAGGAGAACTGCACCAGTTTTCCCTGCAGCCTACAGAAAATGGATTGAGTCTCCGGCTGAAGGATGAGAGCACAATGGGCCACAGAGATCGAGGAAGACCAGGAGTACAGAGGGGACAGGAAGGTGTGAGCACAGATGTGATGAGAGGCAAGCAGACCAGCAAGGGGTATTATGCTGGGTTTATCTGGTTCCCCTGGGGCTCCAACAGAGAGTCATGGGGTGGGGGCACAGGCCAAGGGAAAGGAGCCAGAGCGTGTGAACCAGGGATACTAGAGAAAATTGGAATAATCAGAATACTGGCAGAAATAAGATTGAAAACGGTAAGTAACCAGAGGGAAGGGCTAGAGGCTGAGTAGAGAAGGGCACTCAATGCTTGAGGGGAATAGGCTTGGCCAGGGAAAGTGCCACGGAATGACAGAGCAGAGTCTAGCTCTCTGTGTCTCTCAGGCCCAGGCAACTTGTCTTTGTCTCAGCCATTGCTTCACTTCTCAGTTCTCTGTCTTTCTCATCCTCGTACATCTCTAGCGGGAGACTTTTAAAAAAATTCTTCTCGAATACTTTTCTTACAAGCTGCAGAGCCTTCCGTCTTATCTTTATTTGAAAAATTATCTTTTCCGACTCCGAAGCCCGTGCTCCATTTTGTGTTGTATGATAGAGATCACTCCTAAAAAACGCTAGCTGAATAATGCAGACCACATTAACTACATCCGTTTTCGCTGCTATTCATTTCCCCTCCACCTCATATTCTGGCCATATCTCAGTCATAGCAGTTCTAACAGCACAGGAAAAAGAGGCCAACGAGGAGGTGGAAAGGACATGCCAGGTGCACTTTCTTCATAAAGGTTTCGGCCACATTAGCTATATCTTCTCATTGTGGTCCTATAGACAGACTCCTGGAATAGGAGTAAAAATAGGAATCTAGTCCTAAGATCAGCTGCTTACTTCCTCCATGACAATGCATTTTTCCAAGTCCATCATTCTAAGACTTTTCTCAAGATAGAGGTGTATCCTGCCAAATAGGATACTGGGTACTCTCTAGGTACAGACCTTTAATGCATTTTTAAACTTTTTGATATTTTCTGGCATCCTGGTTGTGAAAGCAGGAAATAAATATAGGGCAGTGATACATCAGGATAAGACAAAGCACGCAGGCTGATCTGGTTCGAGGGTGGTAAGCAAGAGAGTGGGTGGAAGCGGCAGTTATGTTTTAGGTGAAGCCAGAAAGAGGAAAGATTGATGGATTTCTAGGCATTGTAAACTGAATAGGCGAGCTTTGAGATTGGGCTGTGAAGGCAAGAAAACTGCAGTGGTGGTCAGGAGGAGTGTGACACAGGAAGTAAGCAAGGCAAGGCCACAAGAGGGGAGACCTGCCTGTAACAGGAGAAGTGCACTAACTTAGGATAAGCATGACAACATGTGTAAGCAGACATTCATTCCTTCATTCACTCAAGAACTATTTATCAAATGTCATAAATATAGTGGCAACAAATACAAGAATTACAATGCTGTCATCCTGAGGCTTTTGTACTGCCTACCCCAATCTAAGTATTGGAGAAAATGCACAGATATACATTATTACCTTTGGATGTGGAGTTTCCACTAGCAAGATGGCTTTTATTATGGCGTAGGAACAAGAGTAAAAGATTTTGTAGGATTTCTATCTGTGAAAGAAAATCTGTTTGAATCAGATGGTAGTGTATTATACAGTGGAGAGGAGAATCAAGTTTCTAAAGGAAGGGAGGAAATAATGCATTCATTTAAAAAAGTGAACAGGACCAGCCACGTTCAGTAGAGCTTGAATATGGAAACACAGCTTTTATTCTTAAAGTAGTCACAGCCCAGTGAGTGGATAGACACATGGAAGGAATCACAAACTGTCCTCTTTCTGTGTCATTGGGTTTGTGTATCAGCAACTCCTCACTGAAATGATTGAGAGCCTCTGCCTGGATGAATCTGAAAGGGCTAAAGCCAAGAAAGAGGCAGGATCTTGGGCACATATGAGAAAGGCCAGAAAGCACTCCATATAAATAATATGATCTACAAGCATGGCTCCTTCAGGAAGTGGAAGATAAACCAGTGTGGTTGAAATTAAAATGAACACAGAGAAATAGGGGGAGTGAGGTCAACATATTTAACTAAGACATTTTAAAACATGTTTAGTGTTTCTTTCTTGTAATAATGCAATCCTATTCCATTTCCAGTAGTTTTTAGCAGGGAAGTAAAATATGTGGTCTGTCACATTGTATAGACAAGTTGTACATGGCTAGAAAACTGTGGAGGTCTTCATAGTGACACGAGCAAAAGATAGATATGAATTAGGGAAGACATAGAGGGGACAGAAAGGAGAAGGCAGAGTGAAAGACAATTCAGGGCCATCACAGGCTAGAAAGGGGCTTCACAAGCTCTAGCATCTGGCCAGAGGCTATGTGTCTGGAGTGTAATGAAAGGAGTTGTGGAAAGGAATAAGGCTGAAGAATGGGTTAGGATATGGATTCTATCCCAAGTACAGTGATAATCCATGAAGGTTTCAGCCAAAACCCAGTGTAGTATAATTTGCCCTTTCAAACGGCATTTTTAACTGCAATATAGAGAATGGATTACTATAGAGGACCTAATATTCCTATTCCACAGAGACTAGTTAGGAGGTTTTTGTTGCCCAGACAAAAGAGGATGACTTAAATGTAAATACAAATCCCAGCACTTGGGTGACTGAGGAAGGAAGATTGAGAGTCAAGACCAGTCTAGGCTACACAGTAAGACCCTGGCTCCAACCAGACCAAACCATAATGTTCTGACAGAGAAAAAGAAAAATCGGTGACTGAAATATTTGACCACATTTATGAATGAATTGGATATCGAGGAAGAGGGATGGGATGGAATCAAGGATTATGCCTGGGTTTCTGAAGGCAGCGATATGCACTGAGATGGGCAATGCATGGAGAAGTGGTCGGCAGAGAGATAAGACTTTCTAGCTCTATTTCATTTGAGATGTTTCTGAGACATCTCTAATAAGACGGAATGTTGAGGATATGCTACTCTGAAAGGGAGTAGGGAGGATATGCTACTCTGAAACTTAGTAGAAGGCACACATTTGCTAGTTTTCTATACACAGAGAGTAAAAATTGAGAAATCAAGGAGCATGTGGAGAGAAATGTGAGGGTAAGAGGATAATTAAAGAACACATAAAGGGAGGAGAGAGGGAGGATGGAAGAAGCAATGACAAGATATTGCTATAAGGGGAGTAGTAGAGGTGGATGGTAGATCAGGGGGATTGAAAATTTAAGAGAGAAAAAAGTAGAGAGTCAAATTTAAAAATTTTTAACTGATACACAAAACTGTACATAGTTATGGGGTACCTGTGATGTTCTAGTACATGTATATGTTGTATAATGCTCAAATCAGAGTGAACACATCTGTATCCTCAAACATTTATCATTTAAGGGAAAACACTCAAAAATCCTCTCACTTTTTTGAAATATACATTAAATAGCATCATCTATGCCACCTTTCAGGGAAATGGCAGTCCAGAACTCGTAGATCCTACCTAATGATGATGGAGCAATTTTTTGGTGATACTGAAGAATGAGCCCAGGGCCCTCACATGATGCAAGGCGAATGCCCTACAACTGAGCTACATCCTCAGTCCTTTAATTTTTTATTTTTAAATTTTAAGACAGGGTCTTGCTAAGTTGCTAGCCTGGCCCTGAACTTGTCATCCTTCTGCCTGAGCCTCCTGACTAGCTGGGATTGCAGGCATGTACCACCTAATCCAGTGACCAATTTTTGAGCAAGTTTTGCTGTGGAGAACATAGTTGAAGGTGTTAGATGGAGGAAGATATGAGGCCAAAGAATGCAGGATAGTGCTGATGTTATTAAAAATAAACATTTTGAAAAGGAAGGTAGATTTGTTGTAGGAAGATTATAAGGCCAATAGCATTTATAAACCGCTTTACAAGGATTGTTCTCACGTTTTCATCTTTCCTCATAATAAGAACCTGTAAAATGGTCATGGGAGGTAGGACAGGTGAGGAAGAGAAAACTTTAAAGATATCTGTCATTACTATTAGTTTCCATTAATGGCCTGATAGTAATTCTTACTTAAGGCCATGTCCTTGGATTCTAAACCTTTCCCCCATACCATGGTACTGAGTTTGCATTACATTTCTGTACCTTGGAAATCCTGGATTTGAACTGCTTGCGGGACAGGACAGAGGCAGAAGAGTGTAGTGATTTAAGATATTAGGTCTGAAGGAAGGAAACAAAAGTGCTCAAAACTCAGATTTATCTTTGACATTGTCCAGCCATGGATTGTCGGTAATCTTTAAGTTTAATTAAAAATCGCATCCACATTAACTGATTGCTTTCTATATTTCAGGTTTATACCAAGTGTTTTGTAAGATTATTTTAAAATCTTACAAAAAAGAAAAATTATTTTTGCAGGAACTGGGAAAGATGAAATGAGTGCACAGGTCAATATTTCGGAAAAAATCGTTAAACATTTTCAAAGGCAATGATAATAAAGGGGAAAAAGGAGATGGAAAAAGAAAGAGAGAGAATCCCTGATAGCAAAATAACAGTGTCAAGGTCAGGGGCCAGTCTTGCAAAAGGTAGGGATGGTACATCGCTGCTGATGGTCATGAAAACCAAGAGGGAAACAAAGTGTCCAGAAGGAAGTTTAACTGAAGTTAGGTGAGGGAGAACAAAAGGGCTTCTCGGGTTCTTACTTGGTGGGATTAGGGCTTTCATCAGAGAGATTTCTGAGTATCAAACCGGGATCCAAAAAACCCCTTCCAGAAAAAAAATTCTATGAAACTTGTAGAAAAGTGATTTTGAAGGTGCTAGGCTTATTGATTGATTGATTGATTGTAATTTGGAGAAGAGTTTGAGCTGGGAGGCAACAGGGAGACAGTAAAAGACAATGAATGTTTTGGGGGTAAGATTTAAGCAGGAGTTTTTAATCCTTTATTAACATGCTTTGTCCACATATGCTACTGAAAGGCTTTATCCATTTGATCACTCAGCGAGGTTGAGTTTTGATACTGGCTCTAATGGTACACATTGCCCTGAGAAACCAATGCTTTTACAAACACCTTGAAGGCAAGGATCATGCGTAATCCTTCATGATGATTATTATGACTATTTTCTAATTTCTTTTAAGGTCCAAATGTGAGAATGAGTCCTAATTCTCCCACATACATTATGAGGATCTGAACTCGAGAACTATCACTGTAAAGCTCGGTGGATGCAGATAAAGAAGAGGAGAATTCCCAAGGCCATGTCAGCCTATAATATGACTTCAACCCATCCAGCGGTCTTCCTGTTGCTGGGGATCCCAGGCCTGCAGCACCTACACCTTTGGATCTCTATCCCCTTCTGCTCAGCCTATACACTGGCTCTGCTTGGCAACAGCACCCTCCTTTTTATTATTCGGGCTGACACAGCCCTCCATGAACCCATGTACCTCTTCCTGGCCATACTGGCAACTATTGACCTGGTCCTGTCTTCTACAACACTGCCCAAAATGCTTGCCATATTCTGGTTCAGAGACCAAGAGATCAGCTTCTATGGCTGTCTGGTCCAGATGTTCTTTCTCCATTCATTTGCCATCATGGAGTCAGCAATGCTCCTCGCCATGGCTTTTGACCGCTATGTGGCCATCTGCAAGCCACTACACTACACCACAATCCTGACTGGGCCTCTTATCACCAAGATTGGCATGGCTGCTGTGACCCGGGCTGTGACACTGATGACTCCACTCCCCTTTCTACTCCGACGCTTCCACTACTGCCGAGGCCCAGTGATTGCTCACTGCTACTGTGAGCACATGGCTGTGGTCAGGCTGGCGTGTGGGGACACCCGCTTCAACAATATCTATGGCATTGCTGTGGCCATGATTATTGTGGTATTGGACTTGCTGTTTGTTATTTTGTCCTATATTTTCATCCTTCGGGCCGTTCTCCAGCTTGCCTCTCAGGAAGCCCGCTACAAGGCCTTTGGGACCTGTGTGTCTCACATAGGCGCCATCTTAGCCTTCTACACACCGGTGGTCATCTCGTCAGTCATGCACCGTGTAGCTCGTCAGGCTGCCCCCCATGTTCACATTCTTCTCGCCAATTTCTATCTTCTTTTCCCACCCATGGTCAATCCCATCATCTATGGTGTCAAGACTAAGCAGATTCGTGATCGATTCTTAGGACTATTCCCGAGAAAGAATGCAAAAATAGGGTGAAGGACAGCTGAAGGGTGGGATGGTGGCATGTTGCTGTTGCATGCAGTGTTCAACAGGAAGTGCGAAGATATCAGAATCTTCACGTTATTTTTTCCCTAACACAATGGAGAAAAATATACTGAAACTCTGAGACTCAGTTTGTTCAGGGCTCACAGGTCTGGGTCTTCTGTTTTTTTATGACTGAGGAACTGAATTTTTATTTTACTAAATATATATTTAAATAGTCACATGTGGCTATTGGTAACCATATCAGGTAATATAACCCTAGAGAAAATATACATTGTGTGACTAATTGTGGCATTAGAAGTTGCAGAGTTTATTTGATTTATGCATGTGCTTGAGTCTGAGATTTTAGGACAAAATTAGGCCTTTATGATTGGAAGTTTAGCTTGACTAGAAGGCTAAATGGTATGTGGTAAAGAATTGATTTAAATATGTTGATTTTCTTTTTTACTCCCAAGGTTTCCTGATATGCAAAATATGGAGCATACATTTTATTCTTCATTTCTTTATGAAGGCTGTCTTTTGATATCAGTTCAAAATATGCTGGCTTTTCTTTATAGACCATATAACTCTTTTTGAATAGCTGCTTAGCTTATGTTTTCAATAAGAATATAAGTGGTTTATCTTGGTAATACTTTGGAATCCTTTTTCTCTCACATCTTACATCTACTCTTTAATAGATCTATTAGCACTTTATTCTATTATTATTAGTATTATTATTTTTTGCGTGTTTTTTTTCCAGTACTGGGAATCAAACTCATGACCTTGCGGTTGCCAGGCAGGTGCTGTCCTGCTGAGCTAAATCCCCAGCCCCTACCACTTTTTTCTAAATATAGACAAAATCTGATAATTTCTTATGCTGCCACCATTCATCAGAGACTCCATCCTCTCTTTTCTGAATTAATGCATTAGACTGTTAAGTCATTCCCTTTCTTTTATTTTTTTCATTTCTCTTCTTTCATTGTCACTTTTTTATGCTGTTATGTTTACAAAATCAAGAGAAAACTTAAAGTATGTCAGATTATGCTATTTCTTTGCTTAAAATTTATTTTTTTTTTCTGAAAGGAAGGACTACACAGAATCCATGTTATTATGTTATTTCTTTGCTTAAAATTTTTTTTTCTTTTTCTGAAAGGAAGGACTACACAGAATCATGGCCTAAAAGGTACCTAAAAGATCAAGACCCTCAGCTAACCCAAGACATTGTAAAATATGAGAACTACATTTAGTCATGTAGAAATACAAAAATTAAAATCTTAGCAGTAGTCTAGGTTGGGGGCCAAGGGCACGTTACAGAAGGAGACATACTTAAGACTGAAAACTGATTTTTACAAAAACAAGGGAAATATTTAAATGAATGAAATACATTTCAATTCCTGTAAAGATTATCTTTCATGAATGAAGATGATAGAGTCTCACTAACAGATATTGCTAGGATGTGTCACTGTTGGGCCTGTCATAAAAGTAAAATTAAAAGTAATTCTTCAGGAAGAAGGAAAATGGTTCCATAAAAACATAAAAAGGCTGTGGGGAATGAGGAACATCAGAAGAAATAAATATGTGGATGAGTAGAAATGCATATTGCCTTCAGTAGATTTCAACAGAGTTGAAGTGTTCTGAAGTCTTAGCAGTTTCTCTGGTGCAGTCATCTGAACCATGATCATGATCTACCCTGGTGCTCTTTCCTGTCTCAATGGTCAGCTTATCTCCTCAGAAAGAAATGAACAGGCAAAATAAGACACTTTGTTTTTAAGACCTGCCTGCTTTATCTTGTTTATCTCTAAGTGTTCTGACTCAAAGCTATACTCACTTGATTAAACCTACGTCCCCCAGCCTCACCTACTGGCCCCCAGATGCCCATTTCCCCATTCATGTAAGCAGGACATGTCTAAGTTAATCAGGATATTGGGTTCTATCTTGTACTTCCCTCCAACCCAAGTTGACTTTTCTGTCTTTCTTTCACCCCAACACTAATATTTGCCTCGCAAGGTTTTGGTGAGGTAATACTTTCATCTCCGTTTGGTCTGACTGTGCATTTTTAATTTAGGCTGCAGTTTTAACTACACTATGATCCTGCCCTGTGTTTCACTTTAATAAAATATGTTTGATCAGGCTTTTTGGGGAGGACCAACAGCGAAAATGAAGTTAAACCCAAGATATGTCTGTGGGAAGGGCGTAAGAGTAATTGAGACTGTTTTCTATTATGAGGAATTAGAGCAGGCAACGTCAATGGGGGAATCCTGGTTACAAAGAGCATCTTTCTTAGTCTCTGCAAAACAGGAAATGTTAAAGTATTTTGTAGGTAGATAGACCATCCTTTATTATGTGTAGGTGGCTGGTAATTATGAACAGGTAATGATACTCAGTGGCCTCTCCTTCATACACTTAGATCCTCCCGTGTATACTGTGAGTCAGGAGAAGTTGTGAACATTGTCTCTACCTTGGAAATAGAAACAGTCAAGGATCAGAAATATGCTATCCAAGGTCACAAGCTAGATGTTAGAGCATAGGTAAGGTCAATGAGTTTTATAAATACAAAATAAAACACCTAATGAATGATTTTAGCTTGGTTAGGCTGGACCCCCTAACCTTCCAAGTCACAGACAGGAATTGATTGCAGTACGTGCATTCCAGTGAGGCTGTCTTTCTTAGGAGATACTGCAAGAGAGGCAGTAAATCCAAGAAGAGGCACAGCAAAGGCCAGGTTCCCTCTGAGATACTCACAGCCTCTAGCAAATAAGGCATTGTCCCTGGGAGGCAGGAGTTAGTGGCACTAAATGGGGAGAGTCATTGGCTTCAGGAGCTCCCTGGGGTGTGAGCCCTGGGTCAGCGGAATACCCTTGTAGCAACTCCACAGAGTAGAGGCCCTAGCCTTTGTGAATCCCTGAGGACTTTCCTCAAAGGCAGTAGTTTCTGCTTCCACATCCTTTGGGAGAAGGGCAGAGATTTGTGGGGATAAAGCCAGCTGCTCCGTTCTAATCTTTCCTATGTAGCTCTTGACTGGAAGAGGAACTCTGCACTGGGGGTTCATGAAGCCAATGGAAAGGGCTCAGCACTGTGCTTCAGACAGAGGCTGGTGGACAGACTTGGAGCTAGAGCAGCAGGAAAGAGTTTACACAGTTGTGGTAAGCGGGAAAGGATGGGGGCTCTCCAGTTACTTCCTACAGTCAGTTCAGATGGATCTTAGACATCGCTCCCTGCTCTCTCCCCTCTCCCCTTATTGCCTGTATTTTGGCTTAAAAAGGGAGGACAGGTCTAAACAATCTCACTAAAGTTCTTCGTGTGTACACTCTCAACATTCTTCCCAACCAGAGGATTCCTTCCTCTTTCTGGGCTGGAAACTGCGGGTTATACCCAGGAAGTCTCAGCTGACTGCTGCACTCTGGATCCTGTTACTTCTGACCAATCATTGCTTTCCCTATCCCTCTCAGTATCCTCCTGCCATTTATGAGGCTCTTGCATTAGTTAACTGGAAGAAAATGAGGGTTAACCTGGAGAGATGGCAGGGATTACTAAGAAATATATTTCTTTGAGGTTCTTCTATCACCAGTTACCTTCCTGAGGGATCTAGCTAGTATGTTTCCATCACTGAGTTTTCATCTTTTAAATCTATTATTCTCCTATTCTGTTAGTAGTACAGGGAACCAGTTTGCTATATTTTTTGAGTATTTTATGTTTGTAGAGGTCCTCCTTAAGCTCTTTTGGGAAAGACAGTGACATAGGAGACAGAGTCTAGAACCCAGTGTGGACAATTTATCTTCCGAAATAGTATATTCTGGACAAACCATCCAAAAAGAATTATATTTTGGATATTATGTAAGGAAAACTGTCTTCACTCCCTGTCCTACTGAGATTTTCACTCTGGCTAGAGTAGATTTCACAAGAACTTTATTTTTACTTTTATTTTTCTTTGTCTTTTTGAGACAGAGTCTCACTATGCAGTTCAGGCCAGCCGTGAGCTCACTTTTTAGCCCAGGCTGGTATTGAACTCGCAACGATCCTTCAGCCCCAGCCTCCTGAGTGCTGGGATTACAGGCATTCACATGAACTTTAAAAGAAATAAAGTTTGTGAATTGTTAGACACTCTGAGATTAGGAGAAGAAATTAGGTGAGATACCTTTTTTTTTTTTTTGTAAGGTTTGGTGGGCAGGTCGAAGGATGTTCTGAAAGTACATAGTCCCAAGAGTATGTAGAAACTCAGACATAGAATGAAATACATTTAGATTTATGAAAAATACACTAATGGAGGGCAATATTGCAACAGGTGTGTAAGATCATTCTATAGTCATTTACAGAGTGTCTGTTGTACATGGGGCACTATTCTTGACACTAAAGATATCTATTGAAAAGAAATTTGCCTGTTGTCAGAGACTGTTTGCTACAAAGCTAAGAGTCTAAGATACGTAACTACCACTAAGGCTGTGCAAATTCTATTGAGTGAGAAGGCTTTTATCCTGCTGTGTGTAAGCAAAACAGGTGGAAGCTTTAAGCCTTAATGTATTTAAATTAGAAGATAAATAAACATTCTGAGCTTGGATCATATGAAGAGGGAGAGCTAGGACCAATTTTAAAAAGAGTGAATCTAGTTTTTTTTTTAAACAAGTACTGGAAAACACTCATGTGGTAGTTGTTGATGAATTGCATATGGCATAAGAACAGAAAAACCAAAAATGACTTGATTTTAGGTTGAACAATTGGTTGGACAAGATTTTATCTTCTGACATAATAGAGGAACTTGAAGGAAGAAGTCAAAAGTTTCGCATCAACATGACAGATAGGTTGGAGATACATGTGAGACTGACAGGTAGAGGCAGTTGAATATACTAGTCTGGTCCTTCGAGGAAGGTAAGATATGTACATTTGTATTTGAGGGTTCAAGACATGAAAATAAACAGAAAAGAAGACAATGCTCCAGGAAGTTTTTGAAACAATGTGCCCTGATTTTTCTTCATTCCCTCTAGCTTTGAAACATGCTATAAATTCTCCCTTCTTTAAAACAAGGGAACAAAAATGCTTCTTGATTCCATTTCCCGGTGCAGTTAGTGCTCTGATCACTTACTGTCCTTTGCAGCAAGATTACCCAAAGGTCTGACCTTTTTTAGACTTTAACTTCTCTTTTTTTCTAGTCTAATTCGGTTAAATCAGACTGCTATTATTCTACCAAAATTGCCTCATCAGATTATCTAGCCATCGGCATTTTAAAACAAGGGCAACTCTTTCCAAATTAGGTGATTTAGTAGCATTGTCATTCAGTAACAATTCCCTCCTCCTAATATACTACGTTCAGTAATTTACCACGACAGTACATTTTTCCCAGATATTTGCCATCTTAAGAGCTGACCTCTAGATGTCCTTTGCTGACTTCTCAATGTGCCCCAAATCCTCCAACATCCCAATTCTAAGTGCTGTGATTCATTTCTGCATTCCTCTTCTCCTTAAGGCAATTATCTCTTTGATCTCAATCACTTTCATGACTTAAAATACTATTTCCCAATGCTCTTAAGTTTATATTAGCAACCAAAATCTCACCCTCAAACTCAAGACTCATATGTAAATATCACATCTTCACTTAGATTTCTAACAGAGAACAAGGCTCTCAAACTGTCTAAAGTTAAAAATCTCGATTTCCCTCTCAAAAACTTTCTCATTTCAGTCAAGAGCAATTTCTTCCTTCTGGTTGCTTGGGTTAAAAATCTTGATATCTTAGATTCTCTTTTTCAGTCACAAGTTATATTTAATTTATGTAAAAAATCCCATTGCATTTTTTATGTATGAAATGTGATTAAAAACATGGAGTGATGTTTAGATAAAAAATTTACAATAAAAGACACACTGCTGTAAATAATGCTGCTCAAAATACTTCTCTTAACTTCAGACATGTATTCTATCATTCTTACTACTCGCTGATGCAGTTCTGGAAAACTCTAATCATGAGTGTCGTTACAAGGTGTGATCAGATATATGGTGAACGGGGCTGCTGAGTGCCATCCAATGGAAAGTCAGTCTCATAAAAACAATGTAGTACATCCTCATATGCTTTATTTACTGAATTTGGCACCTTGTGACTGCTGGCTCTCCCACAAAGTCAAAATGACCATGAAAGGTAAATGTTTTGAATTGATTCAAGACGTATAGGCAGCCACAATAGCACAAGTAAAGACACTGAAGAAAGCAGACTGCCAGAACTGCTCCAGAAAGTGGCAAGAACAGTGGGATAAGTGACTTCAAAGAAAGGAGCGGTATTCTGAGGCAGATTAGTGGCACTGTGTCTTACCGTAGACAGTTGTGCAAATAATTTACAAAGCAACATAAGATATAAGAAATAGGGAGATAGACTTTGTGGAAGTGGAAAGGGGACCTGGAGGTGGGGGAGATAGAAGGAGGGGAGGGATAGGGGAACTAAAAGGGATCAAGATATAGTATGTATATATACCGATTTTCCATGATGAATTTAGTATATATCACAAACATACTAGTAAATAACCTAAAGAAATCACTGTGGTTTTCAAGCATACCTTGTACATCCAAAATTCAATTATTTCTCACCATGTACTAGGCCAAGTAGTTTCCATCTCTGCATTACTGAAATAGTAGGAGAAAGTGCACAGATGCTTTTACTCTTAACTCTTTAGGCTCTTATAAAGGCCAGAACAAACTTAAGTCAAGTATGTCTCTTTGCTGAGGCATCCAAAGTCTAAGAAAACTATGTTCTGCAAAGATCTACAGAGGCTTACAAGCCTTTTGTCACCTTCCCTGCACCCTTCTGATTGCTACCGTTCTCCTACTTATTCCAGCTACCTAGGCCTCCTGGCTGATCTTTGCACATTAGACATATTTGTCTGGTAGGGAACTAAGGCTGGCTGTTCTTTGTAGAGTGTCCTTTCTCTAGGTGCAACTTCCATGTCCTCTGTCTTTCATGCTGGTCTGACATCTTCTCATCTCATCTTTTTTGTTTTAGCCATTGCTGTGGCAACTTCTGGAGAACATGTGTGGCCTTACTCAGCTGCATCTTGCTCCTCAGGGACTCCTCAGCGATTTTGGTGCAAATGTGGACTTGGAAATATGAGCAAATCCACGTTTCAGGTCAATCCTTGAGTAGAGTTTTGGGAGCAGTGAGTGCAAATCACTGAATAAACATCACAAGGTGGAGTGGGCAATTCTGTTGCTCCTTCTACATGGTTCTTCATGTGGCACTGGACACAGTTGAGAGCATTGCATAGCTTAGAAGTCCACCTTTGCATTCTTTTTCACTCCTTTCCTGTTTCACCCTTTTATCCTATTTTTATTCACTACAGTTGTCTCACATTCACCATCTGCATGGAATCCTCATGGAATCCTAGGTTCTACTTTTTAAGAAAATTCAACTAAGGTATTTCTTGACCTCTTATTTTTTGCTCATTTTTTTTTTTTTTAAAACAAAGCCTATATTTTAGGTCTGCGATTTAATATTGCTATCTCCCTTTTCTACCTAGTGTATGATCCACTTTCTTTCTCTTTCCTTTTTAAAGTTAATGTTGTCTATCATACATAGTCATGATAGATATTTAAAGTTAATGTTATCTATCATACATACTATGGGAATTTAATTATTGTTTAGTATTATTAAAACCTTTAGAAAAAAATTTCAAAGATTAGTTTTATTCATAGATTTTTCCAATATCCATTAAGAAAAAGTACATATTTTCTACTAAATCTACCAAATATAGTCACTAAATTTTGTGTGACTATAAAATAAAATAAAATTGAACAGAGTCCAAACTTGAGGTCTGGAGTAATTCTAGTTTCAGAGGTATGATAGAAGCACAATACTGAAATGATAAACTAGAGAGGTGGAAAATAGTTATATCAGGAGACCCAAGAGAAGAGTAGTCTTTTTTCTTTTTTCTTTTTTTCCCATACCGGGAATCAAACTCATGACCTTGCACTTGCCAGGCAGGCGCTGTGCCACTGAGCTAAATTCCCAGCCCTGAGAAGAGTAGGTTTTAAGATAGAATGCTCAACTTAGTTGAAAGTGAGAGGTAGAGTTTTTATTTTATTCTTATTTTATTTCATTTTATTTTTTTGGTATCAGGAATCGAACTCAGGACCTTGTACTTGCTTGGGAGGCACTTGTACCACTGAGCTATATTCCCGACCCGAGGTAGAGTTTTTAAAGACAGGTAAGAGACAATGGCACCTCATCATGGAAGTCATTTGTCCTCCCAGTGGAAACAACTGAGGGAAGTAATTGGAATGGAATCCAGATAAGAATGTTTCAAATTCTAATGATATGAGAGTCTGACTATAGGTATTATTAGTTGATTTGCTGCAAACATAAATAGATAGTTAACATGAGTTTTATTAGAGAAGCCCCAAGAAAGATGTTTTTAATAAGCTGGAGTCAGGGCAGTATTTACAGAGATTTGAGAGTGTTGGAAAGATATGGAAGATACATTCTAGAGCAGGTCTTTCCAACAGAATGTTCTTTGATGATGAAAATAATCTTATCTGAATGATCTGATATGGCAGCCACCAGGCACATGTGGGTGTTTAGCACCTGAAAATTGTTTGTATGACTGAGGAACTGAATTTTTACTTTACTAAATATATATTTAAATAGTCACATATGGCTACTGGTAATTGTATCAGATAATAGAATCCTAGAGAAAATATACATTGTATGATTAATTGCAGTATTAGAAGTTATGGTGTGTGCTTGATTTATGCATGTATTTAAGTCTGAGATTTTAGGACAGGAAATTGGCTTTTATGGTTGAGAGTTTAGCTTGACTAGAAGGCTGAATGGTATGTGATAAAGAATTGATTTAAACATATTGATTTTCTTTTTTACTTCCAAGGTTTCCTGACATCTCAAACATGGAACATACATTTTACTCCTCATTCCTTTACAAAGGTTGTCTTATGACATCAATTCTATGGATATTTACTGTTTTACATACTCAGTGAGATACAGGAAACAGGGGTTATTCTTCCCCATGTGTCTTGGGACTACTATCTCATGCAAATAAGCCGTAATGCCCCAAGGTGAGATACTAGAATTTGAGCTCTATTACATATACTATAGAAAGTGAAGGAACCTCGTAAAAATTAATAAGCAGAGTTTCTAGGAGTCATGTCAGTCTCCAATATTACCTCAACCCATCCAGGGGCCTTCTTGTTGATAGGAATCCCTGGTTTGGAGCACTTGCACATCTGGATGTCCATTCCCTTCTGCTTTGCCTACACTCTGGCCCTGCTGGGAAATTGTACTCTTCTCTTCATTATCCAGGCTGACGCAGCCCTCCATGAACCCATGTACCTCTTCCTGGCCATGTTGGCAACTATTGACCTGGTCCTATCTTCTACAACACTGCCCAAAATGCTGGCCATATTCTGGTTCAGAGACCAAGAGATCAACTTCTACTGCTGTCTGGTCCAGATGTTCTTTCTTCACTCCTTCTCTATCATGGAATCAGCAGTGCTGCTGGCCATGGCCTTTGACCGTTATGTGGCCATCTGCAAGCCACTACACTACACCACAATCCTGACAAAGCCCCTAATTATCAAGATTGGCATGGCTGCTGTGACCCGGGCTGTGACACTGATGACTCCACTCCCATTTCTACTCCGACGCTTCCACTACTGCCGAGGCCCAGAGATCGCTCACTGCTACTGTGAGCACATGGCTGTGGTCAGGCTGGCGTGTGGGGATACCCGCTTCAATAATGTCTATGGCATCGTTGTGGCCATGTTTATTGTGGTATTGGACCTGTTGTTTGTTATCTTGTCTTACATTTTCATCCTTCGGGCCGTTCTCCAGCTTGCCTCTCAGGAAGCCCGCTACAAGGCCTTTGGGACCTGTGTGTCTCACATAGGTGCTATCCTGTCAACCTATACACCTGTGGTCATCTCCTCAGTCATGCATCGTGTGGCTCGCCGGGCTGCCCCTCATGTCCACATACTCCTTGCTGTCTTTTATCTTTTGTTCCCACCCATGATTAATCCCATCATCTATGGTGTCAAGACTAAGCAGATTCGTGATCATGTGCTCAGTCTATTCCAGAGAAAGGGTGTGTAGATGGATAGTTCATGTATTACACGCCAGCTGAATACTGAGTCGATGATGGATTGAGTTGGAGAGAAAAAAAAAACCTCACTATAATTGCAGTTTCATCTTTGACAATTTTCTATGACAGGAGCATGAGTTCTCATTTCTCACAGATGTACCAGTCACATGACACAAGTATGCGCTTGTAATCTGTTCGGGTATGTGCAGGTTGATCATTCCACTTTAACTGACTCATCGCATAATTAAGGAAGACAAATAACCTTCCAGAGGGACATTGTCATGTATGTAAAGGAAATATATCTGCTCTGGCTACTGAGATTTTGGGTTGGACTTCATCTGGAATATGAATGAGGAGTTGAACCATAAAGTTGATGACTCAAAAGACTATATCTTGTCTAATACTGAAACTACCCTTATGATCTTTGCTGATAAGTGATCTCTAACCTCTGCCACTTTTTAAGCTTATATTTCAAAGTTGTATTCCCTACAGTTGGACAGCTTCACTTATTGGGAGAATTATGCTTTCTATTAAATAAACTTTCACATTCTTTTTGACCTATACTCATGTATAAATGTATACTAAATGCACCAATTAATGTTATGACTTTTCCCAGGCATGTTTTGTGTTTCCAGAAAACTTAGTAATATTTATTGAATAAACAGGTAGATATTAGCATCTTCAAAATATGGACTGTAAAAACAGCACTAACATCTTTCCATCTTAAAGCTGAGCCTTCTGAGATAGGTGGTTATAACCTGCAGTTGTGATAGACTGTATTATTATTCCAATGTCTATTCTCTTGGTCTTCTATTATGGGAGGTATATTTTCTCACACTGCTAATATTACCCTTGTTTCAGCTAGTGGTTTTTGAGTGATTTTAAAATGTGCCTCAAGAACGAAAAACTTTAAAATGTGGTTCTATAGCTTGGCTCAGCCTCTCTGGGTCCCTCTATGCAGTAAGAATCAAAATAGTACTAACTCCTCAGGCCAGTTCTAACCTTAGCGACAAGAGGAAGGTGACAGTTTAAATGGATCTCCAATGCCCTAGTCCTCCAGACATTGGACAGCAAGAAATGAAGTGTGTGACTGAGGGACTTCCTGAAGCCTTCAGAGCTCTTGTTCGGTCTTCCAGCAGAAATAGCTGTTGACTAGGGTCCTGCATCTCAGGCTGCTGAGGACATAGTGGCTCCTCTTATGTGGCTGATACTGATGGCTCCTACCTTTCATTTTTCCTAACCATCTCCCAGCATCTCAGGTCTGCTGATCTCACTAGAGTCCTATTATGTATATATTTTCTTTTGTTTTCCCATTACAATGTAGAATTTAAATTTATTAGTACAATTTAGGTATACAAAATCATCACATTTATTTTAGGGAATTTGTACCTGTACATGATATATCTTGGTTCTTTTTTTTTCCCCATTCCCATCCTTTCCTTTCAAATATTTTCCAGGTTTGGTTTCACTGGTTTGCTAGGGATTCATAAGTGATCAAGCTTCTTAATACTATTTTGATTTGTAGATAATAGATAGTGTCCATAGTGTCTGTATTTTTGTGGAGGAATAAAGCCTACTGTGTTTTACATTGCCATCTTGACATTCTGTTTTATTTTAAAATTTCAATATTTAATAATACCTAGGGATTATTTTTACTTAAGATCCTAGCTGTAAATTTAAGTTAGAAAAATTATACATCTTCATGCTTTCAGGAGTTCATTAACAAACTTTAGATGATCTCTTCTCTAAAGTACATATTCAACTTTTACGTTTGATCTGAAACTTCCAGAATGGGCAGGCTTTAGATGACTCTGTTTAGAAGAAATGTAAATTATCTTCATGTCCATTTGAGTATTTTCATCTATCTGAACCCCTCATGAAGCATTAAGGAAATAATATGCAAGGCATAGTGTCAGTTTACAGAGAAATAAATACCAAAATATTTGATTCTTAATGAGATTGCCAACCCATTGTTGGCATCTGATTTGCATCATTGGTGGAGCCAATAGCTATTTATGAACCTAAGACTTTTTTTTTTCCTCTGAAGCATCAAGACAATAACATCCTATTTGTATTAGTTGTAACTCCATGAATGATATACAACTGTTTCATCTATCTGAACTTATATAATACTACATTCATCTGACTATTAGGCCTTAACTGATGAGGTCTTAAATATATTAAGCACTATAGGATCAGAAAAATATAATATGGTAGAAGACCAGGAGAGAGACTAGCACAAAGATACTTAGATACTGCAGTTTTCTTCCACCTTCTTTCTCAAAAACTCAATACTTCTTTAAAACTTTTTTTCTTTTTTTGGTACCAGGAATCAAACTCAGGACCTTGTGCTTGCCACGTAGGTGTTATGCTGCTGGACTATATCACTGGCCATCAAAACTCAATTCTTTTTACATAATTTTATTTTTGCTTTTATTTTAAAGAGAAAAAAACAAAAAAATAACAAAAACAAAGACAAAAACAAAGCATCAGAAAAACTATAAAAACAATACAGAATTTCAAAACAAGGTGATAGGAAATCAACAGTAGTTGTATTACTGCATGACTTATTGTTATCTTCAAAATAGTTGCTCAGATTATCAGATGTAGGTATGCAAAATTGATCAAACAATTAAATATTAACTGTTCCTTTCAATAAACCAATAAAAATTAGTAGCACAATTATCTTAGCTATCTTGTGTATATATACATATATTTTTTCCTTTCTTTCTTGTTTTTCTTCTTTCCATCATCCCAGTTGTTCTTTCCTATTGAGCAGTTTCTTTCCCTTTCACAATATCTATTGTACCTTTCTGTTTTATTTACTCTTTCAGGTTTTTAGACTAGGGAGACAATATGGTGTTTACGCATGCTGGTCTGATTTATTTTGCTTCTGTGTATAGTCTCTATATTTAGTGCATGCATTTACCTATAAAAGCCTTGAGTTTATCTTTATAGCTGAGTAATACTCCATTGTATAAAAATACCACAATGTTTTTATCCATTCCACAGTGGAGGGGCATCTGAGTTGTTTCCAAGATTTATCTATAACAAATTGTGCTGCCATAAACATGGGTGCACATATATCGCTGTGGTATGATATCTTTAATTCTTCTGGGAAAATACCGAGAATGGGAATGGTTAGGTTAAGTGGGACCTCTAATCCTAATTATTGAGGAATCTCCACTGATTTCCGTGGTGGTTGCACAAGTCTGCATTTCCACCAGCAGTGGAGAAGAGTTCCTTTTTCCCCACAGCTTTGCCAGCATTTGCTATTCGTTGATTTCTTGATGATAGCCATTCTTACTGGAGTGAGATGAAATTTCAGTGTTGTTTTCATTTGCATCTCTAGAATGACCAATGATGTTGAACATTTTTTCATGTATTTATTTGCCATTTGTGTTTCTTCGGCTGAGAAGTGTGTATTCATCTCAGATGGCCATTTTTAGATTGGGTCTTTGAATTTGGGGAGTCTGATTTTTTTCAGTTCTTTATATGTTCTAAATATAAGTCCTTTGTCCGAGGAACAGTTAGCTAAAATGTATTCCAATTCCGTGAGTTGTCTTTTCACTCTATTGACGATTTCTTTTGAAGCACAAAAGCATTTTAATAGGATGAGATCCCAGTTGTTGCTTCTTTGAAGTGTTTCCTGTGCAGTTTGGGTTTTGTTCCTAAAGACTGTGCCTACCACTATGTCTTCAAGACTGTTAGCTATTTTCTCTTCTGGTAGATTTAGTGTTTCTATTTTAATATTTAAATCTCTGATCCATTTTCACTTTAGTTTAGTGCATGGTGTTAGACATGTGTCATTTTTTTTTTTTTTTGTACTGGGAATCAAGCTCAAGAACTTGGGCGTGTGAGCCGGCGCTTGTGCAGCTGAGCCATGTCCCCAGCCAGACATGTGTCTAGTTTTAGTCTCTGGCATGTACAGAGCCAGTTTTTCCAGCACCATTTATTAAAGAGGCTATCCTTCTTCCAGTAAACACAGTTAGCCCCTGGTCAAAGATAAGGTGGCTGAGTGTCAAGATCCAATTCTTAATGTCTCAGCTCAACCCTAATTTCCTATTCTACCATGTACTTGGCTGTAGCTTGATTTTTTTGGTGACTAATTTGGAGTTTTGCAGAGGATTGTGGGTAGACTCTTGGCTATTAATAAATAACTTTTTGCTTCTTTCACTGTCTAGACACTAGCTAACCTTCCATGCTCCAAGTTCCTGCAATTACCAGCAATATCACCTACAAGGAAGGAGGTATGTAGATATAAAAATCAGAAAGATGTGCTTGTCCTTTATTATTATTATTATTATTATTATTTTTTTTTTTTTTTTGGTTTTTTTCTCTGGTACCGGGAACCGAACTCATGACCTTGCGCTTACCAGGTAGGCGCTTCTGCCGCTGAGCTAAATCCCCAGCCCCTGTCCTTTATTATAATAAGAAAGTCCCTAGTTTATTAGCTGGCAAAAATTTAGATGTTCAATAAATGATGGCTGCAGTTGACATTAGCCTTTCACTTTCTAAATGGCATATCACTGCTTGCCTGCAGTTATACCCTTGTAATCTTAGGTAGCATACATTGCCTAAGGCATAGGGCCCTCTTTCCAGTGCAGGATAGTTTTGCAGTGGTTCTTGGATTGACTCAGTTTTCCCTTTTGCTTACTTGTAATTCTCAAAAACTGCAAATGTGCTAAGAATGCAGTATCTAGGAAGGAAAGGTTTTATCAGAACAGCCTGGGCTCTGTTTTAATCTCCCAGTGAAAAGAATGTTGTTCAATATTTCAGCCCATGTTGCTCCAAGGTGTAAAATCCAGGGTGGGCTGCTTTCTGGCGTCCCTTAGCTGTGGTACACGTGGGTCACACACTGAGGAGCCTCCCTCTGTCCCAGATAGTCTCACTGAGCCTTGGCAGGAATTGTGAGTTAGGTGGCAGGTTAAGAATTTTAGGTTTCTGTTGTCTCTTTCTGTCTGCGTGTAATATATCTGCTTTTGGTATGGGTGTTCTGCTCACACCAAACTCAGGCAACTTGGCAGTGATACACTGTGACTCTCTGCTTCCCTTGGAGAGTCTTGTGTGGCAACTTCTGTTTTATTTCAGCTGGTAGCTTTTCTGGTTCACAGTAAATACTTCTCTACATTGAGGTATTTACTATTGCATCCTTGAGATGCCAGTCATCATGCAACTGGGCTGAAGTATTTTCTAGTGTAAACAAGATTTTCCAAATATGACTCAACAGAAGGTGGAGCTCAAGCTTGAATAAAGTTTAAGAAGTAGTGAGTGTGGTATTACAAGTAAAAATAGCTTTTATTTGAACAAACATTCACTTTAGAAATTGTCTCCAGCTCTCTCTGAAATGGGATAGAATTCTTGGGCATTACACTGTAGTCCAGTGAGTCCTGTAGAAATGCTGACTTTTTATTTTTTTTATTTTTTTTTTTTTTATTTTAAGGATAAAAGGAGGGAAACATTAACAGACATACAACATGAAATGCTGACTTTTTAAAGCAGATGAAATCATCTTTGTTTTGGGTCCTCTTACATTTCTTTCCAACCCTCTGTACATGAAACAATACCAAGTATGAGAATGTTTGGCTGTTGTTCTCTGGGCCATACTTTTGAATTATTTGCTCTGCCAAAGGAAGTTGTTGGCTTGACATAAATTTGTTTTTTCATCCCTCACAATTGTTCAAGACTAATGACACCTAAATAAAAGGTAGAATCAGTCAGTTTGATTGATAGCACCCATATTTAGATTTGTAAAGTGAAACACTTTCCAGTATCTGTGTAGAAAATTCTTGGGTAGAACAAGGTGGTAGCAGCCTTGTTCCACATCTACCTACCCATTTACATTTCAGGAACTGTGGAGGGTACCAGGCTGAAGCACATCTGAGGACCCGGACACACATTAAATGAGGAGTGAACTTGCTTACATGCAGGGGAGACTCCTGTCTAGAAGAATGGAGATGTATAACGCTTACTGGGAGTATTCAAAAGGCGATCTAGTCTCAGAAGAGAGGTCAACAGGGAAGCCCTTTTCCCCAGTACATTAGCTCTTCAAGGGAATAAATACCAAAGATTCATGAATGATCCCCTTTCTAGGCAGTACTCTGAGAGGGGAAAGTAGCCTTCAAAAGTGAGATATTCTAGCACTGTGGATAGATGCCATTCTCACTGACATAAATATAGGACAAGAAGATAATGAATCATTAGAGTTGAATTTATACCCCTACTAAAAAGGTATGCAGAGTAGTGCTGACTATAGGTTTTGTTTTCACCTTTGATTGGGTAAGGGTGGTTATGAAGAGAAGCCTCATATGTCAAGTTTGATCAGCGAGGCAGAGACACTAAATAACATGAAATGAGAGTTTTACTGCAGATGTTAGACCATAGGTAATCATGAGCAATAGGAAGAAAACATGGGCAAGGACTGATGGGAGTGTAAGAATGAAGAGCAATTACCAAGGATGTACTGGAATCCACAAGAGCAGCCTAGAATTCACTTCTATCCACACCTTAATAAAGATGACTTAGCAAAGGAACCCTTCAGCATAGAGCTTCACAAGTATAGGACGTGGGGAAATGGAGGAAGAGACTGGGTGGGAAAGATAGCACTTGATACCAACAATGGGAACCTACAAATCAGTGACTAGGAGAATGAGCTATGGCAGCAATTGGTGTTCTATATCAACCTCCAGAGAAGAATGATTGCTGTTTCATTTTTGCCTTCCAATGTCACAAAAAATCTCTCTGCAGGCCAGAACTTGCTGGAAATCACAGGGGGAAAAAGCTCTGGGAAACACAGTCCCAGCTTGTTCAAAATGACATAGTACCACACTCTCACATGTTAGATACATCTGATAAGTCTTGGACAAACAAAATTGGGATAAAAGTGGCTCCTCTGAATGAAAATCTGTGTACTTGCTCATCTACCTGCCTGTCTGCCATTTACCTTTCACTGGTCCACCTATTTATTCGATCATATATATTTCTTTCTGACCTATTCAAGATGTGAAATTTATCTTTTTCCTATTGATCACTCATCTTCATCATCTCTATTCATCGTTCTTTACCAATCAGGACTGAACGAGGAAACAGCATTGGACAAGAAGTGTATTAGTCACCTTTCCCTTGGCTGGATACAACACCCAGCATTCCCAACTTAAAGAGAGAAAGCTTTGATTTAGCTCACAGTTGCTGGATCTTTAGTCTATCCTCCGCTGGCCCTAAGGCAGAAACATGGCGGAAAAGGGTGGAAGAGCACAGCTGCTTAGTTCATGATGGCTGGGAGGCAGAGAAGGGGAACAGCACTGGAGAGGGATAGGCAAGGGACCGGATATCAGACCCGAGATCACACCTGCATGACCCACCCACACACACCCAGGAGGATGCTCCACTAATCTACTAGGTGTTTCTCAGCCCAATGAAGTTGACATGTCAGAAGAAATGGCCACAGGAAGTCTTTGCAGAAGAATTCTCACCCAAAACCCCTATTACTAATAATATAATTATTCTGATACCCTGTCTGGTCTTGATTTCATTTGTATAAAACTAGTGATCTGCTGGGATGGTGACACACACCTATAATCTCAGCACTTGGGAGGTTGAGGCAGGAGGATTGCCATGAATGCCAGGCCAGCCTGAACTACAAAGTGAGACCCTGTCTCCAAAAACAAAAACAAAACCAAAACAAAAATCTAGTGATCCAGTTTCCCTAGTGACTAAAACCAAAAGTAATCAACCAGCTTTATTATTTTCTAAAGAAGAGATTAATTTTTTTTAAGACACTGAAGTCACACTACTGTTTTGCTTTGGTCAGGTAATGTTTCCAGAAGTCTGGGTCCCTTGAAACTTAGATGTACATTTCCAGATCTTCTGGAGAGGCATTTCTTAAGGACAATACTGTTCTTCTAGAACACAGCCGGTGAAGGATATCAGAGCAGCCAGGGCCTCTTATTATGCCTCCCTAGGAGAAGCGTTAGACCATGAATATAACTTTGGGAGATTAGCAAATGAAGATAGGAAAGAGAAACACAGTCCTCAAAAAACCTCCATTTTAACTGAGCATTAAACCATTTAACTGATCAGGCAATCAGAAATGGTAAACAGTGCACGATTTATAAAGGATGGTAACACTAAATTGTACGGAGAGCAAAACATGCCGAAATGAGAGACTTGTTTCTTGTAGCATGAAGTGGACCAGAGTCTTCTATGAAACTATGGGGCCAAGAGTCTGAAACTTGGAAGTGGGGCTCCAAAGGCCAGTATATACTTTTGCTGCCTAGAAAACTAATTAATGGGGGCCCATTGCTTCAGGAGAGAAGAGGCCTTTGCTCTGAGCTTTTCAGGGAGACGAATGGACATGATCTTATTAAAGTGAGTTTTCCTTCAGTCCTAGAAGATAAAACATTGCACTTCAGAGTGTGTTAGACATGTTTACTCAATATCAAAATACCCACCCAGATATAATTTTCCTCTGAGAGTGTTTTTAATCTTTTACTGTGAATCTCAAAACATGGTGGTTTGTGTAGCTGTAAGAGAATCAAGCATTCCTTAGGGCATTCTTTTTTTTCCTGTGACCACTCCCATTTGGGCTTCAAATCCTGGACTCATCTTTGAGCTCAAGAAGTGCTCAAATCAGGCCAGAGAACAAAGATACCAAATTTTTGGCTTAGAATTCAAAAGTCTTGATCAAGAAATACAAAAAAGAGTGACAAGAAGATCTGAGGTAGCAAATAGGGCTTTCTACCCAGCATCTGGTTAGGTTAAGCACAAACATCCTTTGCATTTGGCAGAAGGAGGGACTTTTTCTCCTTTCTTTCTTTTCTTTCTTTCTTTCTTTCTTTCTTTCTTTCTTTCTTTCTTTCTTTCTTTCTTTCTCTTTCTCTCTCTTTCTTTCTCTCTCTCTCTTTCTTTCTCTCTCTCTTTCTCTCTCTCTCTCTTTCTTTCTTTCTTTTTTCCATTGCTTTCTTTTTCTTTCTATCTTGTTTTTCTTCCTTTTTTGATACCATATTCCCTCCCCCTCACCCTAAGGCTCCCAAAGTTCTCAGGCATGTAGATGTGCATCTCAAGCACTCCTGTCCTGGGGCACATGAGACAAAATTTGCCTGAGAGAGCAATAGAATGATAATATTGGCTAGATTTCACAGAGTCCTGCAGCCAGGATGAAGGGATGATGTCAAGAAGATGTAGAAAAGTTCCTCACAGGGACCTATGGAAGCATGACTGCAATCTCAGTGAATGGGCAGTACTAGAGAGCCTACAAGGTGGTTGTCAGTGCCCACAAGTTACAATATGAGGAGGTACCATAAATATCAGTATAAGACACATCTACGTCAGCTAAGGAACAAGAAGGCAGAGGGCATCCCTCTATATGACAGCCACTGTGGCAATTTTGTAAGAGCCCACTCCATCCTGCACTACTAAGGGAAACTTGAGTAGTTATAATGTAGTCTAAGATCATTAAATTTGATTGGCTTTTGCTGGACGTGACTATCTTCTATAACTTCTTTTTATTTTTACTCTATGCCCCATTCTGTTTTATGCCAGGAAAAATACCTGAGGTAAAGCACATGTTTGTGCAATCAGGTTTGTGAATATAGGCTTACTTGAAACACAAGGAAATGTTTAGAAGTATTTAGTCCTTTACCATTGCAAAACCCTAACTATGTGTCAGTGCAGTTGAAAATCCTTGATGCACACGAGTGTGTGGGCAGCCAGTGGAAGTAGAAGAAAGTTGGTTGTGTTGTTAGGGTTAGGGTTAGGGTTAGGGTTAGGGTGAGGGTTAGGGTTAGGGTTAGGGTTAGGGTTAGGGTTAGGGTTAGGGTTAGGGTTAGGATTAGGGTTAGATTTTGGGTTTTGCAGAGAAACAAACATCAAGTCTTTTCCAGAGATGAGGCCAGAGCATTCACGAGTGTTTATTAGGACATTTTCTGTAGTTTCCTTCTAACTTTTTCCAGTTTCTCATCTGTCCTTATCATCCTTTGTATCCGAAGGTCCTCCAGTGTATGGTACAGACCATTAAGTTACGAGTTGTTTTTTTCTTCATGTTTGAGGCAGTATAGAAAAATTTTGGATTTAACTCATTGAATCCTTCTGACAAATCTATTTTTCATGTCTGTGTCCAGGACAGAGAAATTGGGTTTAAATCAAAACGTGTCAAAAATCTGAAAGATTCTCTTTCAGGTCCATCTCTGCCTTTTATGATTTGAGAACATGAGATTCCTTTTTTTATTTGTTTATTTATTTATTGTGTGATGGATTATTGTATATTTCAGGCTGGCCTTCAACTCACCATATAATCCAGGCTAGCATTGAACTCATGGCAATCCTCCTCCCTCAGGCTCCTAATCTCCTCAGTGTTGGTATTACAGGCATGTACACCACACCTGGGTTTCAGAGCACAGATCCTAAAATATCTGTATAATATTGTCCTTCACAAGTAACCACAAGGATACTTTCTCCCTCAACTGTGTCCCAGTCAGGTTGATGATAGTGTCTTTTATTCTCACCTAGAGTGTTGGTTGTAGAAAAGGAATAGAAATATTTGTATGAGGGGGAAACAAGATTTTGGGAATAAGATATTAAATATTGGATTTATCTCCAGTGCTTATTCCATTCTACCCTCTTCTGAGATAAACCATTCACTAGTAGAGAGTCCATCCAGAATTACAGATAATAGGAATAAACTCTGTGATACAACTAAGCTTATATCCTGAATCTCACAGGATTGGATGTTGTCATGAGCTGTTTCCCCCAGATGGAGTGGAAGAATATAGAAGGGTAGCATTTTCTCTCTTTTCTCCCATTAATTACCACATGAAGATGAAGACACTAGAGATGATTGTTCTTTGGTTTTGGTTTATGGGGTATTCAGCAGATCACCTAGGGGGAAATGCCTTGTTATGGGTTTTATGATGTTATTCTGCCAGGAATTCTTAACAATCAAACTGGATGTAATTAAGGTCATATTTTAAAATCTTTGCATATACTCTCTGCTTTACATGCTATGAATGGACATTAGGCATAATGACAAAGAACTGTGTCAAAAATTCCTGATCATTTCCCTTCTTCATCTTTTCCTATGCCCAGGCTTATGATCAGATCACACTAAAATAAATTTCTAGCTCTGAGGCTTCTGTAGTATATTTTCTTCAACTCCAAGTAGAAGTCAGTAGCTTCCATTTGGCATTAAAATTGTACTCATAGAAACCTTCACTTTCCCTAACATTTACACTCAACTTTGGCACTGGGCTTGAGAACTTAATAAGATAAGGAGATCACTACTTCTTCACAAGTGATAGAGAAATAATACTTCTTTTTTCTGATGATATGAGGCTCATAGTTTAGTTCTGTTTCTTAGATTATATGCTCCAGAATGCCAAAGTGACTTAATTTTTAATTCAACATTAGCCATTTGAGACTTTTAAAGTATTGCTATGGTTTGTAGCCTGAGGAAGTCAAATGATAATATGAAACATTAATAAAAATGAGAATAATCATTATTCTAGGGTACTAGATTTGGAAGTGATTTCTTCATTCTACTTTTTATATATTACTACAGAATTTCTGTAAGTTTCAGACCTGAAATAATATTTTCATTATGAAATCTTTATGATCAATAAGCAATATGATGAGAAGTCCAAATATCATAATAAAGAAAAACAATAAGATTTCTCCAGAAGTAGCTGAAATAATTTCAAGGTTTATGACCACCACAGGACTGTCACTTACCTGCATCCCCTTTGACTTATCTGTGTTCATGTCAGCTCTATTATCTTCTTCCTTCTGTCAGTTCATCATTTTGGTGTAGCTTCTGTTTGCTACATACACCATTTCAGAGCTCCTGAGATGGACTCTTCTCATGTCCTTTGTTTCTTTCTCCCTGCTCCCAGTTAACCGTATTATTAGGAAATTGGCATTTAGTGGACAAATGGCCTTGTCCAAGGTCTTTAACTCCTATAGGCACTAAAGTTCCATTCTATATTCTTATTTTAAGATTTCTGATGTTCATCTTGTTCCATTCTCAACAAATGTATTTTTTGAGAGAGCCAAAAGAATTGGAAAATTTGCCCACACAATGAAAGTCTAGAACATTTCATTTGAATAGAATTTGCAAACCATCCTTAGGAACGTGTTGCAGTAAAATTCTGTACCTTTGAGAAGTTGTGCTTTATAGCACTCCTCATAGAAAAATTAGAACTATTATGTCAAAAAGGATAAAAATGAACTGATTTCTGGTTGTCTTGTTCTAAATTTTATGAGGTTAGATGAGTAAAAAAAGAGAACTGTAGTGCAAGAACTTATGCCCTGTCTTCCTGCCCACTTTCAGATCTTAACTCTATGCTACATTACTTTTAGGATTGTCTTTAGGCCCGTATCCCTACAGTTCAGGTATGACCCAGAAATTTTTCCCAGGATATCTTGGTTACTTTTCTTTTGTTGTCAACACAAAATATTTGATGCCCAAAATTAAGGAAGGAAAGGTTTATTGAGCTCAAACTTTGTGGAGATTTCAGTCCATACTCAGCTGGCTCCAAGGCAGAATGGCACATGGTAAAGGGCAACAGTTCATGGTGATGGTAAACAGTAAAAAAAAGCAAGAGCAAAGGCAGCTAGTGGCCTCTTTCCCTCCCTTACATTGTATGCAAACTACCCACCCCATGGCAAGTGTAGCACTCACACCCATAATCCCAACATTGGACCATGAATCAATCATAAACTCTAGAAGCCTGCCCCATAACTGCATGAGGCTTTGGGGGGACATCCAGGCACAAACCATAATACAGGGCTTCTTCCTATCATCATTAAATATTTATATGTCCCATACATGTAGTACAATCACTTTGGTTGTGTCCCTGCCTTAAGAATATGGAGAAGTCTCTCTCGGATCTGCTTGGTGCGGACAGCATAGACAACTGGGTTAAGGATGGGTGGGATGAGGAGGTAAAAATTGGCTAAAAGGATATGGATGTGAGGAGGCACCCGGTGGCCAAAGCGATGGGTGAGAGATGAAACAGCAATAGGGATATAGAAGACGAGGATGGCACAGATGTGAGAACCACATGTACCTAAGGTTTTAAACCTGGCATCTTGTGTAGCCAAGCCCAATACAGCCCTGAAGATCATCACATATGAAGTACTTATGGCTAGTGAATCTAGGATTAAAACCAGGAAGCCAATTCCCATTCCATATAAATTATTGACTCTTGTGTCACCACATGCCAAGGTGACTACGGCCATGTGCTCACAGTAGGAGTGGGTAATAATTTGGGTCCGGTAAAGGGGCAGCCTCAGGCGAATCAGCAGGGGCAGAGGTCCTATGTAGAGAACACCCCTGAGAAGGGCAGCCAGCCCTAAATGACCCACCACTGCATGGGTGAGCAGAGAGGTATGGTGCAATGGGTCACAGATGGCCACATAACGGTCAAAAGCCATGGCAAGGAAGATGCCTGACTCAACAGTAGCAAAGCAGTGGATGAAGAACATCTGGGCCAAGCAGGCATCCAGACTAATGTTTCGGGCACCAAACCAGAAGATGGCCAGCAGTTTGGGCATAGTAGAAGTTGACAGGACCAAGTCAATGACAGCTAACATGCATAGAAAGAAGTACATGGGCTGGTGCAGGCTGTGCTCCATCTTTACCATGGCCAGGATGGTGACATTTCCCACCAGAGCCACCAGGTACATGGAGCCAAAAGGGATGGAGAGCCAGATGTGCAGAGACTCCAGCCCTGGGATACCTGTGAGCTGGAAAGAGCTGGGCACAGAGCAGGCATTATTAGGGATAAACATATTCAGGAGTATGGAGTATTCAGAAGACAGGAGCTTTTTGTTTTCAGATTTCTAGTCTTGCGAGAGATAACAGCTCTGACAACAGTGGACAAAGATCCTTATTTTCATTCTGGCACCTGATATTACCTGTGATAAAAAAGAATTCTGAATACCAACTTGAAGAGTTGTCATGTATTTACTATAATTATCCATGATAATACCAATCATCAAATGTAGAAATAAGCATGTTCATTATTTCTACTGCTAAATTGCCCCACTATACAGTAGAAATCCTTAAAATTATGCATTCCTTTGATCTACTAATTTTATTCTGGCAAACTTTTCCCTAAGGTAATGGACAATACAGAAAAGGTCTATGAAATCATTAGATGTAACTATGCATAGTGTGTTTATCCTACTGGCTGCATATCTTTTCTTATTACTGATCAGTTGAACTTCGATGTTAAGAATATACACCAAGAATATACACTGATCAGCTGCTTAAAATTTTTATATTAATGAAAAATTGGAGCTGTGTTAAAAAGCATTGTTTATGTTCTAGTATATCTATTTGATGAGTTAGGTTTCCTGGCATAATATTTACATCCTGTTACAATATATGAGGGAATGACAGGAGGCAGGTTAAACTATGATTTCATTTCATTAAAGATCTATGTAATATACAAAATATACCTTAAGATATAGAACTATTTGGAGATATTTTAACCTTTGGTGGACAGACTACTGTACACTTGTAATTTTCTTTGTTTCATATATATACATATTCTGTCTTTAAAAAAAACTATAAATGATGAAAACCTGCTAAACTTTTACTTCAGTTTTACTAGGAAAATATAGTCAATTTAAATTACAAAGATTCGCCACAGACCTAATTTTTCACAGGAAATGACCTCTAATTCAAGGTTGTTCAGATTTCATAGTTGAAAAGGATGAACAGAAAATTTCTTAAGAAAGTTATACTCTAAGCCAGGCTCTTAAAATTTACTGGCAAGAATCTGGGCATTACTTATAATTTGACATAAGAAACACATCTTTTTATGAGCAAATCTTAACTTTTCCACCAGTTGACAGCAGGAGATGAAGAAGAATTGACTGAAATAAAATGGTGAGCAGAACCCTTTTGATCAGCAACACCTTCTTGGTTTCTTTTTGGAGGCAGGGAGATCACAAAAGCACAAGACACTGCTTAAAAAAACGCTTGCCTGTTTTTCCCCTTTAGATACCTCTGCTAAAACCTGCACTGCTTCAGGTCCTCAGGATTCAGGACCTGATAGCAGGGGATCTGATCAAGTCCTTCCTTCTCTGAGGCTTTCTCTCTTGATCTTTCTCATCAGATTTCTAGCAGGGCCTGGACGTCTCATGACGCCATGAGTGTGTGGTGACTTTCTTTGTATTAAAATTATATGTTGACTGCAATTACATACTATTGTATGTAGTGTTTAGTTTAAATCCCTGTCCCATCTAATCAATTCCTGCACATTTGAGGCATCCTCTAGGATGTACCATATATCCAAAACACAGATAAATTATTCCAACTTGGGGAATGTATATTGCTTGTCTACCATCCACATTAAACAGTAAGAATTTCAGGAGAAATTTCATCATCTTTTTGGCATTTACCTAAGGAAATGTCTCCATTGGTGAAGAAGTTTCATCATCTCTTTGGCTTTTACCTGAGAAAATGTCTCCACTGCTCAAGGTCCATTCCCACTCATCCCTCTTCTATAAAGCCTTCTGTGGTACCTCTAGTCAATACCAGAGTAGGTGGGTGGGAGTAAGATAATCACTAAATTCTTCTAAATTATTTCCAACATGTCCATCCACATTTCTGATTTTGCCTACATAAGTGCAGCAATTACATTTTGCTAGCAAATAAGAATAAGAAAAATCCATGTGTGGCATTGGGGTCCTGATTCAGGTTTGAACATGTAGTTCACTTTAAGTTTTTATGTGTCTACTCATTGGTTAAGCATCGATTGAATGCTAAGAAGAAACATGCAAATCTTGTGAACTTGTAAGCAGTTTGCAAGATTTTTAGTTTACAGCACATCTCACTGATTCTCTAGTAATTCTGTGATGTGGTCACTTACACATGTAAATAACTGATAGCATACATGAAATTTCTTCCTAAGGTTTCAAATGTAAGGATCCATCAGTAAGACAGGAAACCAAGGAAGCCTGGGAGGCAGCACCACACAACTTCTCATGGCACCGACTTGTCATTTAACAAGTCAGATTCCTCAACCCAGACCTTCATCTTTTCTGTGGTGGAGCAAGTTGCTTAACCTTTGGAAGTTTTCTTTTCCATATGCAAAATGGACAGAACATTTACTGTAATGGATGAATATACAGAACAAATAACCCAAGTATAAAATCTTGGTGTTTGACAGCAGCTGATTTCTCCTGAAATTCTTACTGTTTAATGTGGATGGTAGACAAGCAATATACATTCCCCAAGCTGGAATAATTTATCTGTGTTTTGGATATATGGTACATCTTAGAGGATGCCTCAGATGTGCAGGAATTGATCAGATGGGACAGGGATTTATAACAAACACTACATACAATAGTATGTAATTGTAGTCAACATATAATTTTAAAATGTAATGGAGAATTCTGAAGTATTCTCTAAAAGAGTTGTGAGGGACTTCTATCCTGAACCAGAAAGGGGCTCAATTTACTCAGTGTCGAAGTAGGCCATGGAGGTGGCTACTTATCACATAAAGATCAATGTCTGCGGATGGCCTTCAATCTAGATTTCTACCTTTGACTTGCTTCAGAACCAGTGATTCAACCAATGAAGTTATCACTGAGTTTTAGGCTGGGATAAAGGTTAAACACAGGTGTAGAAAGATCTACTGAGTTGACAATTCTTGTCAGTGGTAGTTGGAACTAGGTTGTGGTGCCTACATTGTGTCACTGGACCTGTGCATTCCAAAGTATTTTACATCAGTCTATGCGAGAGCATCCTTACCTGGACACTTGTGACATGCCTGGAGGCATTTGTTGGAGGCATTCTGACCAGGAGTCTGAGGCTTCTGAAAGACATTTTATTATGGTGACATGAGCATGGTTTAGAGGCAAGACAGACTCAGGTTCAAATACTAACTCCACTTTTTCTGGTTCCATATCTTTTAAATTTTATTTTATTTTAAACAGAAAAGAACAAAAACAAATTGACAAACATAACTCGAGGCTTTCATAGGTAAATGGGTGCACCCAGAGACCATACTCATAAGTGAATTAAATCAGAGTCACATGTGTAAACATTGTATTTCTTCCTTACTATGAGAACCTGAAAGAGTAAATCAAATCTGAAAAGTACAGATATTGTGAAAGGGAAAGAAACTGCTCAAAAGGAAAGAACAACTGGGATGAGGGAAAAGAGAAAAGAATGAAGAAAATATATATATACACAATAGATAGCTAACATAATTGTACTATAATTTCTATGGGTTTATTGAAAAGAACAGGTAATGTTTAATTGTTTGATTAATCTTACCTATATTTGTTTATCTGAGTAATCAATTTGAAGATAATAACATGTAATACAGCAATCATTGTTAATTTCTTGGTTCCATAACTTTAGGCTATGTAGTCTCTACTTTTGATCTTTATTTTGTTTTTTGATTTGTGAAATAGCAACAGCAGCTACCTGCGAGTTGCCTTATATAGTCTACGGACTCCGCAAGTACTCAAGAAAGGCCAAATGTTACGATGCATGGCCTTTGAATAAGCAGTGAATTTGCTTTATTTACTGTTATGGTTGATACAGTGTGTCAGTGTGAGAAGTCTAGAAGCTTATCTAAGTAACTCAGCAGTTCTACATCCTGGGGTGAAAAGAACATGCCCTTCCTGCTCTAGAATGTTGTTCATTGTGTCAATTTGAGAAGTTTAAAAGTTCAACTAAGTGTTTCAGCAGGATGTTTACTTTGTTTACTTTGTAAACATGCTCAGTTTGTGGAAGAGGAGGGCACAGAGATGGTGTGGGTGTGAGTGGATAGCCCATATGCAATATATGGGAGGAAAAGAGGCTTACTCCCCTCTTTGTGCTTTTGTTGTTTTTGCTGTCTTCTGCCACCTTGAACTGTTGCCCTTGGGTCATGCCACCCTGCCTTGGAGCCAGCTGATTACCCACTGACACCTCCACAAACTGTGAGCTAAATAAACCTTTCCTCCCTTAATTTTGGGTATTTTGTCTCAGTAATGAGAGAAAAGTAACCAAGACACCTACTCCTTCCCTCTGGCTTTTCTCCCCTTCTGTAGAACACAGACATGGTCCTATGTCTGTACCATTGTGGTGATTTTATATCCTTCTTTCTCAGCTGTGTGACTTGGCTCTTTAATGTAAGTATGATCGATCAGAGAGGCAAGAAGATCTTGTTGGGAACAGGTTGGGGAGCAGGATGCTTGACCATGGAGCAGAAGACAAGAAGTCCAATCTGGACAGAAAATTCCAATCTTTTCTCTCCTGTTCTGAAGGAAAATACTAGGCAAGAAAGCCTTCCAAGTTGGGGTTTCTCTCTCTCTTTTTTTTTGACTCAACCTAAATTATGCTATACTTCACTTATTTCTTGTATTTATCACTAGACCTATGAAGAAGACTTGGATCACCCCATACGCAATTTTTCTGGAACTTGGAGAAAGGCTTTCAGTGATTTTGGGTCCCCTCTGTGGAATGTACTTACCCATTGGAGTGCTGTGCAGGGCTCTGGGCTCTGTCCTTTGCAGTGGCTACCTCTTGTCTGTCTGGTTGGACAAGTTTAGTTGACAACCAAGGAGAGCCATAGCCATTCCCCTGATCTTTCTTCTGTCTCTTATCTAAGTTCTGAAAATAGCCAGTTAGTTCCCAAGGGTTGCACAGATATCTGTACACTTCCCTCTGGATTTTTAGTTACCATCCATAGAGAAGTCCTCACTCCTGATCCCACCTCACCTCCAGGGACTGGATGCAGACTCTTATTCCTACCCCTCCCTCTGCAAGACTCTTAGCTGGCCTCAGGTTTCCAATCACCTCTGATGGGCCCAAAATACAGACCACAAGAGGCATGAGAGTTCACAAGGGAAGGGTGGGGAAACATTGCTGGAGAGTAGTATGATCAGTATGAACTTCTCGGGTTAATCACTGCTTCTTCTAATAAAATCATAATATAAAATCTAGGCTATAAAAAGAATGCAAATGTTAACAGTGTAATTTAAAAATTCTGCTTCTATTTTTTGCATTTTTGTTTAAAGTGAGTAGTTATAATTATGACTTGAAACAATTGTGTGTTTAATTAAACTAGCAAGAAGAGTGGGAAGGCTAGTTTTAGTTTTATCCCTTTACTGAAGTGGCATGGGCACAACTGTGCAGGCTCAGGAATCCTGTTTCCAAGTTTAGTCTCCAAAATTTTCTTCTAGTGTGTTTAACTCTGCCTCAAGTGATTGCATCTGCATAATTGCCCCATAAAAATTCGAAATATAATTTTGTCAATGGAAAAAAGGATTCTTTTTAAAAATTTCTAGGGAGTCTGAATATTTCCATATTTGAGCAGGATTTGTAGCCACTGTGTTTATTTTGAAACACATTCCTTTCTTATTGACTCCTAATATTCTTAAGTGAAGGTAAGGAAGATGATTTCATAAAATATAGCAAAGGTTATTTTCTATAGGAAGTTGACATATATACAAAGAAATATTTTCATAATTTTTTTTCAAGAAAGCAGAAAAAAGTAAGCCCAACATCAGCCAGAAGATAAGATTAGAGGAGAAATCAAATGGAGAAAACAAAAACAGAGGTAAAAAGAATCAAGAAAATGAAGTTGTTTCTTGAAAAGTATAAACAGATTGATAAATCTCAGAGTAAGGAAAGAAGATTCAAATAAATAAGACTATAAGTGGAAGAGAAGGAATTGCAACTGATACTACACAAATAACAAAGGATCAAAAAGAGACTGGAGATATAGTTCAGAGAGACAATACTTATCAAACATATGTGAGGTTCTGAGCTTGATCCTTAGCCCAGAATAAAAGACTACAGTGAGCAATTATATGCCAGATTGGTTAACCTAGAAGAAATAGATAAATCCCTGGGATTGTACAACCTAAGACACGCTCAAGAAAGTCTGAATACAGAAATAATGAGTAAGGAGATTGAATCAGTAATAAAATGATCCTAACAAATAAATCCCAGGACTTGATGGCTTCACTGCTAAGTTATACCGCAAATTTAAGTAACATTAATCTTTTTCAAACTCATCTAAAAAGTTTGAAGAGGTTCAACATATGATAAGCAATACATATGGTAAAAGAATGAAAGATAAAAATAATAATCCCAGTAGGTGCAGGAAAATCATTTGACAAAATGCAATGTTCTTTCACGATAAAACTCAGATAAGACACATTCTTCTACATTTAACACTTAATAAATGTTGTACATGAGAAACCCACAGCTAATATCACCCTCAGTGTTGAATAACTGAATGCTTGAGAGGAAATACTGTTTTTTGTGTTATTGGAGGTACTAGTGAGAGCAACTGGGCAAGAACAAGAAATAAGAACCATTTGAATAGGAAAAAAAGTAAACTTGTCTGTGTTCAGATGACGTCATGTGTAGAAAACCTTAAGACTCCACCCAAAAACTGTTGGAATAAAAAAAATTAGTAAAGTGCCAGGAAACAAAACCATAAAATCAAGCAGCATTTTTATATATCAGTGAACTGTCCAAGGAACAGCTCAAACAGTCCCATTTATGATAGATAGTATAAGAAAGTACTTAGAAATATGTAACCAAGGAGATAAAAGATACACAGTACTCTTGAAGCTATAAAACAATACTAATAATCCCTGAGGACAATGGAAGATCCCTTAAGGGCTAGAAAAATATTGTTAAAATCTCCATATCACTTAAAGTGATCTATAAGTTAAATGTAGTTTGTTTCAGAATTCCAAGGAATGCTTTTACTGCAATAGAAAACCTCTATGGGACCACAAAATATCCTAAATAGGAATCTTGAGCAAGAAAAACCAGCTAGGGACATATTACCTAATTTCAAAAATTGCTACAAAGATATAGAAACTAAAATAGCGTGACACTGGCAAAAAAACCAAACAGAATAGATCAATGAACAGAATGATAGCCAAGAAATATATCTACAGGTTTATAATCTGTTGCTTTTAAAAGGAGCTACTAACAACATGTAGTGGAGAAAATCTCATCAATAAATAGTGCTGGCAAAACTGGGTATCCACATGTGCAATAACAGACTTGGACTCTTCTTTTACAAAGCACTCAGAATAGATTACAGGGCTAAACCTAAGACCTGATCCTATAGATCTACTAAAGAAAATGCAAGAAAAAGTTCCCCATTGATATGGGCAGTGATTTTTTGGATATCACCTGAAAACTTAGGCAACATATAAATATAGGTAAGTTGGACTAAGAACTAAAAAGCTTCACAGCTCAGGAAGCAAGAAAGAGTGGAGAGAAAACTTACAGAACGAAATAAGATATTTGCAAGCTGTACTCCTGATAAGGACATTAATATCCAAGGAACTAAACTCATTCTCAAGAAAACAACTCATTCATGATTATTCTTGGTATATTGGGAATAGAGGGGGACTTCTTCAACTTTATAACTACCGATATGTATAATTTTCTTTCTTCATTTATAAAGGATCAGATGTAGACTGAGTTCTCTTGCCTATTGATCACATGTTTATTGAGGCATTTTTCACATCTAAATAGATGCAGAAAACAGTGGATTGTTGTAGCTCTGTTGTGACTCCAATTGCAGCTGCTATACAGAATGTGTTAATTTTCTGAAGCAATGAAACTGTATCTCCTGTTACCTCATAGAGGGTTACTGATTTGGCAAATGCATTTCTCATATCTACTCATAAGGCCTACCGGAAGCAATCTGCTTTCATCAGGAAGACCAGAAATATGCCTTTACTGTCTTATTTCAAGAAGACATGTCAACTCTCCAACAATGTTGATAATTTAGTTAGCAGGATCTTGCAACTTCTTGTCCATGAGCTACATGTCCCATTACATTGATACCATTTCTTTGATAACGTTGTGCTGGTTGGACTTAGTGAGAAGTAACAACTTACTCCAAGACTTGCTGGTATGCTTAGATTGGCCTTCTTTTTATTTTTAATTTTTTTTCCCTTTTGAGACAGGGTCTCACTATGCAGTTCAGGTTGGCCTTGAGCTCACTTTGTAGCCCAGGCTGTCTCAAACTTGCAGCAATCCTCCTGCCTCAGCTTCCTGAGTGCTGGGGTTACAGGTATGTGCCACAATGCCTGGCTAGATAAGCCTTGTAAGGTGAAGGGAAGGTGATATGGTTTAGATCTAAAATGTCACAGAAGTCTCATGTATTTGGAGGTGAGGCTAGGTTCTTGGAGGCAGGTCATTGAGGGTACGGGCTGGCCCCTCTGACCCCTGTTTCCTGACTGCCATGGGTCAAGCAGCTTTCCTCCCCCATACCCTTTGGCCATGCTGTTCTACATCTAGCTGACTAACTTTGGACTAAATCCACTTGAAACAGTTAAATAAACTTCTCCTCTGCTAAGTTACAGGTGTTGGATATTTTGTCTCAGTGACAAGAAAGTGGTGAATACAGAGGTACAACACCTGGTGGGTCTATTTAGATTTAAGGGAAAAACCCCTGGTTTGGGTATGCTATTCTAAATCCCTTACCAAGTCATTCAAAATCTGATAGTTTTAAGTGGCCCAGAAGAGATTGTTCTGCCATGGGCTCCAGCTCTTGTGTAAACATCTTTGCTACCTGCTTCATATGATTCATCAAATCCGGTTGTGCTTGGAAATTATTATTTGGACTTATTAAGTACCTTATCCAGTGCCATGGCATCCCACTCTTAAGCCTTGTTTAAGAACCTATTTTCCAGCAAAGAAAATGCAACAATTAGCTTATGCTCATGGAATTCAGTGTTCTTAACATATTCTCTCCATTCTGAAGTAGCTGGGTTGATAGAACAGCAAGACTGTTACAATACCATAAAAGTGGCTATACCTTGCAGGGCAGGGATAAAGTTCTCCCGAAGGCTACATACGCTGAATCAGTGTCCATTTCATAGTGCTGTTTCTTCCACAGATACTATTAATGAGTCTAAGAATCAAAGTAGTGGGACTAGAACCACTTGTAGCTCTAGACACCCACTAGAAAAATATTTGCTTCCTATTTCTTTAAAATTAGCCTCTGCTGGCCTAGAATTTTTAACTCCAAAGGGAACAATGCTATATCTCCTCAGAGAAACATTCTGTTGAACTGAAAATTAAGACTGCATCTAGTTGGCATTTATGGGCCACCTATCAGCAGAATACACATTCTTTAAAACTACAAGTAATATTAACCACATTAGGCCATAGTCTGGGCCATGAAATATATCTTAAGTTTAAAAGAATAAAAATTATATAAGACATTCTCTCAGGCTAAAACAAAATTAAACTAGAACAGAAAGATGATGGGGTAGTTATCAAGCAGTATATCTGAGAAGGTCTAGAAGTCAGATAGTTAGGGAGGTGAGTGATCTGTCCCCATCTGGTTGTAACATCATCCCCACTGATACCAGGAAGTGGGGTGAAGTAGAAGACTTCCTGAGGTTGGAAAATCCTCTATGCGTAATGTTCTTCCATGAGCTTCAGTAGACCTTTAAGTGAAAAGGGATCAAGTGAAGGATTAAGATCCTTAATAACACCACACTTGACTCTTACTTTTTTATTTTAAAGAAAAAAAACCTAACAAAACAACAACAATGAAGACAAAAACAAAAACAACACAGAAACAACAAAAATGATACATGACCTCAAAACAAAATGATAGGAATTAACAATGGTCGCTGCACTACATACTGTTATCTTCAATGAAGTTGCTCAGTCCACCAGATGTAGGAATGACAGATTGCTCAAACAATCAAAGACAATAACAAGCAATAAAAAAACATTGGAAACGGTACAGAGCTTCACCATACAAGATGGTAGGCATTCAACAATGGTTCTTATATTGCGTATTGTTGTCTTCAAATCAGTCATTATGATTACCAGCTATTCCCCTCCTGGCTATTTTTCCAGAAGAACTGAAAACATCATACCACAGCGATATATGTTCACCCATGTTTGCAGCAGTGCAATTTGTCATAGCTAAATCTTGGAAACAACTCAAATGTCCATCAATTGAGGAATGGATAAAAAAGATATGGTATATTTACAGAAGGGAGTATTACTCAGCTGTGAAGAAAGATAAACTCGAGGCTTTTATAGGTAAATGGATGCAACTAGAGACCATACTCATAAGTGAAATAAATCAGACTCTCATATGTAAACATTGTATTGTCTCCCTACTATAAGAACCTGAAAGAGCTGATGTTTATTTTTATGTTATGGGTCCCAGTCTACCACTGGCATCTCCTGTCTGGGGCTGAGTGCCCTCTTCTGGACAGTGTTAGAATGCACACCAATAATGTTTGCTTCTGGCAGATCTCTTTCCACAGTTTAATAGGTACATTTGAGATATTTAATATAGATTTCTGATTATTTTATGGGGGTAAGGTAATACCTACAATATTGTTCTGCACATCGGATGTGTATGTCTCCATCAGTTGGAGAAATGAAAAAGTTGAGTCAATATACGATTAAGGGATGAGGCTTTACTATCACCTTACACAATTTCACAAATGCATTGACTTGACTATTCATAATTTTAAAATATCACGCAAAACATTCAGCTGCAAAAAAATACTATCGCACCTACTTAAGTCTGTCAAAGACAGTTCATCCACTTGTTGAATACTGACCCAAGTTTCAGAAGCCGGGTGTGAATTTGTATGGAATGGCACTATTTTTTCCTTGCTAGGCCAAGGGTCCAGGACATGGACAAACACAGAGGCAAGGACACTATTTTGGTAGTTATCATTGACTTTACACAGAATGTTAAGTGTATGGCTGTGGAGAAGCTTGCAAACGTCCCAGTTTCTCCTGAGGTTCTGTGGAAGTAGGAATTTCTACAAGGAAAGGAGAAAATGAATCCTTCCTGTAATGATTCCAACTACTTCAGGCTTCAATATTTGCATATTTTTGCTGTGGTCTGAAGGAGAAAAGTTTGTGTCTCCAAGGCCTATGACAGCTAACTCCTGAAATGCAGAAGTGGAAGCAATAGTAGTAATGGTTATGCATAGTGTCTAAGTTACAACTTTTCAAACATCTGTTACATCTGTTGGAAGTACGGGTGGAATAGTTTGAGGTCACAGTGAACATGTAACTGGGATAGATTTGCAGACTGAAGCCTTTGGAGGTTTAAAGACTATGTCTTTCCACATTTCCTAGAGCGTGAGGCTCCACCAACTCCGGTGGGGACACCCTGAGAGGGACTGCTTTCTCCATGTGGCCTCTTTGTGGGGAATGAGATACGTGAGAATGTTGGAGTTCTAAAAGTGCAGGGGTTTTGTGCATGTCCCTTACAGATCTTCTCAGGATGTAAACCAAAATGGGGAAACAGATCTCACGATGTAAATACCCTTTAAGGTATTGTCATTGTGATGTCTTAGTCAATTCAGGAAATTATCATCATCCCCAAATATGTAGAGATAAAACACCACTAGAAATTCACAGCTAGGTTAATCCCTTATTTCTGGGTCCAAGGAAAGATCATTTCTACCTCAGGAAGGCTTCTTTGACTTTTGTTTGGTACCCTCAAAATAGCTGAAAACTCCAGGGAGGCCAGATGTAAGGAGCAAGAGCAGGGCTTGGACCCAAGAGATAATAACTCAAGAGGTCTGTCTTTCCCTTTACTTCCCCCTGGGCCATTGTGGACATGCAGAGGATAGCCATGTCTACATGTGAATTCTGTGCTCATCCCTCTGGGATACAGACAGCAATTACTGTTTCAGTGGGCCCTGAGCCTTCCACTTCTCTCAGATGGAATTCTCTAGGCTCCTGAGCAGAATGTTTAAGTACAAGGTCTGTGAAGCATTTGCAGAGCCCTAGGCTCTTCTGATATGATTTAGCTCAGGTAAGAGCACCTTTCAAAGGGGAATCTGGAAAACGAGCAAGGGTCATTGGGAAGGCTCCCTGCCTTAGAAGGATGCACAGACCTGGACTCCTGGGCAGCCAGCTTTAGTCAGGCTTGTATATAAGAAATGACTCAGTGGGAGGATTTCTCTTGGAAGAAGACTTAAGGAAAGAATCTGCAGAAAACCACACATAAGGAGAATGAAGAAGCTTCTAGTTCATTAATGTCAATATAAGGCTTTAACGTACTTCTAAGATGCTCGAACAGAGCTAGGCACTTGCTATCACAGAATCTATAATAGAGGAGACACACACAATCCCTCCCTTGTCAGAACTTGCCTCTTCATGAGGAAACATGCACATCAGCAGGCACTGGCTGGAACTGTGCAATACAGAAGTAGGGTGCTGAGTTTAAAGCAGGCTTCCCTGAAAAGGCAATATTTAAGCTGTGGCAAAGTGGATGTGAAAAGATTTGCCAGGTGAGGAAAATAGGGCCATTTCTACATTGCTACCGGAAGATAACATGGTTAATTCTCAGAGGCAAAAGAACACGATACACTTGGGAAACAAATATTCAGTAAGAAGCAGTGTGTGGACTGGTAAGAGCTGTGGCTGGTTATGGTGAATATGTCTGGATAGGGAGCTTAGTGAAGGGTTGATCTGCAGCAATTCCTTACACTTTTATTATCCCTGCACGGAATTGCTACGGTCTCGTGGGTGTGTTCAAGTTTTCAGGGCCACTTCTGACTAGGAAGGCTTAAGGAAGTACTAATATTAGGTCTCTGGGAGAAAAAACCAGTACAGCCCACCCTCATTAGTAGCCAAGTCACATCTCTCCAATCGTGGGAATCTTTTTCAGTTTCAAGATGTGTTCATAGACAGATAGGAAGAGGAAGAGGTTAAATGGAGTTGGAATATCCATCGGGAAAACAGCATTGTGTGTGTTTTCGGGTATGGGGAAGGAAAGAAAAATCAAGTTTCTTGTTTCAGGGCCGTGGGTCAGTCTAGAAGGACTGAGAACATTAGGCTTGACTCTACAGTGGTTTGTGGTGGAACAAATGTCTACTGGCTTTGACAAAAGTCATCTCTTTCATGTCCATTGTTCCCAAGGTTTACATTAACCTTGTCTGTGACTGGGGCCTCTGAGATCCTCCTGTAGCACCACTGCTCTGCCCAAACCCACAGGGGAGCCAGCTCCAAAGGGCAGTAATGAAGGGGCCTGAAAGGTGTTGGAAGGGAAGATAGACCCGAAACAACTTCCTCCAACACAGGAGTAACACCTACGCAGAAGAATCAGGGGGCAGAAAAATTCACCAGGCAAGTCCTACTTATTTTTCCATTCAAGTCCTCTCCCTGTTCTGAAATAAAGGAAAACTATTACTTTCCATGTTACAGTTCTGCTTAATATGACACATTCATGTTACAACAGACTACTTATCTAGACTTTGGGCTTACAGATCTTTTGCTTCAAGAGTTAGTTATATCGCTTGTCCTATCTCAGATTCTCTGTCCTGTTAAGGAAGCCATCTGCATGTCAAGAGATAGGTAAAGGCGGTGTGCTGCTGGGGCCTGGCCTAATATCCACAAGAGAGCATGTGGTATGGCCAACCTGGGGACAAGTGAAGGGACTCTATGCAGGGGTACAGGGAGACGTGAGGAAGATGACAGGGGCGGTGAAGTGTCAGGACTAACAGCGGGCAGTGTTACCAAATCCAGACCTTAGCAGGTGAGGGAAGATGTAGGGACCAGAACATGAGAAGGGTCACTTTTCAGGAGTTGGGGCCTTTTGTAGAAGACAAGACACTGCCAAGCATGCCTGGTGGGAAAGGAATTGGGAGCCAGTCTCTGACCTCTAGTATTAACATCTGAACTCCTGCTAGTGCCTCACACTGGCTGGGATCACTTGGAAACCAGAGGAGAGGCCAATCTGGATGACACAGTCCAGAACTGTTAGATTCTGGAGGCATCATTCAGAGAGGGAGAGGGGAACACCGTGAATACAGGATAAGGAAGACAAGCCAGACTCCTAGAGCTGTGCCTCTGCCCCACCTTTCTTCGTGACTTCACAGGCCAGTTCCCTTGACTCCGCATTCTTCCCAGCCACCATGACAGGCGTTTATCTTCCCTTTTAAAAGATATTGCCAGCACTGTCCCCATTTAATAGCCTTTGAAAATCTTAACGTGAATCTATCTTACAAAGAGAAGTTCTTGGCACATGCTTGTAATTCCGTCACTTGGGAGGCTGAGCAGGAGGATCACAGGAAGTTCAAGGCCAGTCTTGGCTGGGCTACATAGTGAGTTCAGAAAAGCCTGAACTATGTAGTGAGACTTTGTCTCAAAAAACAGAGAGATAGATAGATAGATAAATAGATAGATAGATAGACAGATAGATGATAGATAGACAGAAAGAGAGAGAGAGAGACAGAAAGAGAGAGAAACCTGCAAGATCAAGTTGTTGAAGTGGGCTTACATGGTGGTCATTTTCCCAGAGACACAGCTCCCTGGAGATAGACAGATCAAAGTTCTTTGCAGTTTATTGAGCATATTTTAGGTTTGATACATCAGTCTCAACTGCATAAAAAAGGCTAATGCTTAGTATTATTAAGTGTCTGACACACTTCATATAATCTCATGACAACTTCAGGAAACAGTTTTTTAAAAAGTTTGCTTTAAAGCAAAGCTAAACATTGTTCACTGACAGAATAAAGTAGTTTCCTTAAGCTCTAGTTGACAGGATCTGAAGTCAGAATCTGGAATACTCCTCAATGAGATTACTGATTATCCTGATATAGTCTAACCTAATTAGATTCAAGATGCAGTAGACAAAGCTTCTCAGATGCTCCTTATCTTTCTTCCAAGTTCTTTAACACATATAAAAACAGATTCTTGCTTGATCCTTTCGAGTGGGCACCAAAGACAAAAAAAGACACCACAGCACAAATTGTTTCTTGTCTTTTCTCTGAAAATATCTTCCTTTTAGCTAGTTGCTCTGGATTATGAATAAACATTTTAAAATTTTTTTTGGCTAAATAGTAATTTCCTAGGGCTTTCTGTCACTCTATTCTTTCTGTCACTATATTCACTGAATGGTGAATATATTTTCTTCCTTCCTGGTGATGACCTTTGCTTCTGGAATCTTACCTTCAGCCTCAATGAAGGAGGGAGGAGACCCTTGCTAAGTTCTGCCATTGGTTATTAGATACCCAAACTGAGCTTCAGAGGATTCACATTTCAGAAATAACCTTATTTGCACCTTCCCGAAGCCCTGCCTTCAGTATCCTACATCTCTGCCTGGTGATTTTGTCCTGAAGATCAGAAAATTCAGGTCATCCAATAGTTAACAAGAGTCCCAGGCTTAAACTTTTATTTACTGTAGAGTTTAGATGGTCCCCAAAGTCTGAACTGGTATCTCAACTTCTTCCAGGAACTGTAAAGCATTATAATACAGTCCCAATAGTTACCTCATAACATGCCTGCAGAAGTAGATACCAGAAGGGCCTAGAGCTGCTGAGGTCAACTCATTCTTGATAGAAGAACATCACTACTTGTGTGTCATGCTGCAAGAAGATAATCATTTATTAAAGTATGCATTTTTGCTGTGCTTGTTAAAATTTCATGGACATTGTAGTATAATATGACATTTATAGTATAAAATTCTGTAACTTTTTTCCTAAAAGTTTATAGCGTCTAGTTAATGACTTTATTTTGTATTATATGATGTAAGAGTGAAGTGTTGTCCTTTCTTTCCAGGAAACACAAGTTCTGCTGCATTTTGGGGCACAGATGATAAAGCTCATTTACAAACAGCCATGCTCACATTTCATAATGCTTGCTCTGTACCCAGCTCCTTCCACCTCATGGGCATTCCAGGGCTGGAGTCCCTGTACATCTGGCTCTCTATCCCCTTTAGCTCCATGTATTTGGTGGCTGTGGTGGGAAATGTCACCATCTTGGCTGTCATAAGGGTAGAACACAGCTTGCACCAGCCCATGTACTTCTTTCTCTGCATGCTGGCTATCATTGACCTGGTTTTGTCCACTTCCACTATGCCCAAACTTCTGAGCATTTTTTGGTTTGGTGCTGGTGATATTGGCTTAGATGCTTGCTTGGCCCAAATGTTTCTTATCCACTGCTTTGCTACTGTTGAGTCAGGCATATTTCTTGCCATGGCTTTCGATCGCTATGTAGCTATCTGCAACCTGCTATACCATACCACGGTGCTCACCCATGCAGTGGTGGGTCATTTGGGGTTGGCTGCCTTCCTCCGAGGAGTTCTCTACATTGGACCACTGCCTCTGATGATCAGATTGAGGCTTCCTCTTTACAAAAGCCACATCATCTCCCACTCTTGCTGTGAACACATGGCTGTCATCACCTTGACGTGTGGTGACAGCAGAGTCAACAATGTCTATGGGCTGAGCATTGGGTTTGTGGTACTGGTCCTGGACTCCATGGCTATTGCTACCTCTTATGTGATGATTTTCAGGGCTGTAATGGGGCTTGCCACGCCAGAGGCCAGGCTTAAAACTTTGGGAACATGCGGTTCTCATGTCTGTGCCATCGTGATCTTCTATGTTCCCATTGCTGTTTCCTCTCTAATTCATCGATTTGGTCACCATGTGTCTCCTCCAATCCACACTCTCTTGGCCAACTTCTATCTCCTCATTCCTCCAATCCTTAATCCCATTGTCTATGCTGTACGTACCAAGCAGATCCGAGAGAGGCTTCTTCAAATCCTGAAGATAAGAGCTAAGATCAGATGACTGCTGCTCCCTCGTTTCTCTGAAATAAGCTAATGGATAGGAAGGTATTTGAATATAGAAGGCTTCTTCCCAATTGGGAACCTGTCAAGAACTCTGAGATATTAGGGCCAATCTTTATAGTTCCAAAGGAATGACAAAATTGAGTATGGAATTAAGTTCTAAAGACAGAAGATAACCGTCCTCCATCTGGAGGATATTTGAGTTGGAAAGAAAGCAAACCAACAATGACATCAGTAACAAATAATAACAAGTGTTTATTCAGTACTTTTCATGTAATTCTTATAGATATTCTGAAATATTATGAGATATTGTTCACATTTTATATTTGAGGAAATAGGACAAGACATTCTTGCTTATGGACTGCATACAAAGTTATTTAGGGCCTCTAACTCAGTGTTTAAGTTGAAGTTTACAACACATTGTAGTATTATATACTAATACTTTTTACTAAGTGTACTTTCTATAAACTATGTATTTTCAAAATTACCTTAGCTATAAGAAACATTTCCTAAGTTAATCACTAGCCATCAAGATGCTACTAAAACTCGTACTAATTGAACATGTGTTGTAGATGACTGGCTTGCATATACATATGGAGATGTCACTCATGACAGAATATGGCCTGACAAAAATTACAGGCTCAAAGATGGGAAATGAGAAAATAATTGTGTCTTACTTGGTATTGCACTTCTTGTATTTTTCTCTCCAGGATTAAAATATGTGAAGACTCCAAGGAAGGGAAAAACCTTCCCTTCCCTACAGAAACTTTCCATGATTTTTGATCAACCTGTATAACTTTTGCTCATAATGTACTGTGTTCATGGAAATGGATCAGCATAAAATAAAGATATGTTTATATAATTTGTATATAAATTGACTTTATCCCAAGATTATATGTTAGATCAATACTTAAGAGACTGCTAATATGCATGAAGCACTTAGCTACTATTGAAAATTACTGACATAATTAATATGGTAGCAATCCCTATATCCATTGTACAGATGAAGAAATTGAAGTTCTCAAAAGCAACGGAATTGCCAAACCTCCTCATGTAATCCAGGAATCAGTCTCAGTTACAATAACCCCTCTAAGTCTCCGAGTCTCTCTGACATTCATTTTCCTTAACTGTCAAACAGATGAAAGGCCTCTCTCCTAAGGTCCGACTTGGGGATTTAACATGTCCAGCACAGTAGTCCTTAGGTGTGCCCATTGTTCCCAAGACTGGGGTAGTACAGATCAACAATCTGCTTTTCACTGCTCCTTTCTGAGAGGGATGACAAAGTATAAACTTAGATTAGATCTATGTCTGATTATTCATCCTGTAACTCCACAAACTAAACAGGAAAACATCAAATATATGAGGTTTTAGGTACACATAGTCACTGCTCAAGCACATAGTAAAGAGCAGAGTGTGACAACCAGAAAATTTGACTTTTAGTTTTGTCTTGGTTAGTCTAATTAATGGGAATTGTTCTAATTCTCAGAAAACCAGGTCCTAGTTATATGCATATTTCTTCCCTCCATAACTTTTATTGTGTCACTATTGTGATGGTCTTTCCTTATTCTTCTGTTGCTCTAAGTTTTGAGCAAGTGTTCTCCTTATGATTAGCAATCATAAGCTAATTCTTCTGTTTTATCCACCTCCATCCTGTTTTGGAGCCAGAGGAAGATGCTTCGAGTCTGTGCTCAAGATATTGACTGTTAGGGAATTTCTTGGGAATAGGAGAAAGCAAAGCCTATGGGCCCAGAATTTCCTGAAATGATTTAAAAATACCTAATTAGGCAAAAATCTTGAAACATAGAAAGCTTGCTATTTTTGTATAGCACAGGTGTTTAGGTTTTCTGAGGCAGAATATACTAGGGTGAGGCAAATTGAGGCCAATTTTATGATCATAAAGAATTCAGCCTAGCACATAAGTTAATCTTGTCTGCATCCTCCAAAGATTGTGCAAACTTCACATAAATTAGCTATGAAATATCACTTTCCTTCAATTTTGGATTTTATGTAAAAACTGTGAAATTGGCATGTGGCCAAGAGGCATTAATGGACCCCCAAAACAGAAAAGGTGAAGAGTGTGCAAACTGTACAAGAGGTTGTTGTAGAAACTTTAAAGGCACCTAGTAGGTCTTTATAGCAGAGCCTTAGCTGATGCCATCTAGTATCTACCACTGAGGTCACACTTTACAGAAGGTATGACTCACTATTTTAAGGGTGTAAGTAGGTCAGTTCCTGTGAGGAAGGACACTTCTGACAGAGAACCGGGGCTCTTAAGACCCACAAGGCCTTGTTGAAACTTAGAAATGTAGAAAAATGTAAAAACTTTCTTCCCATGTTCCAATAACTCTAAGCCTCCTCAGACTCCCTCTAAAGCATATCCTCCATTCTTTATCACACACGTATGACTTGATTGTGAGGACCAGTTTTTAGAGTACTTAGGAGTGGTCAGAGAAAACAGAAGGTAAGATGCAGATTTGAAACTGAGTCTTTAAATTTCTTGGGAGATGAAGATATTATCCTAGTTAATAAGTATGTCATAGACGATTTCTTGCATGGGGGCTCCATGGCTAAGTACTGTATGTCACGGGTGGTGAAGTAAGAAGATGTCCTGGTGGAAGGAAACACTGCTACAGGTGTGATGAAGAAGACATTGGTGCTAAGGAGAAAACAACATACAAAGTCAGTGGAATTTGTTGGTTTATTCCCAGCAGTATTGATGCCCTGAAGAAGGATATTGAGATTGAGTGCTATTAAATAGTTGGAGTCTAGGCATGAGTACTTGAAGGTCTCTTTATAAGCCACTAAAGACACACTTACCTTCTGCAGTGACACAGGGCTGAGAAGCAGGCTGAAGACAATAGTTAGAGACACAGAGCTCCAGAAACGTTTGTATGTTTAGCCAGGATGGTTGGTTACTCTAAGGTCAGGAGCATATTTGGGAAAACCTGGGACAATGAAGCATGGCTTCAGGACTTCTGGATGGCTGCCCTTGAGGGCTTTGAAACTGCAGATACTCCAAATGCTTTCAGAGGCTACCCACTTTTCTGCTCCTGTTAGTAAGACTACTAAGGCTTTGCCAAATTATCTCCAAACACTGTCTTACACTAAGATTCAAGTTGTAGTATTTTCCATTTCCCTAATATAAAGTTTCCATTTCTAGGAAGTTTATGATGTGTTCTTTTTTAAGAAAAGTATAAGTCCACGACTTCCTGATTTCAACAGACTTATATTCTTCACTGTAGCACTTTTTTTGTATTTAAATCAAGCTCATAATGTATATATCATTAGCAGAACTGAATATAGACCTATATGTCACCTTATTAGCTAGATCAGCTTCTGAATGCTTGTCTCTCTTTGAGGACTAATGCCATAGCCCTGATACCTGCAGAAGTGAATTAACTAAAAGGAGTGGCTTGTAATACTGCTTCTCAAATGTTAATATGTGTACACATCACTTGGGAGGTCTTGTTAAAATGCATGTATTAAGTGGGTTTGGGTTGAAAGGCAAATTTTACATTTTAATTCCCTGGAATACTTACACCACTTTTCTGAGGGTCATACTTTGAGTAGCAAGGGTTTAGAAGGACTGGTAATTTTCTAAGCTCAGCTGAAACCTTATCTTGAATAGCAACTTAGAGCATTCCATCTATAACAAGTATTATTTGATTAGTGACCATAATGGCAAATATTTTTAAGCAATTAATACTGCATTAGGCAATATGATAAACCTGTATATGTAATTGCACCTCATTTTAAAAAATAATGCAGTAAATAATACATTACACATCATCTTGAATTTACAAATGAGGAAATTCAAACAGGAAGAAATTCAATGACCTGGTTAGAAAGCAATAAATTCTCTTGTTTAAATGACAGATTGTTGGACTTTACTATCCAAAAACTCAAGAGTAGATATGTCAATATACTATTCTTGGCAAGTGCATAATAGGTCAGATGATTTAGCTGGAAATCGATTTTTTTAAAACTTATTTTATCTGATATATAAAAACATAAAAATCATACATTCTAATAGGATTCCATGTAATGTTTCAATACATGTACACATTGCATAATGTTTAAATCTATCTCCTCAAACATCTATCTCCTCAAACTTTGGAACTCAATTCCTTAAGCAGCCTGGCTATCTTTAGAAATGGAACCTCTTCCACAGGTACTGAATAAATATATACTGTTCATATATGAATGCGCTTATGAGAGAGAGAGAGAGAGAGAGAGAGAGAGAGAGAGAGAGAGAGAGAGAGAGAATACATAAATAAAAATGAAGAAAACCTTGAGATGTGTTGACTGAAGAAAGGTTAGCCTGCTCTGACCCTGCTCCCTGCCACCATTACAAGAAAGTTGCTGGGACCCAAGAAGCCTCAGTGAGCTGACTGGGAGCCTAGGCCCTCTGGTTCTGCCTCCCCCACTTCCATTGAGGGTAGGTCCCTCAGACTCAGGATGCCTCAGTGAGCTTCCTGGGAACCCAAGACCCTATGCTCTGTCCCTCTGATGCCATTGCATGAAGGACCCTGGGTTCCAGGAGGCCCCAGTTTGCTTTCTGGAAGCCCAAAACCCCATGCTCTGCCTCCCACCACCATTGCAGGAATGACCCTGAATACTGGGAAACCTAGGGAGATTTTAAAATGACAAAAAGAAGGAGAAAAATGCAATCTCAGACCTCTACCCAACCCAGAACAAGTCCAGGAAACATCAACATGGAAGAATATGGAATTCATGCACCTGAAATTTCTGAAATGATAGCAACTGAAGTAAAGAAACAACTATATCAGGCTGTAGAGGAAATCAGATCAGAAATATTCACTCAGGTAAAAAAAGAAATGACAACCATAATGAAATAATTGCTCAGCATATTAAAAGAAGAAATCTTGCATCTTTTTATTGTTTTTGTACTGTTTTTTGTCTTCATTGTTGATATTTTGCTATTTTTTCTCTCAAAAGCAAAAAAAAAAAAAAAATAGAATAGCTTGACAGGTGATGGAAAGATTTAGAGTTCTAGCCTTCTCAGGGAAGCCAGGATGAAATAGCCCAGGTGCACAGATAGCGCTACATGACATCCCTCAGGAGACACTTCCCGGGGTAGTTATGAAATGCTTGTAGAATTATGTTGGCCTCTGACACCACTAGAGGTTTGAGTCTTCTTCATAAGTGCTTTGCATGCTGGTCTCAGGGAAAGACAGAAGCCAGAGTAATTCAGAACTAGAACTCACAGGTAATAAGCTCATCTTAGCAAGTTCTGTGTAGGAAAATTTATGTGTAATATTTCAATAAATTCTCACAGAAATTCTAGTAAGGGAGATGAGTAAGACAGGAGAATCATGTAGAGCACCACATAGTGGTGGAAAGAATTGAAATGCAAGTGTTGTCAGGAATAAAAGAAAACATATACTGTGGGAGAGGGTACAGTGCATGGAGAAACATGAAGATAAAATGAAAGAGTAAACAAGAATTTCATTGGGAAGTAGAGAAAAGAGGATGCAGAATAGTCAAGGATAATAGGAGAAAAGATAGAGAATGGTAATAGGATTGAGAAAAAAAGAAGATTGGATGAAATATATTTATGTCAAGAAAAGTAGTCAAAAGCAATGAAAAGAAAGGGCAAAATAAGAATTAAGAATTTTTATGCACTGCATTAGCTGGCCTTGGTGACTTAGAGACTTTAATGATAACAGATTATTGAAGATTTTTCAAGGACTTACAAAGAGGAATGTCCAGAAGGTACTAGCCGAATGACTATTCCAAACAGGTAGACATTGGAATTACTTGAGATGAAGGATCATCAAGCCTGGAGAAGTGTAAAGCTCTCATCTAATGTGGAGAAAATAACAAACTCCTTCCTCAAAGTACAGCCAGAGGATCAGGCAGGCATCAAACCAGCTTGTTGAAACCTCACCACTGTAATTTATTTGGAGAAAAGCCAGGTGTCTGTTTATAAGGCTCACCACAAGTGGACATAAGATTTTGAGAAATTAGAATTAGAAAAATAACTTGTTTGTGATCATGTTTCCCAAACAGCTAATCCTCCTTCTACAGCAGAGAAAGAAGGGATAGAAGAAGCAGTGAAGCCACCTGGTTTTATGGGCCCGGTCCCATCCTGGACTTAAGAGTTCCCAGATCAGTTCATGGGATTTTTCTTTTATCAAGTAGACATGTGAGAAAAAAATACTATTTGTCTCAAAAATTCTCCACTTACGTTATTGTAAAGGTTCCTTAGAAGAAGAGATTCTCCCCTTTAGTAGTGATTTTTCAATGCTGAAGATCAGGGAAGTGTTTGAGAGTTTTCAGGACTTCGTAAAACAAGTCTGACATTCGGCTATCCATGCTTATTCATTGTTTTCTTCCTTGAGTCAGCACACATGGAAATACTCATATGTGCTCTGCATATGCACTATGAGGGGGTGAACAAGAAAATATATTTTTCTTTCATGGACTTTAACTTCTAGTAGGAGAGATAGGCATTTAACAAGTACTTATGTAGTCTTTAATTAACTATATTCTTTTATAAGAGGAAAAGCCCAGAATGTGAGTACAGCATACTAAGGAGACTTAAACCAGCATAGACACTGGGAAAGCTTTACTTGGGAAGGATAGACAGGCTAGTCTAAAGGGGACACTAGCAGGATTGGGGGAAAGCCTGAAACTGGGGAAAGTGGAAGCCCTGCATCAGGAAATAGCTTAGTAAGATCCAGGTAGTTAAAGACAGCAAATTCGGCTGAATTGAGGAGACCAAAGATGAAAATAAAAGGCTTCAGTTGGAATTAGGGAGGTAAGTAGTAGTTCAATCATGATGTACCTTAAAGGCTAGGATTCGGATTTAAGGCTGTGTTCTAAGCACACTGGAAGTCTTTAAAGGAATTTTGCTTGTGGTGAATAAATCAGATTTTTAGTAAAACAACTTTATTACGATGTAGAATAAAGAATGCATTGTAAGAGGGCACAAGAGGGTGCAGAAACACCAGCTAGGGAGTCTGAAATAAAGGGTATACACTATTTATTGGTTATTAAAATAGAAAGGGTATAAATTTTTCATGTGTTTTAGAGGCACTTTTGGAAATTGGTTAAAAGTTTGTTAGATGTAGTAAGAGTTTTAAAGAATGGCTCCCAGTGTTCTACTGTTAGGAGACTCTCAAAATAAAAGCTGTGTGAGAGGTACACTATTGTATTTCATATATGTGGTATGTACAGGCCAGTAAATTTTATCTGCTGTTCTTGGCTGTCTTAAAATGAAGTTAAGAGAAATTATACATTTCTGAAGTTTGTGAAGACCAAAGTTGTTCAGTTGCTAGTTCGAACAACTTTATCTACTAATATGTCTACTTGTACATGTAGCTCATTATAAATATTGTGGTATAAATACCTAGGCAGGTAGAAAATAATTTTAACACACACACTGACTTGTATGGATGTGGGTCTGGTCTGTGGCAACATTGGAGTTTGTGTGGAGGTGTATATGTGGTATTAGCATTGCGAATTTAGTGGGTTTTAAAATTACTTAACTGCTCTATGCTATTAAGTACACGGGTATGACTGTTTTTCTCCTGCCAGACCTTGAGAACTGTAAAAGGAGAAGAGATGCAAATTCTCTACTGTATAGACACTGGGTGTTTAGCTTTGTCTTTATTTTTCAGATGAACAAATTAAAGCCAAGAGAAGGGAGGTCATCACATATAACTACATAGGAAGCAAAAGGACAAATGATACAACAACCACCCAAATACTGGCTTTTCATTTAATTCTTCCTTCTGTGTTGCATCTATGTATTCATAAAGCTATTTACTTATCTCATATGATAGTATATTTTCAATTTAGAAACTGCAAGATAAGTGGGAGAGTCCAGCTTTACCCAAAGGTGCAAGCACCATGAAGAACCTGACTGCATCACATGCCGACCAGCACAGTTTCATTCTGACAGGTATCCCAGGGATGCCAGACAAGAACCCATGGATGGCCTTTCCCCTGGGATTTCTCTACAGCCTCACGCTCCTGGGAAATGGAACCATCCTAGCAGTCATCAAGGTTGATCAGAGTCTCCACCAGCCTATGTACTATTTTCTCGCTATCTTGGCTCTGACCGATGTTAGTCTCTCCATGTCCACTTTGCCTTCAATGCTCAGCATATTCTGGTTCAGTGTCTCTGAAATTGCCTTTGATGCGTGCATCACACAGATGTTCTTTATCCATGGATTTGGAGTAGTGGAATCCGGAGTCTTAGTGTCAATGGCCTTTGACAGATTTGTGGCTATCTGAGACCCACTGCACTATGCATCCATCCTCACCCATGGTGTGATTGCAAAGATTGGAATAGCTGTCCTCATTCGAGCCTTCTGCGTGGTCTTCCCTGTTCCCTTCCTCATAAAGTGGCTGCCCTTCTGCCACTCCAATGTCCTGTCTCATTCCTACTGTCTTCACCAAGATGCGATGCGGCTTGCCTGTGCCAGCACCCGCGTCAACAGCCTCTATGGGCTCATTATTGTCATCTTGACATTGGGATTTGATGCCCTGATGATTCTCTTTTCTTATGTACTCATCCTGAAGACAGTGCTGGGCATCGCCTCCAGGGCTGAAAGACTCAAAGCCCTCAACACTTGCCTCTCTCACATCTGTGCTGTGCTCCTCTTCTACGTTCCTCTAATTGGTGTCACCATGATCCACAGGTTTGGGAAACATTTATCCCCTGTAGTACACACGCTCATGGCCAATATCTACCTCCTACTCCCCCCTGTCCTAAACCCCATTGTGTACAGCATGAAGACCAAGCAGATACGAAAACGGATCATTCAAATGTGCCAGCTGAGAAAGGACAGTTCTTAGTGGACTGGAAAAACACAGAAGGTGCAGAATAATTTGACACTAGAAAAATTCATATTTAGACTTTCAGAAGTTATGGTGAAATCAGATGGCCATTTTATGAATTACAGAGGTGGACAAGGCTTGTAAGAAAGGAATAATGAAAGCCATTCTAGTTCCGTCTTTACTTTTTTTAAAATTTATGCATTTTACTATCTGGTGTCACAAAAACCAATGCAACTAAGTAATATTATACTTTTTATTCTTTGAAAATGGAGTTGAGTATTAGTGATGACAAATTTTCTGTTTATACAGATTACCTTTACAAATATTTTTTTTAAGGCAATGGCAAAGTTTACTTGAAAAAGTGGAAGTGAAGAGTGAAGGAGAAACTGACTCTTCAGAGTGAGATTGGGCTGAGTGAAAGAGGAAAAATCTAGACAAAAGAATACCTAGAGAAAGCAGAGTAGGTGGCTGTGAGGAAATCATGATAGCCTATGAATATTCTTATAATGTTAAGTAATATTTTTTAATCAATTAATGATTACATGAACAAGATTCAGTAAGTCCTGTAGTACTGTTCCAGTATTAGTATATGAGATATTATCTTACTGTAAAATAGAGTGTAGAAAACTGACAGGACCTAGTACCTCTGTGTCTATGTATTTATGGGGTAAAAGGTACTTATGATAAAATTAAATCAGATATATGTTTTGTTCTTAACACACACATTTTCTTTTAGCTATCACCTGTTTATAGATTTCACATAATTCTATTTTTCTCTGGTACATTTAGCATACTGATATATATCCTACCTTTACTCTTTGACCAAACATAAGTGACACAAATTTGCTTTGTACTATATAAACAAAATTTTACAGAAAAAAATTATTTCTGGACCTGAGTAAAGCAGGTGAAAATTCTTAGCACAAAGAAGAAATATAAGAATACAATATAATAACCATTGTTAATTTCCTATCATCTTGTTTTGAAATTCTGTATAATTTGTATTATTTTTTCTCTCTTTAAAATAAAAAAATAAAGTTGAGAAATTGTAAAAAAAAAGAATGCAGTGCACATGTGTGGGATGAGTATGTCAAGTGCCATGTGATTTTTGCATTGATGATAATTTCTGGTTTAAGAATTGTGTTCAACATCACACAACCAGTTTTTTTGGGGGATTATTTATTTATTCAGTGTCATGTGAGACAGTGTATGTAGAGTGATATGGATGACCGAAAAATTTACCAAGACCAAAGCAGAGCAAGGAAACAGATTTACAGAGTATACCACCAGGGAGCAGTGGGAAAATTCTCAGAGACTGTCACACTGTCTGCTGAAGGCAGAGAGCTTTTACAAGAGTGTTTTAAGCCTGAAAACTATAGATAAGGCACACAAGCACGGGAAGAGAATGTTAGGATAGGATAGGGCCATGTGTTCTTTGTCTCCTGAGGTTGGCAATATATATCATTTTTGCAGTAGGGCAGCAAGCCTTAGTATATCAGCCTTCTGATAAGGTATGAGCCTGGGGTTTGGGGTAATAATCATGCTTGTTACAGAAAAAAAAGTTAATGGATATTTTTCTGCATTTTTCTATATCAACTCATTTTGAAGCAAAGTAAGTGACTCTTGTGTAAAGCCAAATGGGGTAGCCAAATGGAGGCCTAAATAGCCTCTTCCATGTAGCACTGTACATTTACCCCTGATGGATTAACAAAATCCATTCTTTGACATTTGAATGGAGATCTGTTCTGCATCTACTTCTGGCTGGGAACAGGCAATGAGGAAAAGGGGCCCCAAATGAATTTCTTGATATATCCTGGTTTGTGGACCACAATTGTATAGAGTTTGAGTGCGGACCCGTTGGGTGGCTTGCCTGAGGGGTGAAAGAGCAATGCATTTCTCAGAAAGAGAATGGAATCCTTGTCTGGCCATGACTGGAAGGTAAATTTTCTGTAGCCTGGAAGGCACAAATTTTACCATGGTATTTAAGAGGCAGAGCTAAGAAGAAGTAGCAAGATAGTAATCAATATGAGGATAACAGTATGTAACGCAACAACCATTGTTAATTTCTTTTCATCTGGTCTGAAATTCTGTATTGTTTATATTGTTTTTATGTTGTTTTGTTTATGTCTCTGTGTTTGTTACTATGTTTTGGTTCTTTTGTTTCTAAAAATAAAATTAAATAAATGATAGCTATCTTTGTAGAAAGAGGCATTATAAAGGGAAGAAACCAGGTAAGGTTAGGTATGGCTAATTTTATGATTGACCAGATGATGTTGAGGTCAGAGCCCTGATTATTTAGTGCTTGTTTGTAAACCTTTTGGGTATTTATTTCTTCCTTGCCTGAGCTGTTTACATAGTTGTTTATATAAGTGCAGTAGATTTTATTGAAACTTATAAAACTCCCCTTTGATCTGTCAGGAGGTAGTCTACTGCTAACCAGCTGCCTAAGACAACATTATCCTTGAATCTAATGACTCTCAGAGGCTTTGAAGAGCTTCTCTGTTATTGGTAGGCAGGTCTTCTGTGGTCAGAGTCACAGGTTTCTTAAGGTAGTTTCATGGTAAGTAAATTCAATCCAAGTTTCTACTGATAGCTGCTCCAATTTCAGCTAGAATTAGTCCAAAGGCCTTTATGATAACACACAAGTGGTGTTATTCCTTGAATGTAACCTTGTCCGTTTTCCATTGGCCCTTGAATTGAACATTATCTATGCAAGGGTAGGCAATAACTCGATATGACAGAGGGTGTTAGAGTTGCTCTCATATGGCAATGAATGTGATTTAAGGCACCAGAGAAACAGGTTTTGTATGGAGCACAGGCTTTATGAGCCATAGTGGAGTTAAACTAGTGTATTAATGGAGGATGCCCCAGGCGACACAGGGGAAGTTTGCCTTAGTTACTACTTTGATACCATGGATAGACTGGAGGTTGAGGACTTGTGGCTTTTCCTCAAGCCCTGGGGACTTATAAACTATTTGCCAGATAGAACATATCTTTTGTGACAAATAATACATGCATGTATTTTGAGTATCTGGAATATTGTATATTTCCCTGGGATACCAACGGGTGAGGTTAGAGACGTAAGGTATCAAATACAGAAATTATGAGGAGATATTGGACTAGTGGGGGTGTTGCTGACACTGAAGCAGCATGGTGAGGGAAAGGCAGGGGCACTAGATTGATTTGATGTGACACACGAGAGAGGGAACACCTTGTATGTGTTGAGTAGTTCAAGTGGAGGGTTAGATCTAAACAAGGGAGTGAAGGACTTGATGGGAGAGAGACAAATGAGGGTTCAGACTTTGTTGAGCCTTGGCTTAGGGAAAAGTTTAAATTGTTTGCAGGTAGGAGCAACAGGGGCATGTCCTTAGGTCCAGTTCATTAGGGGAAAGGGTGACAAATCCAGCATTTGAAAAAATTATTTCCTAAAGTCATAATTTGAGAAAAACTAACCAGATAACTGTCTTTCTATTGGCCATGTGTGAAACTCATGAGCAGGTTGATGAAGAAAAGAAGCAAAAGTCATGACTAGTGTAATGATAAAAAGTAGGTAAGAAATATAGTAAAAGGAGGCTGTAGAACATAAATGGGGCCAGTTTAGACTCAGCAAGGCAAAGGAGTTGGTTCACAATGATAAAGAAACATAAGCTGAATAACCAGACACAGGGCTCTGCATAATACAACCACCATATTATCTACCTCAGAGAGGGCATATCTGAGAATGTTAAAATAGACGAATAACACAGGGGTTATATTTTAGGAGATACCACAGGGTAAATTTGGGAAGACAAGTAAAGAGTACAACAAGACAGGCCATTAAAATGAGATGAAACACTAGGTACAGTATAGGAATAATGGTATTGAGACAGGGGAATAAAGACAGGTATTGCAACTCAAGGTAGTTGACAACTTCAGTTCGTGAATAGTCTGAAAGATTCTCTTTGAGATATAAATCTAGGACAAATGTCCTGAGTTGAGCTGAGTCCTGTAGGACATTAAGGGAATAGGAAGGAAGAGCTTATAGGATTCATTATAAAACTTTAAAAGATGAGAGGAAGAATCCTGACTACCCCTCAGGGTGCAGGGGTGTTTGAAGATGAATTTCATCTAGGTCAGTGATGGTGAAATTTTTAGAGACTAAGTGCCCAAACTACAACCCCAAACCCACTTATTTGTTGCAAAGTGACAATACTGTCTCTCTGTATGCTGTTATATGATGCTTGGCTGCTGAGGAGATGCTGGTGTGACTTGGTTTGAGTGCTGACAGAGGGATCTGTGTGCCCGCTGAAGCCCACATGCCATAGGTTTGCCACTGCTGATCTAGGTCTTCTCAGAAAGGGAAGAAGAGATCTACCAGAGTCTCACAAGTGTAGTTATTTCAATCTTTTGGAGAGGGAGCAGTCTTTATCCCAAATAAATGAATTCACAATTACAAGCTTTGTGGCTTGACTGCCATTGGGGAGGTAAGTAGTACCCAGTAAGGTTTAGTTTACACGGCCTCAAGTGGGTTTTTGTCCTACAGAAGAGTTTTTAAGCATAAATAATCCTGTGGGATAATGTAAGAGGATGATGCTGGAAAAGTGGAGTCAGATTTGGGGCTTTATTTGTTCTGGTAATCTGTAATAGTCTTGAATATTTGTGACCATGATATGACTTATTGAGACAAGTAGGACCAAAGGCAAGTACTGCCATAGAGGACTCCATAAGGACAGAGATGGGTTATAGACTTGGAAGTGATGCAGGGCTTTAAGAGTGCAATTGGAAGGCGAGTGGGCCTGATATTGTATATTGATGGGGGCCATACTGTGTCTAAGAGAGCAGAAATCTCCTGGTATGCTTGATGATGGTATAGTGGGCTGTTAGTAGCTGCCTTTCTTTCTGGATAACTACACGAGCATGGTAACATAAAAGACATATTCTGAATCTGTATAGAAGTTGTCTTATATCTGCTCTCAACTGGGAAGCTTGAGTGAAGGCAATCAATCAGCCCTTGAAGCTGATGCAGAGTTTGCCTGGAAGGGGTCCTGACTCAATAATTTCTCTAAGGCTGACTATCACATAATTTGACATTTTGTGTCCCTCTGTCATAAAGCTATTCCACCTTAACCACATAGCAGCTGGGTCAGGGAGAGTGTACTGTAGGTCTGGCCTAAATAAGGTCAATTACCTCTGTATACATGGTTGTGGGTGTAACAAAGTGGCTGGGTTAAGCGTGTGACAGATATTATGGTAAGTTCTGTAGTTTATAGGAGAGTCTGGTACTTATTAATTCTGCTTTTGGAAACCCAATGAAAGGTCATTGAATTGAAGATGTCAACGGCCTGATGAGTAATGTAAGCTGTCATCCTTCATCCCAAGCTTGATTGGGAGGCTTCAAGTGGTAGAGCCACAGCTGACAATGTCCCAAGACAAGGGGACCAGCTCCATGCCACCAGGTTCAGTGATTTGGAAAATAAACTTGTGGACAATGGGAAGGCCCCAGGGCCTGGGTTAAGATTTCCAAGTCTATTCCCTATCTTTCAAGTACATATAATGAAGAGGGTTTGGTTATGTCAAAGAAAACCAATGCAGGGGCTGACACAAATGCTTGTTATATTTTGGGTGTCCATTCTTAATGGTTCCTCTGGATCCTTTAGGGTCTCATAAGTCTGATTATTAGACGAACTGAGGAACCCAAATTCATCAAATCCTGCCATTTTCAAGAAAATCATGAACTGTTGTTTTGTGGCTGGGCCTCCCATATTTAAAATAAGGTCTTTGTGGTGGCTAGAGAGGGTTTGTGGTCAGTAAAATTCCCCAAAAATTTGAAAATTGAAACTTCTGTAAAGATACTTGTACCTTTGAAGGGAAAACTTTATGTCCATGGGAGGTTTGCTTTTGGGAGGTCAGGACTGTGCTGTGATTAGAGGTAGGCTTATCAAGACTAAGGATGACTAGGTCATTAATACTGCCAGAGATTGCTCCTGGAGGGCTGCTGAAGGGAAGACAAATCTCTGGCTAGACCCTGTCCAAACTGGTGAGGGCTGCCAGGGTATTAACTAGAAGCTCCATTCATTTTCCCCTAAGACTGAAGTCTTCCCCTGAGATGTGTCAATGCACTTTTAAGGTTGTACCTGAGCATTCCCATACACTCATATCCCCACCAATGCATAGTGTTATCCATCTTTCTACTTTTGTCATAATTATAGACAAATACTATCTTCTTATTAGTGAGTTTGATCACCTTGACAAATATCTTAGTGCCATTAAAGCTGTCTTTTCTGTAATTGGCCCTATTTTTTGATTAGAACAGTAGAATAACATTTTATCCCATATTTTTATTTCCTCTTGTGCTTATAATTGTCTAGAAGTCCTTTTAAAATTTTATTAATCCCTTCTCCATTCTAAACTTAGCAAGCATCTTTCATGCAGCACTGTATGTGTGGGAAGAAATAGATAATCCAAAAATTGTCTGCTTTCTGATGAAGATCTTCAGGTATCTTACACCTTCTAAGAGCAGCAGAGATAAGGTATATTGAATGTAAGAGATAATTTAGGTGAACAGCTTGGAGGGTGTTACTTATGCATCCTCTGTCCATTCCTCTGAGTTCTAAATGGGTCCCAGACACAGAAAGCTGTAAGTAAAATGACATGCAGGAGCATAAACAGTATTTCCTTGAAATCTTTCAATTTTAAGTGGTTAAGCATTGCCAGATTAAGAGTTAAGAAACAGAGTCATCTTGCCCACAGATTTCCAGGCAGTTTTGAGACCTATATGGTTCTGATATTCACAACCAGGTGACGAGCTTTCCCCCACAGCACAGTGACCATTGGCGGCCTCAAATTCAACCCACTGTTGTAAATGGAAGCTATGGTTAGCTACTGCATTAGTATTTCTTTCTGTGAAAGAAACATTGCCTCAAAACTTAGCAGTTTAAAACAATAAAGTTTGATTCTCTCATCGTTTCTGGGTGTCATGAATCTGGGTGAAGCTTGGCTGGGTGTTCTTTGCTCATGGTCTCATAGATTACCATCAAAGTGCTGGGCAGCAGTCCTGTAAAGATTCACTTTCAAGGAAGATCCATTCTGACTTTATGTCTGTTGCAAGCTTCAGAAGATTTACTTTCAGGTTCACTCATGTTGCTGTTGTGGGACCTTAAGTCCTTGTTGATTATTGGTCAGAGACAATTTCTTTGCATACCTATCTCTCCGAAAGGGGTAGGTCATAATGGGGCAGCCGCCTTGCCTCAGAAAGAGTGAGAAAGACAGTGGGAGAGAATGAGCAAGTTAGAAAGCACGGTCTATTTGTAAATTAATCAACTGTGGAGTCCCAGCATTTCCTGGGATTGTATCCATTCATGTGAGTCCTGAGGTCCAGTCCATACTCAGGCAAAGGGAGTTACACATGAGCAGGAGTCCCTGAAGGAAGGAGAACATCAGTGCCATCTGAGTGTCTACTACAGATGCCTTATAGGAAACTGTGGTAATATTCTGAGCAGGAAAGGCTAAGCAATCAAACATCCTGCAAGTAGTATAAACAAACTGTTTATTCACATTTGGAGATGTTTGCTTTTCACATCTTTGTACTGGGCTCAGAGTTCTTTCTTCAGGTTGAAGAATTTATCTTCCTTGGTCTCCATGATATTCTATTTTTTTCTGTATTCAAATAGTACTCTACAACCAAGTGTCATGAGAAGAGATTTAATGAGCAGAGCCCACCATGAGTTCCTAGAAGAACTGAGGGCAGCAAGGTAGAATTTGAGAGCATAAGCACACTATCAGTGTGAACTGTGGTAAAACAAAGCAAAATGCACTGTGATTACTAGGATCTGAATCATCTGAACCTGACTTCTTAGGTTTGAGATCTGTCAACTTCACATTTATCTATCGAATATAGGTGCAATGATAGTAGCTGGCTCAAAAGGTTGAGAAAATTAAATAAGCCAACCATAGAAAGGCATCTATTAGACTACCTGGGATAGCAAGCTTTCACAAACCTGATTAATTTTGGATCTTTTGTTTTCCTTTCAGGATGCACTCTGTATTTTTACTCTGATATTTAGATGTCCTCTGAGGACTTGAAGAAACAAAGACTTTTAATGCACTAGGGAATGCCTGCTCTTGCCATCTGAAAGCCCCAGGGACACAGCACAGGGAAAAACCAGTCTCTGAAGGAGTTACCATGTTTGGCTGCTGGGCAGAGGCCAGGGGACATTGGGATATCCAGGGGAAAGGTAGAATGACAGAGTATCTGACTGAAAAAGAGAGCTTCAGGTGGAGAGTTTTGTGAAGGAAAATACTTACCAAGACGCTGCATTGTTATCTTTCATCTCCTGTGGCTCTTACTGATCTTTCTGGAGAATCTTATCTAAATCCTCCTTCTATTAGACTAACAGGCATAGACCATCAGAAATAGTCATAAAGGGAAAATTCCAAACACATGAGTAACGGACCTGGGAATTGGGGGGTTAGGCTGTGAATTTTTCAAGGCAAGGGTTACCCCAAAAGGAGGTTTCAAGAACTTGAATCAAGTGGAAAAGACTGGCCAGACCTGCTGATATCAATATCTGCTTCTGGAAATGATGGAAAATGGAGGAGGTAGGTGAGGGAGGGAATGAGAATGTGAGAGCTCTTCAGTTCGAACTAGCAAGAGAGAGAGTAAGCCCATCCTTGGAATGGTGAGGAGACAGTTTTCAGGAATCAAGAAGAGATACAAAGAAGCCAAGAAGTAGGGCTGACTGGAAATATGCTTGGTAGAGATGAGAGACACCAGGAAAGGGAAGAGGGTTTATATTATAAACAGAAAGGCCGAACTCAGATGAACTATGCGTTAGTACTTTAAGTCAGTTTTAAATTGAGTTGTGACTACCTTATCCTTTAAACCGGGAGGAAATGTTCTTACATTGGCTGTGATTTAGTTATTGCTGCTAAGTGACTGATCTAAGCTGGTCTTCAGTGACTGAGTCTTGAGGTGTCCTATCAGGGTGTCTTCAGGGTTGAAGGCAAAGGCAGATGCAGGGCTGCACACGTGTCTCAGGAGAGTCTGGCCAGAGTGCTCTGAAGACAGTGCCGGCAACAGCCAGGAGCAATTGTGTTGGTCCTGGTAGTGATTCCATGAATTTATCTGTGTGTTCCGAGTATGAAGTTTATCATGCTGTACACCTTAGATTTCTACCTTTTATAGTATGGATGTTATACTCTAATCAAAGAGTCAACAAAGAAATGAGAGAGCAAGCAGAGATGCTAACAGAGATCGCTGAACTATTTACTGAGACCCTGTCTCATAAAAAAAAAATCACTGGATTGGCAACAGATCTTTGATGTATCTCATTTTGATCACAGTAAGAAACATTTCAATAAAATAGATTGAGGGAAATAAAGCTTAAGAAAAGAGAAAACCAGTGTGGCATGGTGGCACACGCTTGTAATCCCAGCACTCGGGAGGCTGAGGCAGGAGGATTGTTGTGAGTTTGAGGCCAGCCTGGGCTACATAGTGAACTCAAGGCCAGCCTGGACTACACAGTGAGACTTTGTCTCAATAAACCAAGAAAAAGAAAGAAAGAAAGAAAGAAAGAAAGAAGGAAGAAAGAAAGAAAAACTGGCCAACACAAATGTCCTTTCCTTTGAAAAAACTTATAGCATTTATAAACCCTTAGCAGTGTGGAACAAGAAGAATGTAAATGAAAACAAAACATGGTAAATATCATAAAAGGTGAGGTGAGATTTGCAGGGCTGGAGAGAGGAAGGATGGGGCAGGGCATGAGAGGAGGCTGCCTTCAGGAGAACGGTACATAAAGGGCAGCCAGGAGAGGAGGATGTTGGATCACTGGTGAGTGCGGCAGTAGGAATCCTAGATCCCCCTCTCTTGTTCAGTTTTTTTGGTCAGTGATGCTCAACCATGAATTTGTGACATGAGAACCATATAGTAGTCTCGGGACTGTCAAGATTGTTTTCCCACTCTAAACCGTCCTTCCACTCTGAAAGCTTTCACCTGTCCTCTGTTGCTCTATCATTGAACATGTCCCATTCTGTGTCCCCCCCAACACATACTAAGATTCTTATAATCTGAGATGCCGTACTTTCTACTTTATTTGATATATCAAATCATGTGCCAGTTTTTGCTTTTGGTGTTGATTTGTTTGTTTCAATAAAAGATGACAGTTTTCTACCAGGTATAAGGCTTGTGGCTTTGCAGAAAACTCCGGAGGCCTCCCTTCAAGGTTGCTGAGCTCACCTGCATGTTGAATCAATCAGTGCTCTGCTCTCCAGGAAGCAATGGAAGCAACAAATGTGTGCCACCTGCTCAGGACAAAGAACCAGGTGAATGTCTGTTCAGTGCTGATAACAGAGAAAATGTGTAGTGTGATGGCTGGGATACTGAGCACAGAACTTTATCACTGTGATTTATCTAATTATTTAGGAAGGCCCCAGGCACCTGAAGAGAAGTGAAAAGGAGGAAGTAGAGTCAGTGTTTGAATATAAGGAAGTGGCAACTTTCCAGCTTGGAAACCTCTTACTGATGGGAGGCACAGGCAATTAGAGCTGAAGTCAGGGTAGCCTTGGGGTTTAGCAAATCATCCCTTCACTGAAGATTGACGGGAAACCCAAGAAACAGTTCTTAGAGTGTTTGTGATTACTGTTAAGTCCACTCAAGGCACACAGTTGGCATGCTGATCCACCAGTATGAGGCCTTGTTAGATAAAATATCAGGGCAATGAGAGTTTGATGAAGGAGATGAGTTGGACTTAATGTGATCCATTCCACACCTGGGATCTCGAATGCAGTTCAGGGACTAAGCTACATGTCCCTGTCCCCAGGGAGTTGGATGATTAGAAAGTAGTAGGAATTGAAGCATCAATTTAGCCCGGATCAAGGATATTTTTAGTAACTACTTGTATTCTATCCTTAATCCAATTTCATTTTGGCAAGTATTGTCACATGGCACCAGAAGTGTTAACCAGTTTAGGCTTTGTTATTAGTGATGCACTGAAGTCAAGTGGTGAAGATACTTTTCCACCAAAGCGACAGTGAAAACAAAGCAAGCATGCAAATAAACAAAAAAAATAAAAACCCTAAGCTCAATTGTTTTCTAAAGAACAGAGAGTGAACCCTTTTTCCTGTATATTCACTGGTTTGGACATGGTCAGTGGGAAGGAGATCATGAGAGGACAAGAGAAGAGGTCGGGCAGTAAAGGTTGTGTTTTTTAAAAAATTTGTT
>NW_004955414.1:20179279-20181193 GCF_000276665.1 Chinchilla lanigera
GAGCACTGTTACATACCTTCTCAACTATATCTCAAAACATCTTTTGCTGTAAGGAGTATTATCTCCACTTTACTGAGGAGTAAATTAAGATTTGGATTGTTTACACTATTTGACCAACATAGATGTTTTACAATTGACAGAGTAGGGTTTTCAGTCTAGGGGAGAGTATGACCATAGAATCATTGCTTCAATCCCCCTCTTTTTGCCTGTAGATGATGTTGGCCCAATAATACATTCTGAGTGGGGATAGTTGAAGTATGCAGATTTTTATGCTGTATTTAAGTAAAGCAACAGTTCCTAGAAGAAAGTCCAGCTAACATCTCTCAAGACTGAGTGATACCACCTAATGAAGAAGGACCCCTTTAAGGAGTGTTCACATAGGGATAAGAAATGTACACAAGCCCAAGTACCACATGACATCGTGGAAACCAACCAACCTGAAGTGAAAGGAACTAAAGGGATACCAAACAGGAATGAAGTGGTAGTGAGCACTGACCCCTAGTTCAGGTTCACCCTCCAGGTCAGCACACATACGACACAGCAAACTGAATGAGAAACATAGATGGCAAAGGCAAAAAAAGCAGAAATTGCAAAGCTGACACTCAGCTCCTGGATGTACAGTTTAGGAAGTCTCTTTGCTTTATTGAAACTGTTCAAGCTATCTGTCAAAAATGTCTTGGATAAGTGTCTACAGTTGTTTTCTAGACTTTGGATGTTGGGTTCTTAGTATGGATCACAGCTAGAGAAACCTGGAGTTTTATCCCAAATTCACTGGTATTTGTTATGTGATACTATTAGATGAAACATTTTATTTTATGTAATTCTAACAACTATCTTGTATTTTGTCTATATTATGAATGCAGAAATATATTCAGGTTTGAAACACCACAGTTCTCATCTCAGTGCTGGCACATATCTTCTTTACAAGTGTTTTCCTTCCCAAAGAATAAAACTTCTTTGTTGACTGGAATAGTGGTCTTGGTAGTTTATCATAAAAAGGGGTAGCTAAAGAATTAGGAAACTTATGGGAAGGTTCATATATAAGTTAATTTTTATTTATTTGTCATTATTAAGTCTACTGAAGCTAGTTCAAGGATTGGGGAGAAATTTAGAGATGGTAAGGATTATAAGTGTTTCCAGACATTTATTATCTCATATGGAAAGTGATAATGTTGTTCTCTAATGACCTTATTTTCCTGAACATATTACTGAATCTCTTCAATCACAAAGATGCTTTGCTCTTTTGTCTAGGAATTATATTAAGGATACACAATAGGACACACTTGATCTGGAGAAGTTCATTGTTTAATTAAATAACTATGCTTAGTAACTAAGCACAAGAGATAAAAGATAAATTCCTCTGATTTATTTTTCATAATGTGGATATACTGAATAAATATATAATGTGTATCTTTCCACTGTGTGCTACAGGCCAAGTTCACTACCTGAAAGAAGGCCACTAACAGAGACACATATTTGCATGCATCCTATAAAGTCAGAACTAGACAATTGAATATGTCAATTTAGATCCTTCAAGGGTCAGTAGGAGAGAGTTTGTGAGAGCTCATAAGAAAGGAGCTATGGATGAGGATGTAACAGAGGGAGGAAAGAGAGAATTCCCAAAGGAAGAGCCCCAAGAATTGATCCTTGGACAATGAATAGAAATTAGGAATGTGAAGACTACAGAGGAGGATGGAAGTTGGAGTGGGAAAGCTTTGCAAGATATCATCACTTCTGTGATCTGGAGAACATCCTCAAGTTATTCTTCAAGGACTTATCATTGCCACAGACAGGAACAGTGCGACATGTTTGCATCATAGCTTTCAACTCTTTATAAATTAAAAGGAAAGCAGTTTAATCTGTGATGCTGGGGCCACCCTACAACCACACAATGGAAAACCCTGCCACCTTCTT
>NW_004955414.1:20181718-20193332 GCF_000276665.1 Chinchilla lanigera
AGTTGCTTCCTCCATTATTGTGGGCTCTGATGTGGCCTTCATTGCAGCTTCCTATACCTTGATTCTCAGGGCAGTATTCAATCTTTCCTCAAAGAATGCTCAGCGGAAGGCATTAAGCACATGTAGCTCCCATGTGGGTGTCATGGCCCTATACTATTTACCTGGGATGGCATCCATCTATGTAGCCTGGCTTGGGCAGGACACAGTGCCCTTGCATACACAAGTGCTGTTAGCTGACTTCTACCTGATTATCCCACCCACTTTAAACCCCATTATCTATGGGCTGAGGACCAAACATATACGAGAAAGAATATGGAAGTTGGTGATGTACTGTCTGTTTGACCACTCCACTTGGGGTTTATAAATGCAAAACTGGTTCAACCTTGAGCTTTCTAGTCAACTGCAAAAGAGCTTTAGAAACCTATGGAACTGGACTGCTTTATCTAGCACTATAAGCATTCTAAGATGAGGCTGTGCAGAGTATCTTTGTATAATTTTCCATTTTTAGGAAGAATGTGAATGAAATTCTGATGTTATTTCAATCATATTAGTATATGGATCAGAGATAAGTTTGGGCAGAAAGTGCAGATTTGGAATTTTTCTTTTCTTAGTTCCTTACCCATTTTTCCAGTGTAATATCTTACCCATTCTTTTGCTAATCCCTTTGTTTGACATCCTTTCCCTAAAATCTACCTGAGTTTTGGAAATTGTTCCTCGCTTTATGGGATTACATGAATGAAATTGTTAATTGTATGACCTTGTCCTCTGATCTCTAATGAATTCACTCATCTTGGATCATGTTCTCATACATGTACCAGAGACCTTCTCCAGTGAAAAAGGATTACAGTTAACTGAGGAGATTAAACTAGAGATCAAAGATGATGGCCTTTTTCCAACACATGAACTTGGAAAGAGAAATCTGAAAAACAGAAGAGAAGTCATTTAGCAATGAGCAATAAACAGAATGTATCTCTGGTTCCGTAGTTCAAATTGACTTTTTGATGCCAAGGTACATGCCTGTCACTAAGTTCTATAAGATATTTATATATTTTTAAATTTTAATTTTTTAAGGTAGTTGGAATTGTTGTATCAATGATCAGCTTATGTTCTTAAGATTGTGGAAGCTAAGTCAGCATGCCTTCGCTTTATACATGCTTCCTTTTGCTTTCTAGACCCACTCTGTGTTACTCATTTTTGAAAAAAAGAAGAAAGAGATCAAATATACCTTAAGCCTTTCTTGTTGTGGGTACCTCTCAGCATTTTTCTGGAATGGAAATTGATAGATAACAAATAAAAAAATAAATAGAAACATCATTACTCTTCTTAATGTATCTATAGTTTTAATTTTTACTCAGTTTTACTTTATCCTTTCAGACAGTCTGGAACTGAATATTCAGTGTGTATTAAAAGCAAAAGATCTCATGCAGGAGACACATGTATTTGATTCTTTTAAAATATTAATAAAATATAATTTTCAAACAGTGTTAAAGTTCAAAGTGCACTACACAGCCCTGACCATATGCTTCAATTTACACATCTGGTATATCAACTATCTCTGTCACTTTTATAAGGTGATTTTCATAGCAAATGACTTTGTTCTAAAGATGTGTTTGTTTAAGAGTTCTGTTATATGGCAATGTTATTACAGTCAATCATGAGACACTATATTCCTAACAAGAAAAGCAAAAACGACAGAAGGAACTGCATGAAATTTAAGTAATTTTATGTAACAAAGGACATAATGGGGTGAGTTTGCAACCTACAGAATCAAAGAAAAGATTTATGATCTTATATTTGATAAGGGTCTCCTTTCTAGTAAATAAAAAAGTCCTAAACTCAACAGAAATGGGCTGTTGGTGGGGATTTAAAGTGGTACAAACAATGTCACAGAGTATGGCTATTTCTCCAAAAATTAAAAATGGGACCGCCTTATAATGTAGCATATCCCCTTGTAGGTACATACCCAAAGATTTAAAAACAATATATCCAAGACATTCTAATTGGTACATGCATGTTTAAAGTAGCACTCACTTATATGAGGTACACAAAAGTGCAAAGCATGATATTTGCCAGAATTTGAATCTAGAGTCCTTCATTTATTAGCTTTGCATATGTCATTTCTATGTATATCATTTCATCTATAAAATGCAGATGTAATGAAGGCAGATATGTCAGAATTTGTGAAAGTTAAATGAGATAAACATAGAAAAACAGCTATTAGGGTGACTGACCCATAGCAGGTTTTCACAAATCTAAACCAATCTAGAGCCTTTCAATTCCCATGCATGATAAATTTTGTTCATTACTCTAACATTTAGGCATTCTCTGAGGATTTGAAGGAACAAAGACTGTTTAGTCACTGGGTAACCACCTCTGCCTGCAATCTGAAAAACCCTGGGGACAGAGCACAAAGAAAAACTAGCCTCTGGAGGAATTACAATGTCTGGTTGCTGGGCCAAGGCCAAGAGAAATCAGGATGTCCAGGAAAAAGGCAGGGTGACTGAGTAGCTCAGTGTAGAGGGCTCCCAGTGGGAAGGCTTTATAGAGGACAACACTCAGCATAATTCTGTATTGTTTTCTTTGATTCCCTGTAGCTTCCTTGATGGGTTTTGTATTTTTCCTACCCTTGTTTTGGGTGAAAAGAGTCTATCACAGAAGCTGAACTCAGAAAACCACGAGATGTGGGTAACTGACCTGGGGATTGGGGCTACCACTGAAGAGTCTTGCGCCCGGAGTCCTGTAGAAAGCATGATTTTAAATCCTTAACTCAACTATGAAAGGCTGGCCAGGTCTAGAGCATACTGTTGATACCAAGATCTTCTTCAGAAAGTAATGGGAGGGTGGAGGCGGTTGGAGAGGGAATGGGAACGTGGGACTATGGTTCAAATATATGAGAATGGTGATTCCAAACTTGGGATGGTTGGGAGACAGTTTTCAGGGATCAAGCAGCATTATGACAAAAGCCCTAAGCAAAAGGACTGATTGGAATCATGATACGTTGGATAAGGGAGATGCTCAGGTAGAGGTATGTTATGAAGTGTTTTCAAATATGGCTCCATTTAAATGAGTTACACGTTAGTATTTTTTTAACCTTTAAAACAGTTTAAATTTGGATAATGAATTTTCCATGCTTTAAATAGTATAAAAAGTCCTCTGATAGCCTGTGATTGAATTGTTGTGTTTTTTTTTTTTTTAATTATTGCTCTTGAGTAATTTGTTTGAGCTAGGTTTTGGTGAGTGAACACCAAGATCTCATGTGCGTGTCTCTGGGCTGAGGCCAGGAACTGAAGACAGTGTTGGGTCCAGAACTGAAAGTGTGTCTTAGGAGTTTGGCCAGAGCTTCCTGAAAAGTGCCCAACAGTCAGGAAGCAGTTGTGTCTGCATCTTGACGTGGGTAGTGGTTATGTGGGCGTGTCCATGCAGTCACAGTACAAAAGTTATTATGCTGTGCACCTTAGTTTTCTGCATCTTCCAGCACATATGTTATACTCCAAACAAAAAGTCAGTCATAAAATGAGACAGGCACTGGTGTTGAATTGTGTCACTAAATTGGCAACAGGTCTTTGTTGGCATTCACTGTTCAACTTGGCAGGCAAGTTTTTGGTAGCAATAGTTTGAATGAAATAAAACTTTAGAGAAGAGACAACTTCTCTACCCAACTGCCTTTTCTTTGAAAAGACTTATAGTACATGCAAAGTGCTAGCAGTGCTGATCAAGAAGAAAAGTAAATGAAGGGAAAACAAAAACACCCTGAAGATCATGAAAGGCATATAAGGTGTGAATGCTGGGACTGGAGAGAGGAAGGGTGAGGCAGGATGTAAGGTGAAGCTGCCTCCAGAAGAAGGATGGGTTTACCTGGGGCAGCTAGGAGAGGAAGGTGCTGAATCAGAGGTGAGTGAGTGCTAAGCATTCTGGATCCCCTGCTCCTCTTCATACCCTGAGACGGTGAATTGGTGGCCTTCAAATCAGATATAGCAGCGTTAGGAATATGCAGACTCTTTTTCACTCTCAACCACCATTCCACTTTGAAAACTCTTTCCTGTCCTCTCTTGATCTAGTGCTGAAGATGTCTCACCTCGTGGTTACACACTGCAAGGATCTTACAAATCTATAACTGGATTTTTCTACTTTATTCAGTGTCAAATTGCAGAGTATTTCTTGTTCTTATTGTTCTGTTTTTGTTGTTGGTTTATTTGTTTCAATGAAGATGACAGTTTTTCATCAGGTTTCAGGCATTTGGATATTTTGAATACTTGAGGACTGTCCTCAAGTCTGCTGTGTGCACCTGGGTGTGGAGTTAATCCATGCCCAGGTCTCTAAGATGGAAATAAAAGGGAGAGTGTATGCTGTTTAGGATGGAGAATCAATGGATGTTTGTCTCTGCTTGGCTAACACTGAAAATGTCTACTGCAACAATTGGGATTTGAGCACAGAAATCTATCACTCAGGTTCATGACTGTTTGTTCAGTTAATCCGGGAGGATCTAGGATCCAGGTCCCTGAGGAGAAATTAAAAGTTGGAAGATAGAGACAGTATACAGTACCGGTGAATAATTTTATGGTAACTATTTACTCTGGAAATCCTTTATTGAGGGGAGGCACAGGAAGTGATGTCTAAAATCAGGGTATTTTTAAGCTTTGACAAATAAGAGGTCTTCACAAAAGTTGCCTGGAAACATTAGAGTTCTAGGATTCTGCAGTATGACTTCTGTTAAGTCAGCATAAGTTGCACAGTTATTGTGTTTCCCAACCACGATGACACTTTGAGAGATGTACAGTATATTAAGGCAACGAGTGTCCGAGGAAGAAAATCAATTGTAATTAACAGTCTGTTCCACACATGGGCTCTTGAGTCCATTTCTGAGGACAAATTCCATATCCCTGTCCCTAGGACAGAAATGATCTGACATAATAGGAAAAAAGTTCAAGCACCAAATGGCCTGGCTAATGGATGCTTATCAGACAGCTTCTACCCCATCCTTAATCTCATTTCAATTTGGTCAAGTATTATACAGAAGCACAGGTGTGAACCACTCTTAGAATTTCTTATTAGAGATGGGTTGTAGGTATAAGAGAGACCTTTTCACAGGTGTGACCATGTAAAATAAAAAGCAAACAGGCAGAGAAAAAAGACAAAAAGCTATAGACTCAGAGCTGGTCAATAGGATTATAACTGGTAGGTTTTTAAACAGTTAGCTTACAGATAGTAGACTTAAAACACAGGCCTTATAAAGTACAGTAGGCTGTTCATCACAGTGGGAACAAAGGAACTTTGTAATCTATTGCTGTTGGGTGAAATATCTCCAGTGGTAAGTCACAGATCAAGAGAAAATGAAAGCTGTGCAATTTAGTTGGGACCTCTGTGTGTATGTGTGTGTGTGAAAATGCATGTGTTAAATGTGTTAATTTGGGCTTCCCCATTTAAGTATGGTATTCAGCACAATTTGGGCTATAGGATTAAGCAGGCAAAACACTCCTTTTCTCAGTTAGCTACACTTTATTGAGCACCTTTGTATAAGTTCCTGCTAATTAATCACTTTACATAGCTTCTCATTTAAGTATCAAGAAAAATCTCTTTGAAATAGGCACATTATCTTCATCCTTTTGATTAACAAATTAAGGTTTATTTGGTTTACGGAATTTGATCAAGGGGAAAATGGCTAGAAAGTGGCAGAACAGTGATTCCACTCTCTGTTGTATGAACCTTTCAAGGTTTTCCTGCCTTGATGAAGTAGGACAAGGCGCCTTTTGAGTGGGCCACTAAAAGCACACAGAATTCTTATGTTCTAAGTAAAACTAAAAGTCTCTAGAAGAAAATAAACTAACATTCTCCAAAGCCACGTGAATCCACTGAATAAAGAAGGGACTTTGTAAGGAGGGTTCCCAGAGAGCTGTGGGCTTGTACACAACTTCGAACTGAAAATGAAACCGAAAGGGAAAGAAACAAAAGTGGTATCACACAGCAATGGACTGGTAGTTAACACTGACTACTTCTATTCAGATTCACCCCACAAAGCCTTTCTCCATGGCACCATCTGAATGAGGCAGGTATAGGGCAAGCAAGTAATAAACAGAAATTCCCAAGCTTCAGAGCTTAGCTCCTATATGTGCAGTCTTGCAGCAAAGTGATTCCATATACCTTATAGAAAACTATCCAAAGCTATTTTGGGACTGTTATGCTTAGGCAGGTTCAACTTTTGGGAGCCAGAGGTCGAAAGACTCAGATTTGTACCTCAAATTTACTACATAATTGATATGTGATATTGGATAAATATTTCATTTCAGTTTTGCCAACTATCATGTATAGATGAGTTTCTATATTAGAAATAGAGAACTATAATCAGATTATAAATACCACCCTTTTCAAAATATTCTGGTACATACTATGTTCAAACAAAAGTTCTTTACTTCTGTTTTTATTTTTGTTTTTTTCCAGTACCGGCAATTGAACTCACAACGTTGCACTTGCCAGGCAGGCACTGTGCTGCTGAGCTAAATCCCCAGCCCCAAAAGTTCTTTACTTCTACAAGATTAAGCTTCCTTGTTTTCTATAATATCTTGGTCCTTTATCATGAATAGAGGGTAACCTTACTGAGGAATCATGAAAAAATATGATAGAAGTTCATCTATAATATAACTCCAACTTTTTGTGCACTTAAATATTCTTTGAATATAAATCAAGTGAACTAAGGGAAGGTAGGGATTACCAATATCCTCATTATTCATGATCTCATATGGAAAGGGATGATGTTCTCTAATTATCTCATTTTCCTGAAGCTGTTACTGAATAACTTTAATCATAAGATGTTTCCTTTATGTTTTCTGTAGGTACTGAACTAAGGATACAAAAACTGACAAGCTTGAGCTCAAAAAAGTTCATTATTTCTCTCAATGCTTATTAAATTCAGTAACTAAACATGGAGATAGAAGACAATTTCTTTCCTCTGATTGATCATGGATTTTGTGGAAACTGTTTACTATAATGACTACACATATCTTCTCAAATGCACATGTATCTCACAGGTAAGGATGATATTTGGCATAAGTCCTTGAACAAAAGACACACACTTCAGAGCATACTATAAATTCACAGGTAGAATACTGGAATTCTCCATTTAAATGTTTCATAGGTTAGCTGGAGATATTTTATGAACTCAGAAGAAAGGTACCATGCTAACATGAAATGGAGACAGTGCAGAGAAGATTTCCCAAAGGAGGCAACCCAAGAGCTGATCTTGAACATTGAATAGTAATGAGTAAGAAAAAGACTGTTGAAAAAGATAAAAATTGGAACAGGATAGGTTTATCAGATGTTATTGTTCTGATCTTGAGAATATTTCCAAGCTAAGAATATCCTCAGTATTTATCAACACCACAGACAAATAATAACTCTGAGAGATTTGTGTTTTTCTTACATCACTTTATACCTCAACAGGCAAAGAATGTTACATACAATGCTGGGGCCACCCTACAACCACACAATGGAAAACCCTGCCACCTTCTTCCTCGTGGGCGTTCCAGGTTTGCAGTCTTCACATCTTTGGCTGGCTATCTCACTCAGTGCCATGTACACCACAGCCCTGCTAGGAAACACCCTCATCATGACTGTAATCTGCACGGAGTCCACTCTCCAAGAGCCTATGTATTGCTTCCTGTGTATTCTGGCAGCTGTGGACATTGTTATGGCTTCCTCTGTGGTACCCAAGATGATGAGCACCTTTTGCTCAGGAGATGGCTCCATCAGCTTCAATGCTTGCTTCACTCAAATGTATTTTGTCCATGCAGCCACTGCTGTGGAGACAGGGCTGCTGCTGGCCATGGCTTTTGACCACTATGTAGCCATCTGCAAGCCCCTACATTACAAGAGAATTCTCACACCTAAAGTGATGCTGGTAATGAGTGTGGCCATTGCATTCAGAGGTATTATATCTATGACTCCACTGAGTTGGATGTTGAGTCATTTACCATTCTGTGGCTCCAATGTGGTTCCCCATTCTTACTGTGAGCACATGGCTGTGGCCAAGTTGGCATGTGCTGACACTATGCCCAGCAGTCTCTACACTTTAATTGCTACCTCCATTATTGTGGGCTCTGATGTGGCCTTCATTGCAGCTTCCTATACCTTGATTCTCAGGGCAGTATTCAATCTTCCCTCAAAGAATGCTCAGCGGAAGGCATTAAGCACATGTAGCTCCCATGTGGGTGTCATGGCCCTATATTATTTACCTGGGGTGGCATCTGTTTATGTAGCCTGGTCAGGGCAGGACACAGTGCCCTTGCATACCCAAGTGCTGTTAGCTGACTTCTACCTGATTATCCCACCTGCTTTAAACCCCATCATTTACGGTCTCAGGACTAGACAAATTCGTAAGAAAATATGGCATTTGCTGATGTTCTTCTCTTATCGCTCTTATCAAGTTTCATGACCACAAATCTGTTCAGACTTTTAGTTTTCCAGCCAGCTGCAAAGATGGTCCAGAAATCTGTGGAATTTGGATTGATATTCTTGGCACTATAGATGTTTAAGATGATGGGGTATAGGATATACGCTTACAATTTTTTTATTTCAAGCAATAAAATGGACGGGATGATTCTTATAGTCTAGCAACATTTTTGAAAATTTCAACTTGTATCTGAATACGACATAAGTATGAGTAGAGAACATAGGGTTGGCAGTTTTCTTTCCTCAATTTTTGTCCCATGTTTCCCACACTAATAGCATACTAGGCCCTTTGCTCTAGAAACCAACTCTTTGGAATCTTGGTTTTGCCCTCCCACCAATCACTCACGAACCCAAGTTTTAAATAATTTGTCCATTTCTGATGTGCTTATATAGACTCTGTGAGTACATGACCTTGCTCTCTGCCTATCCAATGAATCCCTTCTCAATCATGTGTTCACAAGTATACCACAATTACTATCCAGACACAATATATTTCTGTTTGTCTCTGGCGATGTAAACTTCTGATCAATGATGATACACATTTTGTAACACAAAGATTTGGAAATCTGGACCACTGCGGTGATGTCATTTATTTAAATGGAATGATGAGAATGTTTCTGTGGTTCTCCAGTTTAAATTCACCTTGGAAACCAAGTATATTCCTATTATTATGTTCTACAAAATAACTTTTATGTTTTGAGTTTATCTACTTTAAGCTAGTTGGAGTCCATATAGTGATTATTATCTTTTGTTTTAGGCAGTAGAATCTAAATCAATGTGAACTGTGCTTTGGGTGTCCTTCTTTTTTAGTTCCTTATATTCTGTGTCGCTGAATTTCAAGACACTTGGGAGCAATGAAGTATAAAGGAGATCCACGTGTTCTGGGATATAAAGGTTAACAATGACTAATAAGGGTAATAAATTAAGATTTCAACACTCTTTTTCCGGTCCACTGATCAATAAATTGTGTTTTTTTTTTTCTATTTTCATCTTTTGAAAATATTTTTACATTCCCTGTGTGGAGCTTTAACACATATGTAACACATCTTGCTTCCTTTTCTCATCCTCTTTTCCTCTCCTCTCTCCCTACCTCCATCACTCAATGCCCTTCCCATTTGAGAAGGGTGCATCTGTCTACTGCCTACCACCTATCCTTTATTTTTCTTTTTATTCATGATTTGAGTTTCTCATATAGAAGAAAACGTGATAGTCAAGCAGTGTCTGATTTATTTCACTTAACATTATGGTCTCAATGTGCATCTAATTCCCTACAAATGACTCAGGTTTATCATTCCATATGGCAGAGTACTATTCCATTGTGTGTAAATACATTTTCTTTGTCCAGTTTTGTTGCCTTGACTTCTCATAATATTATTCATTTTGTTTTTCTGCTGGGGTTTGCAGGTTGATTATAGTAGAAGGATTTGTTGCTTTAGTTAATGTCTGCTTTTCTGTGATGTGCTCTGGGCATATCTAACAATAGGTCTTTGACTCTGTCCTAGAATGCAACTTCCTCTGTTTTCTTGGGTGAGGAGGCTGCAGTGTATTTGGCCTAGTACCCAGTTCTCTGGAAATGGGCTGTAGTATTGTTGATCACATAAAGGCAGCCTAAATATTTGCATACAGAGAAAACCAATTAACAGCCACAACTATGTCACCTTGGATACAGTATAACTCTTACCTTTTGAGTTTATCTATCTGTGTTTTTGAATGAGTGGTTTCATTCCAGGACGTGCAGTCTTGGAATTCAGCAAGTCACAGTTTTCACCCTGGGCTTTTCTTGTGGCTTGATTTGTAGGCCACATCTGTTATTTCTCCCTGGAGCTGTCAACTCTCCTGGCTTACCTTCTGTCCTGGTTTACCTTCTCTCCTGGCTTACCTTTTCTCCTGGGGCACTGGCTGCATTTACAATCAGGTTAGTTGACTGGGCTATGCCTCTACTGCCCATTGACAAGGGGAAGTAAAACACATAATGAGCTTGGAGTCTGTGGCTGGCTACAGCCAGGTGTGGAGTCTGTGGCCGAATAACTGGCCATGGGTAAGTGTCATGGTGGGATGGGCTGCTCCTCAACATCTTCATAGCAATGAAGACTATAATTTAGTATATCTAATAGCTAAAGAGATTTTTTTTTGTTGTTGTTGTTGCTAAGGAAAACTTTTTTTGGTGTTGCTATGATTCAGCACATTACCCAACATACTACAGAATGGATGATGGTTGATAAAATCTAGTAGAGTCTGGCCTACTCTCTAAGGGACAATGTCTCTGCTAATGAAAATTTCCCTATTGTCTGTTATCGAACACTTTAACTTCATATTTGCATTAGGCGATGCAATGTCTCTAAGTTCATAAAGCAATCAAGGGAGTGATATGACAGCATATGTTTATGTGTGTAATATGCTCAAGCTAATTCAAGGGGCAGCTACTTTCAACTTAGCACTAATGTCTTATAGAGAAGTGGAAGCAACTTTTCACTGGTATTGAAATCTGATGTGTTTTCCTGCACTAGTGTGATTCAACCAGTGTGTTCACATTTTATTGTGCCCCACAACCAACCCCAAATTATTTTCTGCAAATTATGCATTTATTGCATTGTTAATTACTTCCCACATTCAATTGTTTATGTTCGTATCTGCTATTAAAATAACACTTGTAAGTTCAGTTTTGGTGATGTCTGAGTCATGCTGGCATTGGTAACATGATCACTCTCAATTTTGTTGTCTAACTCTTAGAAAGCAGGGTCATGATGTGCACGATGCTAAAATTATTAAAATGAGCATTATCTTCACAAAAACTACAATGCTTAATCCCTGGGTAAAGTATAAAAAGCAGTCAACTTTTAAAATTACAGCACACTTGCACGTTGTCCATCAGTTTGACCATTCAGGGAATGATACACTACAAGTTGTAGCATTCAAAATATACTACATAAAAACATACTGTACATATAGTACGTTGCACCCAACATCAGTGGTCAAGAGAGAACATAAACCATGATGTAAAGGTGGATAATCTATACTGAGTCTATTTGACACTAAATATAATGTGAGAAAGACTTCTAGGAAAGTGGTGGTGTGGTATGCAATAACAGCTTACCCTCTCTGAGATTCAGAAATGACATTGGAAAATAATAACATATGGGAGAAAAAATAAAAGAGAAAGAGGGAGAGAGAG
>NW_004955414.1:20193432-20200252 GCF_000276665.1 Chinchilla lanigera
AGAGAGAGAGAGAGAGAGAGAGAGAGAGAGAGAGAGAGAAAGAGAGAGCGGGAGGGAGGGAGGGAGGGAAACAAGATCCCTGAGAACCAGGGAAAAATGTGACAGGGAAATTAAAAGTTATGGAGAGATTGAAGAGCTAGAACACAACACAGAGAAGAAAGGGACAGTCTGCACCCCATTCCCCGCTCCTGACTTATAGCTCACAGGAAACAGAGATCAAATCTACAGAGACAAAGTGAAACCTGGGGACTGCAAAAGGCTTTAGGGAAATATGAAGGACTGTAATGGACTGGTGGGTGCCTGCGCTGCAGAGAGAGCATGGGATTCTGCTCTTATGTGAGTCCTTCAACAGCCAACAGCTGGTGAGTGACTCCAGTCCAAGCACCTGCCATATCTGTGGTGACAGTATTTGGTCAGGTGTTGTCTTGGCTACTTTTTCTCCTGTTGCTGAGACAAAATACCCAATACCCCAAATTAAGGAAGGACAGGTTTATTTAGCTCACAGTTTGTGGAGGTTTCAGTCCATAGTCATCTAGCTCCAATGCAGGGTGGCATGGCACAGGGGCAACAGTTCAAGGTGGCAGAAGATAGCAAAACCAAGAAGAGCAAAAGGGAGGGCAAGCCTCTTTTCTTCCCTTATATTGTAAGCAGACTACCTTCACAGAGAGGGTGTGTGTGGCACTCACACGATCTCCATGCCTTCCTCTTGCACAGGTTCAGGATATTTACAAAGTAAGAAGCCTGGCTCCCTGCTGGGTCACTTAGTTAAACTTCTAAATCATCAAGTTGACACAGTGTATCAACGATTACAATCCACCCTTTGTCAACTTGGCAACCAGGCACATTTCTTTAAACTGGTTTCCAGACACAAAGACATGCTTATTCTTAACATTTCACAATTTGAACGTTATAATAGAGGTGTAACAGTCCTTAAGAACTAGTATGAAGTCTACCAATATTATATTACATTAGAACCATAACATTCTTCCCCTAGTCCCCTAAAGACAAATGTACATCCCTTTATGCAAAAGTCCAAGTCCCAAGTCTACTTCAGATTTAAGGTAAACTCTTAGCTGCAAGCCTCTGTACAAATGAAAACAAAATTAAATATTTCCAACATTCAATGGCACAGATAAACATTTTCATTCCAAAAGTTGCAAACGAAGGATTGGGACTAAAGCAAGTCCAAAGTCCAGCAGCAACCTGTGGCAAGTTGTGAGCTCCAAAGGGCCTGAGTGACTCCACCCCTACGGCATTTCTGGCACTTATAGCTCCCACTACTTCTCTCTCCTAGGAACACTTTGCTCCCTCCTTGCAGCTTTCCTTAAATGATCCATGTTCCTGGATTTTCCAAACTTCTGGGGTCTTCACTGCACCTTTGGCTTCTCTCTCACAGCTTCACACACTGCCCTCTCAGGGATACACTTCCTAGCCTCTCAGGCCTTCTGAAATTGGGGTGGAAGCCTTTTAAAGCCTATAACTCTTGCATTCTGCATGTGCCTAAAACCAGCACTACATGGATGATGCCAAGGTCTGCTGCCAGTTGGAACAATAGCCAGGTTTTCCTCTCTCTTGGCTGTAGGGGTCTAGTACCTGAATCTCTGGGTACTGTGAATCTAATTTTGAGGAGCAAATTTTCTATGTTGCTGCTATTCTGTGATGTGGTGCAGCTGCCACCATTCTGGAACACGATACTCTGTGGCTTTCTTCTCAAAGCGAAGTCTTTTGCTTTCGCAGCTTTGAGGCTGCAAAGGATGGAGACTTGCTGCTTCTTGTGATGCCCTCAGATCATTTTTATTTTACCTTGTTCCTTATCAGCAATTGAGATCTCCTCAGCAGTTGAGATCTCCTCAGCTCTGTCTTTATAGTCCACAGCTTTACTGAAGCTTCTTTTCTGGCCAAACTCACAATGTTTTAAATCATCTTGCTGGGCTCTTTGCTCTTGATTTGCAACATAAATCTGGCTAAAAGCCCCCAATGACAGCCACGCTACAGCCTCAACATTTGGTTCCCTTAAAATTTCTTCTGCCAGATTAGTCCATTGCTTTTAATCTCAGTTTCAGGCAAAGTTTCTGGCATGGGCAAAAGGCAAACTTCCTGCCAAGCCATAACATATATTTTCTGGAGTCCAACCACCAATGTAGTCCTTCTTTCCATCAGAAACCTCCCCAGCCTGGTCTTTATCAGCAGGATTTGTATCAGCCTCTGGTCTTCTGAGCTTTGACCAGAATCTCCCACACAGAACAGCCTGAGGTGTTCCAGCTCTTCTGTTTCAGGCAACATCTCTGAACCTTTCCAAACTTCCCACAAGCCATTCCCAAGGGCCTCTTGAACCACATGGTCAGGTATAGTCACAGTAATGCCCCCATTTCCGCTACCAAATTCTGTTTTGGTTACTTTCTGTCATTGTTGAGACAAAATACCTGGCATTCAAAATTAAGGAAGGAAAGGCTTATTTTGCTCACAGTTTATGGAGGTTTCAGTCCATAATCAGTTGGCTCTAAGGCAGGGTGGCACAGCACAGGGGAAACACTTCAAGGCAGAAGACAGCAAACTCAAGAAAGGTAAAAGGGAGGGGGAACAAGCTTCTTTTCCTCCCTTATATTGTAAGCAGACTACCCCCACCCGGTGGGAGGTGTAGCACTCACACAATCTCCATGCCCTCTTCTTGCACAGGATGAGGATGTTTGCAAAATAAGTCCCCTGGCTCCCTGCTGAGTTACTTACTTAAACTTCTAAACTTCTCAAGTTGACGTAGTGTATCAACCATTACAGACCTACTACTTTACCTTTTGCTGATAGTGGGCCTGTTTACATACTAACATGTGTTCTATTTTTGAATATCAACAGAGTAGAAATCAGCCTCTTAAAAGTCTGTTAATAATGTGCTGAGGTCCAAAAGAACAGTAAAACTGAATTTCCTATTACATCTCCCTAATATAAGAACAAAATAAGAACATAAGCTAAACATCTTCAACAGAATATTCATTTGAAAAAGTCATACTATTTTTTCTGCATTAACAACCTGAAGAACTGAATATGACCATTAATCAAGGAATAGTTCATGTCTTAAGTAATCTGATATAAAACAACAGAGGTATAGCTCAGCCTGTATCCAAAGCAGAAATTTCTTCCCAGAATTTCTACCAGGATGGCTGCCCTGGTATTTTAGCATTTCCCTCACATTGGTATGCCCTAAAATTTTGGGGTCCTACTTTTTATTGAACTGCATACTTCTCCAAGCATACAGTTTTCTTGCCATGGCTCTTTCAAACAGAAAATGCTGTGCTTCTCAGAGTACGTGTAGATATGAGTCCTCTCCTATTATGTGAAGCAGCATGTTTTCATTTAACTTATACCTGGGGCACATAGTAAACTCTCAATGTGTGGATTTTAAGAGATGATAAACTTGTTTCCAAAAAAGTTGATTTGTGTTTCCTGTGGGTATTTTCAAACCCAAGGATTTGCCCCACTGTATCCTCCCTTTGAAGGACTCAACCATTTTATCTTTTTAGCAGCTGCCCCTCAAAGCTCAGGTAGTGCATCCCACAGTCCATAAAACAAGGATGGACAGAGCTGGCCCCTGCCTGCGGTACTGGTCACATCGAGTTGGAGATGTCACCCTCCACGGCAGGGAGTCGCACAGGCACTCTGTTCTCATCTTGAGGACTTGCCTCCTCCTGGATTGAGCACTTTTGAAAGTCACAATGAAAATGATTACCCATCACATTTGTTTCTGAACAGGACTACAATTCAGTACTATTTAGCTTTTACTGCTCCTTTGAGCACCAGTTGAGTCAGAAAAACACTTACTTTAAGTTTGATTCTAGGCACCTAATAAAAGTTCCCTCATTTACATACTTAGATGTCACACACACATGCACACACACACAGAATCACAATGGTTACACTACCCTATAGACAAATGTTTCCATGTACACAGGAACTTAAATATTTTTGGCTGGTCTAAAAAAACAAGACAATGTGAAATAAAGAAAATGGCATCATTTGACCTTATAATTCTCAGTTAAATGATTATTTAAACAAATTATCATTGCTCCCCAAATCAGTTTATAAATTGCAAAACACAAACCTCAAAAGTGAGGTCACTTTTTTCCTTAATTTATTCCAGCTTTAAATAAATGTATCACCAAAAAAGTTCTTTTTTGTCTAGGAACCTTCCAAGATTTGTCCTAATCATTCTGTACTAAAATAACAGGATTGATTTGCCCCACCCTTTCTGCTAAATGTCTGTGGACCTAACTGGAAGTGATTCCTAAGAATTTATTTCTCAACTCAGTTTCCCAGGCAGCACCTACACAGATTCATCATCCCCCTAATGTAAGTCAGCTCAATCCTTTGCCAGGTCATTGACTTACCAGTTCATTCCACTCCCAGTAAATGATAGAAATTTATCCCATTCTACTGCTAATGCTCAAGAAGAAACAACCTATGGCAGAAAGAATTTATTTCTCTATTTTCCCTTGCTTTACCTCCTTCATATGTAAACAACAAATACAATTCAAACAGAAAGATGATTTTTAATATTCCTTATTACAACCACCTGGAAGCCACCGTGTGTTACCTCATCTATGATCTATTTTTCTGCCCAATCCTTAACAGTCACTACCTTCAAGTACCAACTGTGCCAGAAGCTATCTTATATTGCATCATGTGGACAACATGAAATTTGTTTATATCATAGCCCATTGCAGTAGACAGGACCAATAATTCTCATGTGCTTGTCTTGAATTTTATTTCCAGCACAGTTACTCCCACAACATAATCTTATGTCTTGCAGTGGATTATGTTTGTACAACCTTGCCTGCCACACCAAGCACTGTAAGGTCAGTAAGTCCAAAGTACATTCTTGATTCCCTTTTGTCATCATACAGGACTCCCAAACTGGTATTTTAAAATTCCTATTGCTCTTCCTACATGCTCTCCTCATAGATTCAGAGAAGAGAAAGGCAGGAAGATATTAAGTAGTTACAAGAACAGTAAAGATTCCCTTAGTGATACAAAAAGTTTAATTTTTAGCCTAACAAGTTGATGGATAAACATCCTTCTTGTTTAGTTGTTCTGCATTTGTTCTTCTTATTGTTAGTTTCTACCCTAAAGTTACAGCCTCTACTGTAATCCTGAGACAAACAGACATAAGCAGTTTTATAATACTCTACTATGGTTTACAGTGTGCCACTGGCACAACAGCTTTTGCTGGACCATCAGGAAAGGCCCTGAGAAAGAAAGGCACTGCTGGGAAGATTGTAGCTGTAACAGTGAGGTGGAGAAGTTATCCATGATTTCCTTCCTCTATCCCTGAGAAATGAACAGAAATATGGCATAGGTCAGGGATTTTTTTACCAACCTATGAGGTAGGACAATATGTTGTTTCAGGACAAACTGCACCCAGTTTTCCAACAAGGATACTTATAACCTCTTAAAAGATGTGAGTGGTCTCACACCCAAATACAATGAATGATAGGCAGACATTTGACCTGAGAAGCAATTTTTTTTCAATCTTGCTTTTGAGTGTAAAAATTACCTTACATTTCTTATAATCTTCCACAGCTTTGAAAGAAGTAATTTGCTTCAGTAAGCCCATTTCAGTTCCGTTATCCACAAAATGAAAATAAAAATAGGTTTTCTGACTCTGCCACTTAGAGAAGCAAGCAGGGACAGGACTCCCCGGTCTGAGAGATAATGATCTGCCCAGCCTGCGCTCAAGTGGGCGATGCAGTGTGTGGTCTTGGCAAGTCCTGTGTCTTTAGTCAGGAAGACAGAGGAAGGTCAACTATAGGTTGTTTACTACCAGTGAGCCTTCAATGGAGCATCTTGACTGGCCTCAGCATAGAAACCAGCTCTGGATATGGCCATTATTTCTTTGGCTCATTGGTAAGCTCTCATTAAAAGGTTTCGTGAAGAGTGTCTATTTTATTATCCTCATTGACTTAATGATGGCACTGGGTAGGTACAAGTGAAGACACCTATGAGGGGAATGACAAAGTCTGCATCTTCATACCAACAAGTTATCTTACCACTCTCTGAGCCTCAGCTTCAGACCTGACATTTTTCCTTCATGGGTGAAATGGATAGTGTGTTGGCCTGGGCTGGGCTGAAACCCAGACATCTTCAGGATGCCCAGTGTGTCTGGGATCTGCCTCCCTGACCAGTGTGCAAGGCAGGCGAAACCTCGGGCACCATCTGGGGCCTCAGTGGCTACCCGCCACACCCATAGTGTGTTGGCCCAGGCTGGGCTGAACCCCAGACATCTTTGGGAAGCCTGTGTGGTAAGCAGGCTCTGTCCTGGGCAATATCTGAGGCCTCAGTGAACTTGACCTGCATCCCCCTCTACTCTTGTGGAAGCTGGGCCGAACCCCAGATAGTCTCAGGAACACCTGCGAGCATTCCCTGCCCTTCCTACACACTCCTGGGAGCCAACTGAATGCAAGAAAGGTCGGGAGCATCTGGGACCCCACCTTACCACCACTCACCAGCACAGGAGCTACACTGAGCACTGGGGATCTTCAGACTCTCACCCTGCCACTCACACACAATCAGGACAGTGAGACTGCACTACAGGGAGTCTCTGGTTCTTCAAAAATGACAAAATGAAGGAGCAAAATGCAATCCCAGACCTCCACACCACCCAAAACAAGTCCAGGAGGCATCAACACAGTCATATACCTGAAATTTCTGAAATGATAGCAATTGAAGTAAAAAAACAACTCCATCAGGCCATAGAAGACATCAGATCAGAAATAATGTCTCAGATGAGAAAAGAAATGACAACAATAATGAAAGAAATGTTCAGCATATC
>NW_004955414.1:20201402-20211104 GCF_000276665.1 Chinchilla lanigera
AAACACATTTAACTCAAAAGGAAATTCAAAGACTGAAAATTAAAGGATGGAAAACAATACTCCATGTGACAGGAACCCAGAAAAAAGTGGGTGTAGCTTTTCTGTTTGCAGACAACGTAAACTTCAAACCAAGAACAATCAAAAGATAAAGAAGGTCACTACATACTTGTGAAGGGGAAGTTTCAAGAGGAAGAGATAACAATTGTAAACATCTATGCACCAAATATATGGGGTGAAATGCTCATTTGACTGAGACTCTTTTAGTGACAGACAATGGCCTAACAGAAAGAGACCACAGGGATATGGAGAGGAGTCTCTGGATTCTAGGCCTGATTCTAAGAGTCACTTGCCAGTGGGAGCAGCCTCCAACTCCCTGGTGGGCCAGGCCAAGTTCCAAGGGCTCTGGTTGGGCAGACAGCTCTCCTAGTCCTCACCATCCAGGGAACAGATGGTCAGGGGAGTGGTGTTGTTGGCACAGATGCTATAGCAAGGACTAAAATAGGGCAGGAGGCGCCCAGGGAAGGGAGAGCGGGGGAAAGTGAAGATGTGAGAGCCATTATCAGTCACATTGTAGAAGGAGATGTCGTGGGCCTCGTAATCTAGGAAGACTCCCACCCGGCGTGGAGGGACTGCCAAGGACAGGAGTGGGTATTCATCGGTGCCTGCACGGTACTCAGCTCTCTTCCTCAGCCTTATCACCCAGAATCCATAGTCAGGGGATAAATAGACCACCTCCTTCCTGTCTACGTCTTCCTTACACACTCCCAGGCCCCATTCAGACCTGTCTCCCACCTCCACCTCCCAGTAGTGCCGGCCTGAGGAGATGCACTGGCTGCCCAGGACTATGTTATAGCGGTAAAACCTCTCAGGATTGTCAGGCAGATCCTGCTGAGTGTCTCCATAGTGTACGCATTTTCTGTTCTCAGACACGATGAGATGGGGAGTAAGCAGTGTCTGGATCCAGGCGTACATCAGCTAGGGGAAAAAAAGACCCTGGTCAGCAGCCCTGCCACAGAGAAAGGATATGAGAGTGGTCTCTGATACATGCAGCCGCAGGTCTCTCAGTGATGGGCTGGCATGGACTGGGCATCCAGAAGGCACTGACCCATTTTATTTCTGTGGGATGGGTCCCTCCCCCTGCCCATCACAGTCTCCTCAGTATGCATTACCTGCATATGTCTTCAGAATCTCTCTTAGGCCTACAACACAGCAATCTGTCCTCAGCTCCAAGGAGACTGGCTCGGGCAGCTGCAGGCTCCAAGATTTGCTCCTGGTAGAGGAGGGTGAGTGCTGGGGCCCAAGTCCTGGCTCTGCCATGCAAGCCTTCCCTTAACACAGGGAAGAGGGGCTTTGCCAGAGAAGTCAGTCAGGGGTTCCTCCCCACCAAAGCTACAAGATGATGATGGCTGGCTGAGCCTCAAACTGCTCACGATGCAGAGATGAGGACTTTCCCTTCCCCATGTTGTGGGCAGGGTTAGGTGTGTACGTGACACTGGGAGAGGAGTGTGCTGCAAAGAAGAAAGGCTGATACCGCACAGCTGGGTACCTCTGGGCAGTATTTTTGTTTCTATCCTTGGATGACATACTTGAAATCACATATTTTATGACCTCTACCTAAAATTCTCATTGGTAATGCCTGAAATGAGTTTGAACAAGTGCAAAAAAGAAACAGGAAATAGTAACAAAGCTTCTTTAGCCGGTATAATGTAATGGGGAGGAGGCTGTGGATTAGCAACTGCTGTCTATGGGTATTGAGTCTATGTTCCTTTCCATTTCTGGCTCTGGCCCGGCCCCTCTGTTCCTTCTAGGGCTGTCTAGAGGCTCCAACGATGAAGACATACCTGTTTAGGACTTCCTGAATACCCTAGAAGGAGAAAAAAATACAGTACATAAGTGTGTGCTCTTCCCGGGAAGCAGCCAGATGGATGCCAGACTCGGTGATGTGGTTTCTCAAGGTAAGGGAGCTGACATCAAGGAGGGAGAGAATCTATGGAAGAGAAACTCGTGAGAGGGCAGCAGGACAGGGTCAGCTGGACTGGTCGACTTCAGGTTCCAGGGTGGGCGAGGGTCTGAATGATGCCAGGCTGCCTGAGTACCTGCTGCTTTCCTATTCCTGGCTGGGTGGAAGGCCTGGTCTATGAGACTACCACTAACTGGGTCCACCCAGCTAGGGACAGGAGAACAACAGGCAGTAGCTGGAGGCATACGGGAGCCCTAGCTGGCAGGTAAAGTGCCAACAGGCCTTGTGGAGGACTAGCCAATCCTCTCCTGCATACTGAGGGCAGCTCTCACGCAGGCTTCCCAGGAAAGCCTGCTACTCACCTGCAGCATGCAGCGCACAGGCATCTGAGATCTCTCCTTCAGCTCTTCCATCATCCCGCACAGAATGTCTCTCTGCTGGACAAGCTCTCCATGACTCAATTCCAGTTTATGCAAAGTCTCCCCCTTCTCTTGTTCCAGGCTGGCCAGAGCTGCAGCTGCTTCCATGGCCAGCTGCCGACCTGGCGGCTCTTGTTTGTTTAGTAATTGCTGGTACTTCTCAAACTCCCACATGATACTCCGCTTTCGGGTTTCCACTTGTATCTACAGAGTCAAGACTGGAATCAGCACCAATATTTTTAATGTAACGGCCATGCAGGATTGAGGACCTTGGCCCCTGCATACACACATCCTGTGGAATGGATCGGTACAAATGTGTGCTAGGTGCTGGGGAAGTAAAGGTAAAGGATGCTATTTTTCTTGTCTTTCTGCTCTCACAGATCCAGGGTGTTCTTCTGGATCCCTTTTACAGGTTGAGGGTCCATTATCAGAAATATTTCAGATTTGGGATTTTTCTGTATTCTGGAATATTTGGATATATGCAAAGAGTTATTGTGGGAACAGGATCCAAGGGTTTTTTTTGGTCTTTTTGAGGCAGTTAAAACTGGCCTTAAACTTGTAATCCTCCTGCCTCAGCCTCCCAACTGCCAGGATTATAGGCATGTGCCACTATGCCCAACAAGGACGCAAGTTTAAAATATGAAATTTATTTATGTTTTATGTGCATCTCATATACATAGCTTGAAGGTAGTTTTAGACAACATTGCTATTGTGCCTGTGTTTTGAGTGGGACTTACCCATGAGGTCAGGTAGGGAATTTACTTGTAGCATTATGTTGGTGCTTAAAAGAGTTTGAATTTTGTAGCAGTTCACATTTTGGATTTTTGGATTAGGGCTGCTCTACCTGTACTACTTTTACTGACCAGGAGGATCCAGGTTATCTTGGTACTATAAGCTCTAGACTATTTTTCCTTTTTAGAATGACCAGATGAGTTATATTTACAAAAGCAGTGTAACTTAACTACACTGCTAGATGCTTTTTCTTCTTGCCAGTGTAATGTCTATTCAATGTACTGTTCTAGATTGCTTGAATGCTACTCTCCATTGATCAAAAGCTGTTAAAGTTTCATAATGACTGGCTTCAAATATATTCAGAGATGATCTAATATTTTAATAAATGAACTCTTAGGAAACACCTTCTTCACTGGGACAGTAAAGCAAAAACTATGCTTTACTGGCATTATACAGGTCTTGGTACCATGAATTAATGTGTATGTGAGGCACACACTTCTCCTTTCTCATGTATGAGGACACTGGATCAGTGGTATTCCTACATCATAATTAAGAGACCAGAATCAAGAAGTTTCGCAGTCTGTAGTGGGCCATATAGGCCATATACCTGGTAAAAGCTATTAGGGTCCCAGGTTCTCTGATTTACATCCTCATATTCTACCTCGCAGAGATGAAAAAGCTGTGGGACAACCCAGGGGTGACAGAAACTCCTTCCCCAAGTGGCCACTTGCCTTCCAGTTAGCAGTTCGTTGCCTTTCACTAACTTCCAGCTTCCAGACCTCGTCCTCTTGTTTCCTTAGATGTTCCAGAGCCTCAAGGAGTTTCCACTGCAAGAGATAAACTAGGACCAATGAGGACACCTCAGGCATCCAGGACTGATAAGATGGCTTCGTCACACTGGCGAGTGCTGGGAAAACCAGGGTCCTTCCAGCAACGGGGAGAATGAACGTGAGGAGGACAGGCAGGCCACAGAGGGAGCAGATCTGCCCAGATGGCCCCCAGGGTAGCTCTCTGAGCTGAGGATCACTGTAATACCCACAGTCCCTAAGTGTAAAGTTGAAGAAACATCCATTTCCAAACTTTCTAGAAAAATGTCCCTTGAACCTTCCTGTTCATGTCTTATTTTGGTCTTATACCCTATGGTCTCCCAGAACCCGGGTACTCCTACTGTGGTCCAGGATCAGCAGTATCACCTGGGTACTTGTTAGAAATGCAGTGTCATGGGTCTCATTCCAGACCTATCAAATAAAGTCTGAATTTCAGCAAGATCTCTGGTGGTTCACATGCATGTCAAAGGTAGGAAGTAGTGTCCTAGAAGAGTAACACAAGGGATTTCTGCTGGAAAACATAACATGTTTTAGTATTACTTTTAATTCTAATCATGGTAAACATTTTATTAAAGAATAACCAAGTACCAAATATGGTTTAAGCACTATATGTGCATTAATAGAGTTCCTAGCTATTGATGTTATCCCCATTTTACAGATTAGAAGAATTGAGGCATAGAAAGTGAACTATCTAAAGTCATCTAACTAGTAAATGGTTTGGCTGGGATTTAATCATGATATTATACCACCTCTATACTCTACTATTTTCAAAAGGAAATAAGAGTAAGTGTATATTTTTAATGCTTTAGAAATTCTTACTATAGATGAAAAAAGCTTGTCAGGAGATTCGTCTTACATTCTTACTGCCCAGTCTCAACTCCCTGAAGGAGAATTTAAGACCAGAGCAGGGTCATGACCACTAAACACAGGAATAATGGAGCTGACAAGGATAGGACAGCATGGACATCTGAGAAAAGAGCAAACAGGAGCCTGGGGGCAAACTCTAACCCTGTATTAAAAAGCAGCAGGTGCACCAAACAAAGACCATTTGTCCCAGAGGAGGGAAAAACAGAAAAAATTAAAAGGACTTGGGAAAGGTAAAAAACAATGGCCAAAGAGGAAAAAACACAAGTCCTAGCCTCTCATCTTCTTTTACCTAAACCCAAAGTTAGAAGGGACCTGAAGGGACCTGAGAATACTATATTAGGTACTATGTGTATTAATGCATGTTTAGTGCTTATATCACATCTGACACTTGGCAAGTCAGTCCTTGGGAACTCACTCATGGTCCTTTCCAGCTCTAAAAATAAATTATCATGATCCCAAATTTCTAAGCCCCAGTTTTGTCTCTAAAAAGAAGGAGTTTGGCTCATCCAATGTCAAGTGACTACTTGTTACGCTGCTAGGAGGGGTTAGGAGGTTCTGATAGGTTGGCTTTGCTTACTAAATCTCAGCCTCACACCCAAACTTATCCAAGCCATTAAGAACGCCAATGGAATCCAAACTGGCCTCTTCTGAAGTCTCAGTAACTGATATCATCTTTGGGTTACACATTAAACCATGTTGGCATTTGGGTGGGATGTGGAGGAAGTAGGAGATAAGGAAATCAACAATGGTCTTGAATAAAAAAGAAAAAGTATATCTCAACATATCAGACTCAGGGCCCTGTGGGTGTCAGGAGCCAAAGAAATCAGCTCTCAGTCTCTGGGGCTGGTAGTTGGCCCTTGACATACAGACAGCCACATGAGGGGCAGAGGCACTATCGCTCACCTTGAACTCCCAGGCAACAGCCTCCATGGGTGCAACACAGTGGGCCACATGCTCTGGGGACTGGCTGCAGGCCTCACACACCATCAGGTCGTCCTCTTTGCAGAAGATCTTCAGTTGTTTCCCATGGAGCTCACACACATTGCCTTTCAGCTCCATTCCTAGACACAGCCTCAGCAGGTGGACTTTTTCGACAACACTGGCCAGCTGCCAATTAGGTCGCAGGTTCTTTGGGTGGACAGGGACACAGCAAAGGGGACAGGTATAACGACAGTCCTGGGATTCTCTTGGAACCTCCCAGAGTCCAGAGAGACAGCTGTGGCAGAAGGTATGTCCACAGTCAATGCTCATGGGCTCCTTCAGGAAAGTCATACAGATGGGACAGGCCACTTCCTCCTCAAGGGCTTCCACCAAGGCTGCAGGATCCATGGTCCCTCTCACACCCTCCTGAGAACATCAATAAACACAGGGAGAGGTAAGGAAGGCTGTAAAGAGTAAAGGAAAATACATGAGAAGAAAAAGTACATCTACAGATCAATAAAAACACTAAGTAGTGACTGAAAAACAAACCTATCTTTTGGATCCTTTATTGACCTATCAGATAAGCTCTGGCCTTCTCAACCCAGGCTTTGACTGGGCCACTTTACTCACACCACGGAAGAGACGTGTAGGGATGCCCAAGAGAGTGGCATTGGGAGTTCTCAGTTTTCATTTATTTGGGAAACTGATTCTCCTTTGTGTTTGCTCTACCCAACTATTCCTGTTCCTATCATACTCTATAAGTCAACATAGCTTCTCTTGAACTAGGGCAAGGTCACATAAAGTGTGGTGTTCCTGCAGCCAGACCAAGGCCTTAAATATCTCCTCTCATTCTCTGGTATGTTTATGTGTACATTTATATTCTTTAAGATGTGAAAAGCATATGCCAGAAGCTCACTGCCTATACGCACAGTTTATTTTCTTATGTTGCACACTAACATGTAAAATGTAAGAGAAACAGGAATGTTCTCCTTGTGCTCTGTAACCCCTGCCCACTTCTCTGGCAGTAACACATATATGCCAAGACACTCTCCTCAGCCTTTAGTGGTATGTTAGAAGTAGAGGTGAAATAACATCCCTTGGAAGACAAAAACAAGTAAAGATCACTTGATGATAATCAAACCCATGTGGATGAAGTCATCATTGCAGAAAAACAACCAACCAACCCCCAGAACTTTTGCCAGGATCACATATGGGTATGAAACCTGAATGGTCAATGGCAGGCTTTTGATTCATTTGGCAATATTTATTCATTCATTTTGCAAGTTTATGCTACTAGATAGAATCTACAAGTCATGTTGGTTTTACTCATTTGTATTCTTAAGCACCTAAACGGTGCCTGTTGTGCAGATACTACTGAATAAATATTTATCAAATGAATAAGTAGCTAGACACGAGAAATGGTTTGCAAACCCAAAACGTTTTTGTAATAAATTAACTATTACAGCAAGCAAACTTTGGGCATTTACACTATGTTCCAGGCATTTTTCTATGTGCTTTACGTGAGTTAACTCAATTTGCTTCATAATCCTAGATAGTGGATCCCAATTCTATCTTAGGGAAATTACCTAACTTCTTCAGCTTCAAGGTCAAATGTGAACTGAAGAGGAGAGAGAGAAATCACCATGGTTTAGGGTCACGCAGTAGGGCTTTCTGGAGGAAGCGGGGTTGTAACTCTCACAGGACTGTTCTAAACCACTGATAGGTCAGGCATTCTCCCTGGCCTCCCTGCCTCCTATTTTTCTTCTTCTCACTTTCACCACCCAAGTGTGGGATCCAGTAAAAAGCCCAGGATCTCTGAACTACCAACCTCCACCCAACACCCAGCCCAAGCTGCATCACAGAGGTTTAACAGGAAGGGCTCTTTCTTCACTCTTGAAACAGCATCTGTACCATCCAAGCAAACAGACAAACTCCCCCACTGTCCCGAAGATCCCAGGTCTGTTCTTTCCACCCTACTTGGTAGATCCTACTCTTGACATCATTTGCCATGTACTTGTTTACTGTTTTACTTCTACATGAAAAACTGCATGTAGATAGGGTCATTGTCTATTTTGGTCAGGGCAATTTTCCCAGTGCCAAGAACAGCACTTTGATGTTTGTTGGATACATGAGAATTAAATGTAAATGTGTTAACCAATTCTAAGCTATCACTATGTAGTACAACAACCATTATTAATTTCCTATCACTTTGTGTGTAATTCTGTATTGCTTGTACTGGTTTTGTGCTATTTTGTAAATGTATGTTTGTTTGTTAATATATTTTCGTTCTTTTATCTTTAAAAAAATGTAAACGTTGAGGTATGGCGGATAGCAGGCTGAAAGTGGAAGGAACTTTAATGTCTTCATTTAAAGTTGTGTGTGTGAGTGTGTGTGTGTGTGTGTGTGTGGGGCACCAGGAGCACTGCCTAATGCTGACAGAACAATGAACATAGGGTGATACCTATTATTCAAAGCTCCAAAGATCAACAGAAGAACCAAAATAGCAACTGCAAATGGAGAAGCTAAAGGCAGTAGGTGAGGCAAAGTGATGTAAAAAAGCTAAAGAAATGCAGTGGAAGTATATATTTTTTGATTTCAGGCCATAAAAAGAGCCGAATGTGGAAAAGTTAAAAGCAGTGATCCCTAGCAGATTTAAGTGGCTCATGGCTGTAGTCCTACTGCGGGAGAGGCTGAGGCAGGAGGAGGGTAGGGAGTTCAAGGTCAGCTAGGGGGCTCTCCAAATAAAAAATAAAAAGCACTGGGAAGGTAGCTCCGTGCTAAGCCCTAGATTCAATCCCAAGTGCCGGGGGATGGGGGTGGAGGTGGCAGCCTCTGCAAAGATGATTGGGGATGGATAGTTATTGCTCCTAAACAGAAGATCGCTTTAATGTTTTATTTCTGATTACACAGAAATTACTTTGGTACAACTTAATCAGTTACATGTTACTTGTGCCTTTGGCCGAATGGGTGTAGGTTTGGGAAACACTGTTGGGTGGGAGGCGGGCCTGGAAACACTGGAAGCAGGCAGAGGAGGTGGTAACCTCCAGGGTCTGGAGCAGCCGGGACGTCACCTCCGGGCCACGGGGCGGGCCGGAAGGCAGCGGGTGATGGGGCCTGGTAAGGGTGAGCATACAGGACCTTTGCCTTCCAACTAGGCACGGGTAACCCGCCCCTCCCGGTCCAGGACTAGCACTTAGCGCAGGGAACTAGAAGTGGAGATGCCTGCAGGCCGCGGCCCAGGTTTGCAGCGTCAGAGGCGAGTGGCCCCGCACTTACCCGCCGCCTGGCGCAAGCTGCCAAACGCCTTGGCTGTAGACAACTGCTCAGCCGCTTTCTGCAGCTATTCAGCCCGCTCAGGCCCCGCCCACAGAGCCGGAGCCAATGAGCAGCAGGTAAACTTCCCGCGGCAGCCCCGCCCTCCTGGTGACGTCTTTGTAGGAGGAGCCAATCAGAGACAGGCATAGAGATAACCCTGACAGAGCGGAAAGTGCACGGAAGCGCTGGAACCTGCTCACGTTTTCTCGGGTTACTCAATGTCCTGGCCCCTTTCCTCACTCAGAGCCGTTTCAGCTGTAAAGGTGCCTACGAATCAGTTCTGCGAACCGTCAAAAGGTTGAGGTTCTCCAAATGCTCTGGCTCAGCTCTGAGACGTACGCTTGGCTGTTTTCATTTGCCAGTTGACGTGTTGAACTCAGCAGCTGTGAGATCAGTCGGATCTGGGTCTGTGACTCACCTTGGCACGGGGCTGGGCAGTCCCTTGCAAAATGTGCGACCTCTGCTGGCTCCCGACTACAGTTACTGGAGCTCATTTAACAAGACTCCTGGTTTTCCTGGCAAGCTCTTATTCTTTGTCACTCATCACCATTCAGACAACTCAGCTTTGGAGTTAGAAGCAGATACTGATGGAGTAGCCCCAGTTGCCCATGGTGATAACCTGTTTGAAAATGCAAACTTCTCTGTCCTCTCCTTCCCTTCC
>NW_004955414.1:20211989-20213110 GCF_000276665.1 Chinchilla lanigera
TTGGTTTTTCTCCGGTACCGGGAACCGAACTCATGACCTTGCGCTTGCCAGGCAGGCGCTTTTGCCGCTGAGCTAAATCCCCAGCCCCTGGAGAAAAATTTAACGTAAAGACAAGTGAGGCATATAAAACCCTAAATAGCCATGGTCAACTTCAAATTTCAGAAGTCCAACACAAGGACAGAATCTGAATTCCATTAGAGAAAAGTAACAAATCACATAAAGGTAAACCATTAAAATTATAGCAGACTTTTCAACAAAAATCTTAAAGGCCAAGAGAATGTGCAGTGAAGTATTTAAAGTCATAACAGAAAATAACTTCCAACCCAGATTGATTGATATATCCTAATATAACTATCTTTCAAAATTGATAGAGATATAAGATCTTTCCATGACAGAGAGCACTTTGAGAAATTCATGTTCACCATGCCAGTTCCAAAAAATTCTTAAGAGTATTCTAGAAAAAAGAAACAAAGATAATAATGCCAAAAAGTCTAATGGAATGAACACATCAGACAAAGTGCCCAGTTAAACAGCAAGGAAAAAAGGGAATACACAGCAGCAAAGTAATTCAATGATGGTCAGTCCTTTTCAGTAATAATTGTCAATATGAAGGGGCTCAATTTCCCAATCAACAGACACAGACTGGCTGGGTAGATCAAGAAACAAAACCAAACAGTATCATTTAATTCAAACAGAAATTCATAGACTAAAAATTAAAAAGATGGAAAACTGTATCCAATGCAACAGGAACATGAAAACAAGTACAGGTAGCTATCCCATTTTCAGTCAACATGGACTTCAAGCTAAAACTGATCAGTGCAGGCAAAGGTCCTACATGTTGGTCAAGGGAACAATTCAGGTGGGAGAGGTAGCAATTATAAACATATATGCACTGAACACCAGCACATCCAACTTCATAAAATAAACAGTATTGGACTCAAACATCAGATAATCATCAACACAATTAGAGTGGGGGACCTCAATACCCCGTCACAAATAGGCAGATGAACTACACAAAAAACTCAACAAAGAAATGTCAGAGTTTAGGGGCTGGGGATTTAGCTCAGCGGCAAAAGCGCCTGCCTGGCAAGTGCAAGGTCGTGAGTTCGGTTCCCGGTACC
>NW_004955414.1:20213517-20217324 GCF_000276665.1 Chinchilla lanigera
TGGAGTTAGAAGCAGATACTGATGGAGTAGCCCCAGTTGCCCATGGTGATAACCTGTTTGAAAATGCAAACTTCTCTGTCCTCTCCTTCCCTTCCCTCTCCTTTTCTACTCGTTGCTAGTTCATTCTGGGATAACATCCCGAATAAACAACTTGACTTCAAATCTACATCTCAGTTGTGTGTCTGGGTACCCAACGCATGAAAAGTCAAATGATACACTAAGAACATTACAAACAACTTCCCCATGTCATTTGATTTCCTCCTATACTATTATGCTTTGTACCCCAGTGGGTGTATTCTTTCCTGGTACTGTGGGATGTTTTGTGGCTTTTGCCAGTAGCTTAATAAGTAGCTTACCTTGCTACTTTCCTGGCATTCCAGCTGTAATTTGGGATTGTAATTGGTCATAGGATACGGACTCAAATGACTAAAATTCCTCTGGACATGGAATTGATTTATCTAAACATATAATTTGACTTCTTTAAAATATATAGGTATTTAACCATTGAAGTATATATAAATATTAGACATTCATAGGTAACTATTATTGTTGGTTGTGCACCACTTGCTTTATGCATTTGTGCCAGTTAATTTTAATTGTCAAAATTGCTTGGATTAACAGACTCCTTGAGAGGAGATTGGATTATGCAGACCCTATACTCTCAATGGATTTGACCACTAATGTTCATAGGAAGTGGGGCCCAGGGATTCTCTTATTGGTATTCTCTTCTGCTGTGCTTTGCTTCCTGGTTTGCTCTACCATGACCTTTCACGATGATCTTCCTACATTGGAGGCAGCTGACCATCGACTTAACATGTTCATGATGGGGCATAATTCATACATCTTGTTGCTGGGTGGATCTGATTTGAATTTGATTGTTCCTGCCAACTTGAATGATTGGTGGTATAAGCATGACCGTCTCATTGGGTCAGCTTCTCAGGGGTCTTTGATTACAATAATGCAATGAAAGATTTTGGGTTAGCAGACCAGCTGCCATCATATTATGTTCCTCAAAGAAAATATTAAAAAGGTACAAAAATTGTAATACAGCTAATTTGTGGTAGAGGAGTTGTAAATGCATATTATATACACCAGCAATGGGATACTTGTAAGATTTCCATGTTAAAATTTAGAGAATAATTACTGACAAACTGTTCACAAATATATATGTTTCTTTTAATGTAATGAAACAAATTTGCTAATGGTTGTAATAATTTTTAGAATTGGTGTGACATATATTAATATTTATATTTGGGCAATAATTACTTACATTTAAGCAACTACCTAGATTCAAGCCATTTATAGACTTTTTATTAGTTGTATTAGTAAACGGACTGATGAGAGTGATTAGATTTGTTTGTTCCACCAGTGGTACAAAACACTCAATTGGCCAACCGTGCATGAACCACCACTGGTTTAAGCTGGGGCAGGAACATGTTAAATTGCTAAAATTGTGCACCAAATTAAACCTGTCTTCCGTTAAGTTGAGAGTGTCAGGCATTTTGGGCCAGCAATGTAAAAGCTGACTAATATAGTGTGGTGGATTGACAGCTGGTGGTCAACTTGTAACCCCAGCTGAAATATATCAGTGTGGTGCTGGATGTGGAGGGTCTACCTGAGGATTGTTGCTGACAAAATAAGAAAGGACAACTGGAGAGGAAGAAGAGGAGCTGTTGGTTCTCCTGCAGGAGCTTATCGTGCCAGCTTTCCTGATATGAACTCTGCTATTATCCTTGGAGGAGTTTGGGAGCTCGCTAATACTGGGGATAGTTGTACTTTTCGGAGGAGCTCTGGTTTTTGCTTTGAGCATCCTAGAATGGAAAGCCTAGTTCTAGTGCAGATCCCTCAGCCTGCTGGCACAGATCCTTCATCCTGCAGGCATAGACTTTCTAGCTTCCACCACTGACCTTCCCAGTGCATGTCCATGAAACAGATTTGTGTGAGACATTGTCATAGGCTCTAGGCCTCTGGGTGGACTCATTTAGGACACTGGCGTGTAATCTAGGCCCTCAGCTGGATTCTTTGGGTCTTTGGTGTGTGGACAGATTTCCTGCACTCTTTTGTATTTGACACTTCGGGTGGCTATTGTAAAGTAATCCTATAAATTATGTGTCCCGTATTAAATTGTTTCCCTTGCAAACCCTGATTACAGCATATAGCATTCCAATTTTTACAACATCCCTTTTGTTTCCATCTTGCAGATGAAGATCCTGGAATACAGATTTATGTACCCAAGAGCCTAAGCTGAGATCTGAACCTGATTGTTTATGGGTATTTGTAAAAGTAATCACTGTTTTTCTTCAACTTTGTTAATGTAGCATCCACTTTGCTATAGCTGAGATCTGAACCCTTGCGTTTATGAGTGTTGATGAATATTTTCACTTTTTCCTTCCATTTTATCTTCATTCCATTTTATTGGTCTAGTGTCCACTTTACCCAGAGGCTTTAGAACATTTTATTTTTGATTATTCTGGCTGAGTGTCTTCCTCAAATGTTGCAGAATTTTTATAATATGAATTCTGATCTTTTAGGTCAAAAGATTGGTATATCTTTCAGTACAATATGTGTGTATAAATATATGTACTTATCACATAAATTATATGGTCTATGTGTGAATATATCTGCTTAAATGCAAATTAAAAATATAACAATATGATTTACAGCAACTTCAGCAAACTTGTCTTAATCAGTCCTTTGCTTATTTGTAGATTTTAGGTGACTTGATGAGAGACGACCAGCTGTGTTTCAGGTTCAGACAAAAGTTATCAACCTCTATTTCTATAACTGCTTCTTGTCTTTAAATTGGAGATAATTATAGCTAGCTCATAAAATTAGTTTTGTACTGGGGAAATTGCTGGAGTTGCAGCAGCAAAAAATGGAGTTTGGTCCTTTTGTGACTTCAGACAAAGCAAGAGCTGTAAAGGGCTTTTCAATGCACCTTCCCACATTTGCAGGAAAATTAAGTCTTCCTTCTTCCAAAGAGCTGAGCCAGAAATACAGTGTTCAATCTATGCCCATCTGAAAGGATGATGTGTTTCAGGTTGTGCAAGGACACTATAAAGGTCAGCAGATTGGCAAAGTAGTCCATCCAGGTTTACAGGAAGAAATATGTTATCTACACCGAACAGGTGCAGTGGGAAAAGGTCATTGGCACAACTGTCCATGTAGGGATTCACCCCAGCAAGATGGTTGATATCAGGCTAAAACTTGACAAAGACTGCAAAAACATCCTAGAATGGAAAGCCAAGTCTCGCCAAGTAGGAAATGAAAAGGGAAGATATAAGGAAGAAACAATTGAGAAGATGCAAGAATAAAGTCCTCCTATGTGCAACTTTAATTGAAAACTGCTAAAGTGAAAAAAATGGTGGGGTAGAGATAAACAGCACAACACAACCTCTCCAGCACCTGAAATCAACATACCTGGAAAACAAGTTAGTAAAGAAAAAAAAGGGAGTAGATTTCTGGGAAATGGGAGGGAGCTGAAAGGAAAACGACTACAGAGATGTTGGAGAAACAGAACTAAGAGGAAAGAAAGAAGCAGTAAGGAAAGATGACACCAGTTCCAAGGGAGGGGGATCTATCTCTGCTGACACAAGGTAAACCTGGAGAGGGTTGGCAGCTCCAGGGAGAAAAATCCAACCAGGTTGGCAGTGCTAGCCCCATGAAAAGTCTACAGCTATTGTAAAATGCAACATCAGCGTGTGGTTTTACCCTGAAAGTGACACCTTATACATGGTAGACTAAATTGGAGAAGAAATCCAGTGTAGTGACCACCATATTTGAAAGGATATAATCAAATAATTTTGG
>NW_004955414.1:20219306-20256019 GCF_000276665.1 Chinchilla lanigera
TTTGAACAAAAGGACTTAATAGACACCTTCAGAATGTTCCTTCCACTCAACAACAGAACACACATTCTTCTCACTACCACATGGACTTTTCTGCAAAATAGGCCACAAAAAGCATGCTTAAGTCAGTGCTAAAGAAGCAAAAGTATTCATATATAGTATTAGATCATAGTGTAATGAAACTAGAAATCAATTGCAAAAGAAACCACAGAAATTATTCAATCATTTGGAAATTAAACAATATAAGCAATGAGTCACAGAAGAAATCAAGGGAAAAATTAGACCAGTGATGGCAAACCTTTTAGAGCTTTCAGTGATACAGTCTTCTGTGACATGCATGCCATTGGTTTGCTGCCACTTAATTAGGGAGTTCCTAGAATCAAACAATAATGCCAATACAAAGGAACAATATCTGTGGGACACAGTTAAAGCAACCCTAAGAGGGAAGTTTATAAGTGTGAATGCCCACAGCAGAAAAACAGTGAACCCAAATAGATAACCTAATAATGCACCTCAGGATCCTGTGAACAAGAGCAATCCAAATCCAAAGTCAGTACAAGGACAGAAATTATAAAGATCAGAGCAAAAATTAATGAAATTGAGACTAAAACAATACAAAGAATCAATGGTTTGAAGAGCTGGTTCTTCAAGGTAAGACATAAAATTGACAAACCCTTAGTCAGTTTCTCTAAAAAAAGGAAAGACCCAAATCAAAGAAATTATAAATTAAAAAACAAAATCACAATTGACATTACCAAAATCCACAAGATTATTAGTCACTGCTTCAAAAGCCTACACTCCAATAAATTAGAGAATTTGGAAGAAATGGATAGATTCCTAGATACATATGTTTTAACAAAACTGAATCCAAAAGATGTAAAAGCCTTGAATAATTCAATAATAGGCAGTGAAATGGAAGCAGTAATAAAAAACTTGCCAACTGAAAGAAAACCCAAGATGTGATGGATTTACGATTGAATTCTACAAGAACACTGGGGAAGGTCTTTCACCAGCACTCATCACTATTTAATGACATTGAAAGGCCAGGCATATTCTGAAGTCTTTCTAATAGAGCAAGAGAGACCATTTTCTTTTTTTTAACTCCATATTAAGAGAAGTCACTTAAATTCACTTAAGCTGTAGTTGACCTCACTCTTCACCCCCTCCTCTTGGTGAGTTATCAACCCACTTAAAGGAAATCATAGTTATACAATGGAAACAGAAGAAACAGGACAAATTGGGAAGTAGGCTAAAAGTTACACTGCAGTGGTCATCTGGAGTCTGGCTGTCTGACAGCTTCTGGGAGAGGCAGACTTTGTGATAATTGTGTGACATTCTTGTAAGATTCCTGAAAATGAGGTAATGGTTACTATGGATACCTAAAAAACATACTTAAATCAAAGGTGAGACCAGGATAGATGTGGACATCTCTGGCTCCTGGTTAGAGAGTGTCCATCAGCCAGCTCAATAAAGCTTTGTTTTTTCCTCCCTTTTCGGTTTTTTTGTGAGTGCCTATCTCATTGAACTCACTTGCTGTATCAATTCTTGGAAGCCAGCATTACCCTGATTCTAAAACCAGGCAAGAATTCAATTGAAAAAGAGAATTACTGGTGGGGCAGGGTTCCTCTTCTCCTTCCAAAGTAGCGAGGCAGCCTCAGTGGTCGGGAAGGTGCGGTAGGGCTCCCACAAAGCTTATTTGAGTATACTGCTGTCAGGCATGAATATCCAGTTTTCCTTAAAGTCATTCAGGGTTCAACCTTATAACTTTTTTTTTTAAGAATTATTTCATTGTTTTAAATTGTACATATTTATGGTGTACAGTGTAATAATTCAATACATGTATACAATACCAACCCTTTAGTTAAAGTTATCATTGTCTATCTTGAGGGTGCATCACAATAACAAATAGAACTTTATACAGTTCTACAAGTTATTGTTAAGGTTTGGACCCGAGGTCTCCTGGGGCTTTGGAAGGTGATTGTGTGATGGATGGGGTCATTATACTTATCAGTGGATTGATCCATGGATAAGTTCATAGCTACATGTGCTGTGAGAAGGTGGGGCCTTGTCATAGAGGTATATTACTGACCTGGAGAAACAACATCAGCTAAAAACAGTGATTTATCAAACCACCATTCATAACCATAAGCAAAAACTAAAAGCTAGTAGTGTGGAATAAAACCAAACCAAACCAAACCAAGTCAGGCTTTCGAAATGGGGGACACATTTGAGAAAATAGACTAAAAATGGCAGAATAAAAGAACTTTGAAAAAACAGATTCAGAGCTTTATGAGAGCTGAGAAAATGTTATTTCCTTACAACAAGGACATGGTGATGTAGAAGAACAGGCAAAGAGAAATGAAACATTAGAAATGGTAACAGCAAGACAGAGTATACACATTTTATGTGGAAAATTCCTTTCTCCCTGACCTCATTTCCATGTAGAAGAATTTCCATTACAATGGAGCTCTTGGCCTCATTCCATCTCCTCTGGCAATGAGTGATATTGTAAGTGAATTCTGGAGAAGGAAGATGCCCCTGTGGCTTGGTCGCTTCCCAGTCTCGGCCGTCTCTGCCCGGCTTCAGAACATATACATTCTGGTCTGCTCACTGCCATTCCAGGAGAAATCCACCTGCAGGGAGGAGGGAAGTCTGTGATCTTGCAAGTTGGAATGTGATTAGTTAGATAGATTTAATTCAGAGATAAAGAACAGGAAGTCACGAGAGGTCACATATCAAAGCCCTGGCCTCAAATCAGCCATTTTTTCAGTAAGAACGTCTATATTTTGATCTGTATCTAACTAACTCTTTCATCAGTTGCCAAGTGAGGAAAGATATGGAATATTTTCTTGAATGTCTAGAACTCCAGTGTGTAAACTGAGAAAAATAACTGAGCAAAGCTGAACTGAGGCAGGGTGAATACTGTCTTTCTGCATACTACTCTGGGAAAATTCCTTGAGTGCAGTATCTGTCGTTCTTTGTTTTCCAGTGAATACGTGTAGACTTAGCCAAGAACTGATAGGAGACGTGGAGGGGAAATACAGGCTCTCCAGAAGGAAGGAAAGGAGGCAATGGAGTACTTGAGTAAAATCACTATCAAGAAAAAAAAAAAAACCAGTAGAAAGTGTCCAGAAGCTAAAAACTCATGTTTTAAGTCATACAATGCTCATTAATTCATATAATAAAGGATACATACCTAAATAAATCCTGGTTAAAATTTCTGAACTCCAAGAGAAGAGGAATTCTGGCATATATTCAAAGGGATTTTCCTACAGACAAAAGCTAAACCATACTGGCTAGCATGTAAATGTCATTAAAGCAGGGCATTTTGTCTGTTCTCTTCACTGATTTGTCTGGCCTTGTGCATTCCTCAGAAGAGTGCCTGTCACATGGTAGACACTGAGCAGATATGCCTGGATGAACTAACTTCATGGATAAGTCAGTTTCCACTTCTCATCTGACGTCATGAAAATATTGCTTTATATTACTTCAGGAAATTTGTTTGCCTTGCCTTTTATATTTATAGATATAGTCCACAAAAACTGGTACTTGTGAGTGCTCTAAGATTAAGCTTCAAGTTTTATTGTTTTTCCATATGCATATTCAGTTGTTCTAATGTCACTTAATGAAAATATTCTTTTTTCCACATTGCTTCATAGTGTTATCTTTATCATATAATAATTGACCATCTATGAGTGGATGTTCTTCAGGGATTTTATTTCTATTCATTGACTCAATTGTTTAATCTTCAATATTACACATTCATAATTGCATGAAAGTAATTCTTGATATTTGGTATAGCAAGTCTCTCTACTGCATTTTAATCTTTAAGAGGGGTATGGATATTTTGGCCATTTATATTTTTGTATATTTTAAAAATTAAGCTTATCAAGTTGTACAAAATCACCTATCAAGGTAGTATTGGAATTCTGTTAATGCTGTATAGAAATTTGGGTGAGAACTAAATTCTTCATGTTATTTAGCTTTCCAATAAAATCAGTTTTTTCTTGTTTACTTATGTTTTAAAATTTAATACTTTATGATTATAAATATTTATAGATACAGTGGGATATTTGAGTATATGTGTGCAATGTGTAATGATCAAAGTAGGGTAGTAGGTATATTTATCACCTCACATTATTTATCTGAATATTTTGAAATATACAACCAATCATTGGTAACTATGGTCATTTATAGTTCTATAAAACACTAGAACTTACTGTTCTTAACGAATGTTATACTTGTTAACCAACCTTTCTCTATCCCCTCTTCCTTGTACCTTCCCAAGCCTCTGGTAATGATTTTAAACTCTCTGTCCATGAGTTCAATCTTTTAAGCTTCCGTATATGAGAACACATATTATTTGTCTTTCTGTGGCTGGTTTAACATAATGTCCTCCAAGCTCATTCCTATTGCTGCAACTGACAAGATTTCGTGCTTTTATGGTTTAATAACATCTCGTTGTATTTATACGCCACAGTTTCTTTACCCACCCATTCATTAAGAGCCAATTTCTTTTAAGAATATTTTATGGTTGTTTGTGTAGGTCCTCTGTTATTTGTTAGGTTTACTCTTTGACATCTTATTTTTTCCATGCTATTGTAAATACTCTTAAAATCATGTCTGCTTTTTACAGAATTACAGTGAAATTTCACACACTGACCTTGTACTCACTAACCTTCCTGTATAAGTACCATGTGCTGATTCCTCCACTGGAGCTCTATTCACCAACCTTCCTATGCTCAGTAATTATTCTAATAATTTTTCAGTATATTTTTGGATTTTCTAAATATACAATAATGAAGCAACAAATAATAACTAATTTCCTTTTAATACCTCTCATGCCATATGTCTCTTTTTCTTGTTTTATTATTATATGTTTTTAACACAAAGAATCATTTCTACCTTGAAGTAAAATTAGATTTTTTCATGAAGGACTTTGTATGTGACATATATGTCAATATGACATGTAAATCAGTTTCCTAATAAAACTTGGTGGCAATAGTCATCTACAGATGAAATTTGAATATTCACAAAAATAGAACATACTCCTACAGGAAAAGACTTCCTTTTTGAATTTAGAGGAGGGCTACAAGGAGGTTGACTATTCCAGACAAAGCAAAAGTTTGAGCAAATGAACTGGGTGCAAGGACTAAGAACTTTCATGAAAGGAACTGAAAGAACACCAGAGTAGGACCACAGTGAAGGAAAGCTGGGGTGTCCTGTGATAGCACTGAGAATTAGGCAAGTTCACGTCATTCAGAAGAGGCTTGGGGCTGGGGATTTAGCTCAGCGGCAAAAGCGCCTGCCTGGCAAGCGCAAGGTCGTGAGTTCAGTTCCCGGTACTGGAGAAAAACCAAAAAAAAAAAACAAAAAAAAACAAAGAAGAGGCTTCTATCATAAGTATCTGAGTATATACCTGGCCAGAATTTTCCACCATTGGCCAGACATTTTCACACTCTGTTTACAATGAATCATTTTACTCTTGTGAAAGGTGTATAGGAGTAACTATTATTTTTAAAGTCATACCAAGGCCCACCTTACTCAGTAAGATGCTGTTCTGATTGCTGCAATGAGTGAAAAAATGCTTAAAGTCTCCATGAAAAATCTCCATGTAAAAATTGTACCAGCTTGGCACTTGACGTGTTTCCAAGAATTTAAGGGTATCTTCCCCGCATCCCAGATGGCCTTAGTTAAAGTAATGGAGTTGTGAATTGTGAGTGAACATCAGCAAGAGCAGTACTAATTTCTATAAGTGAGGGAGTGAAGGAGGACACTGTACACACAGCTTTTCAAACGTTCATATCAATTATGTAAGTATGTATACACAGGACAGCTAACATAGTTGTACTACTGTCTTCTACTGCTTTACTGAAGGAACAGTTAATGGTTACTTGTTTGATTGATCTTACATGTCTCTGTTGGTTTTCCTGAGAAACCACTTTAAAGATATCAGTACATAATACAACAACCATGGTTAATTTCCTACCACTTTGTCTGTAGATCTGTATTTTTTGTATTGTTCTTATGCTATTTTATAAATAGATGTCTATTTGTTAATATGTTTTCTTTCTTTTATTTTTAAAATAAATTAAAAAAAACCTGTTCATATCAGTGTCCGTCCCCACCCCTAAGATAAGGGGATAGGCTCTGATTGGAAGTATAACGTTCAAGTAACCTCATAATGTTAAATGCCATCAGTAAAACACTGGAAAAAAGAGTAAAGTGATCCCATCAAGATTAGGAATCGATAAAGTCTAAGGAAGGAAGTTTAAACAGATACTATAGACTAAGGAATAGATCTGAAGGAGGGAGGAGATGGATGAGTGCTTTTACCATGAGGAAAAAAATAGACGTGAAGGTTGAAAACAAGAAAAAAAATTGAAGCGATGGGACCATTTTGGTATATGTGGGACTCACATACAAAAAACAAGGTATAGTGAGTGATTACAGATGCAAATGGAAGAATTGAACCGAGTAGACCCCTGGGGGTCTTCTGAGTTGAGTTATGTAACATGAACTTCATTCTTTAATTGTAAAGGTAAGAGAAGTTACCATCAACTGTATTGGAAGATCCTGCTGGTCACGGGGTAGGCCTTGGAGATTGGCATCAGTGGGAAAGCTCTTCAGAGAGACTGACCAGTGAACAAGCTCTTCTGATGACCTGGGAAGAGATTACCTTGGGTTGGACTAGAGTAAAGTCACAGGAGATGGAGAAAAAGATCTGGTTCACAGTATTTCTAGGATATAAAGTAAAGAGCACTTGGTGACTGATTGTGGTTAGGAGGGAGAGGAAAGAGGGAAGAGGAAAAGATGATAGGTTGATTCTAAGCTTCTGGGTTGGGTAACAGAGTCATTTTTATGACCATGAACAGTAGTAGGGAACATGACTCAGATTGGGAGACAGAGATAATAAACTTAGTTGACACTGAGTTTATCAATGGGCTACATGTTGAGTTTGAGGTGCTAGAGGAGCTCCTACATCCAAAGCTAACACCGTTCTTAAGTTTAGAAGAGTGTTCTACCACATCTAGGTGATAGAAGCCATGCAAACAAATGAAATTGCTCATGGTAGCTGTACAGAGGGAGAAGACAGAGAGTCTACCTGCATCATAGCCTTGAAGCATGTGAGAAGTACAGGACAGCAGCCTCTCTGCTAATCTCATCCTGCTCACATTTACTTGTGTGCAATCACTTTGGGCTCCTAAATGCACACTTAAGAAATGTGGAGCTATCGATTCTTCCCATATTGCGCACTTCACCCCTTCTGCTCACATGCAAGCATATCAAAAGAGCTGTCTCCATCTACTTTTCCCTTTCTTCCCAAACTAGTCACTGCTCATTCTGCAGCATTAAAGAGCATCTCCGCCAACACATTTAAGCAGTTTTCAAGGTAACCCATGAGCTTATACCTTACTTCTAAGCCATTTTGTTTCTCTGACACTATCCCAATTGCATTTTCTCCTACTTCACCGGCTCTTCCAGTATTTCAAAGAATAACAAATATTCCCTGGAGAACTGCCAGTGTCTTATTTTTGATATCAAACTGAAGTTCAGTGTGGTTAGTCCATTAGTAATTGATTGTAATTAGTCACTGGGCCCAAGTCTGCTTCCTGACACAGCCCTACACTCAAATCTCCATGCCTCACCGTCTGTTTTCTGGAGGAACAGAAGAGGTGACTGGCAAATAAATAAAGGGCAGTTTGAGATGGATGGAAGAGTAGTACTGGCCTGTGATCACAAGACTGCAGCTCCCCAACGTGACCACAAGAGGGCAACATCAAGAAACGAATGGCTATCCTATTCCATCACAGTTCTGGATCTCCTTGGGTGGTGTGCTCTGAATGACAGCAGCAGTAGACTTGCCTGTGCTTCCAGCCGCTCCCCTGACTCCATTCCAGTAGCTCTTCTTTTCCAGCCCTGTTATTTCTCCTCTCCCTTCTACCCTGCCCCCACCCCAACTGGCCTCAGAAGAATTGGGTAGGATTCTGGCTCAGTTTTCCCTAGAGGCTAGAGCGCAGTTAAGGTCCCAGTTTGCTCCTTGGCAATCTTCATACTCCCCGAGGGCCCCAGAGAAGATACAAGTGGGTGATGCCCAGGCCTGAGGCACTGATTGCAAACGTGCTAGGCTTGGAGCAGGGACAGGAGGGAAAGGAGGTTTGTCCTGGCTTTGGGAAATCTGAGGATTGGGCACTGCATAAGGAAGCTGGGCCTTTGATAACACCACCCAGCTACTGGGCCAGACCTGCCAGCCAGCAGCCTTTCCAAGTCATAGTAGCCCGGATCGCAGACTGTGTCCCGTGACTTGCCCCAAGAGGAGTTTCTTCACGTCTCTCTGAGGCATCTTCCAAGCTTTGCCTTATTCCTTGGCTAGAGCTGCCCAGTTTATCCTCCTACCCTGCACTTAAGAAGCAGAGAGCAAGGGGAATTAATTCGACTGGGGGAAAAAAAAAGTAAAGTCCGCGCACACACATGTGTGTGTGTGTGTATGTGTGTGTGTGTATGTGTGTGATGACTTGCAATGAATGGGGGTGATAGATAATGAAGAAAGAAATTGAGAAGCTGGGCTGGAAAGTTAAGTTGGACCCATGCTGTGAAGAGCCTTGTATGCAGATCATAGCGTTTTTACTTGTCCTGAAGGCTCAGAGAATCACCTGTATCTTGCTAAACACGCTGTGTGGAGGCAGGAGTGTGGAAGGTGGGTTGCAGTAGACTGGGTTTGGAGGCAGAAGGGTGAGTCAGAAGGGTCTCTACATAGTAAAGGCGGACGGATTGATACAATGAGATGGAGGGAGGGAGAGCGTGGCAAATAAGAGTTAAGGCACCCGCAGATTAGCTCAAAAAGCAAAGTCATGCACGGAGGTGAAAGGGCAGATAAGTCAAGATGGGGCTAGCTGTCTGCCCTGACTTTGGTGACCTGCGTGCTGGGTGGTGCCTCCCTGAACTCAGTACCAGAGTGAAGGCACGGCTTTGGAGGGGTCTTATTTGGGGAAAGATGAGTGAGAGTTGTGCCGACTACTCTGGTGGACATATCAAGCAGGTGGTAGTTTATCTTTCTGGATCTCAGGACAAGAGCTTAGGGCAGAGAGGTCAGGAGGAAGCTGGGCCAGTGTGATGTGATATCAGCAGGAGAGAGGGTGGAGGAGGAAGTGTGCCTCTGACTGCCAGATAGTGAGGACTGCAGCACTGCATAATTCTCTCCCCAGACCTGGAATGCGTCCGGCTTCTGTGTCCCACCCCAGCCAGTACAGTTTATTAGTGCTGCTCATGTGAGCCTTGAGAGTGCCTGGTGGCAGATTTGGTTTTATACTTTGCCAAGGAGTGGAAAAGATCGCTCCGTCTCACCAGATTGCCCCACTCCCAGGATATCCAAACAGCTTCCGCCAATTTTCTCTGGTCTTGGGGTGGAGGTTGCACCTACTTCAGATGATTATATCAGGGAAGTTTGAGAAATGACACACAGTCCCTGTCTTGAAATCTAGTCCCTAGCTGAGTCTGTGCCTCCTGCTCTAAATCAGATTATAGAGGGTCTCAAAGTCAGCCACATACTGAAACTCTGACTCTGGACCTGAGCCTATCATAAACCTGACCAGAAGAGCTAGGGCTGTGGTGGAGACCTCTGCACACCTCTCCACCCTGGTGGGGAGCGGCTAAGAGTGATGGCCTGGTCGACAACATGAGCTTTGAAACTAAAGGACTTTTTAAAATATGTTTTATGAATGGGCATGTACGCATTGAGACTAAGAGCACTAGAATTGCTTTGTATAGCACTGGAGCCTTGGGGAGTCAGGATGAGATCTGGGGTATTTAGGGTGGTGTGTATAAGAAGAGTCAAAGTTCAGAGAAGCTGGGGTTCGGAATTACTAGAAATATTTAGTCTTGTTTGCTACTGTTACTGTTCCATTGCCTTTCCCTTAGAAGCCCTTTCTCTTCTCTGAGACATGACTTAATATTTCTTTTTTCCTTTCCTAGACCCTGGATTTGGGATGCGGAAATCACAACTCTTGGTCCCTATCATGGCCACTCCAAATGGAACACTGGTCCACCCAGCCCATTTCCTGCTGGTGGGTATCCCTGGTCTGGGGCCTAACATACACTTTTGGTTGGCTTTCCCACTGTGTTTTATGTATGCCTTGGCCACTCTGGGAAACCTGGCCATCGTTCTCATCATTCGTGTGGAGAGGCGTCTGCATGAGCCCATGTATCTCTTCCTGGCCATGCTTTCCACCATTGACCTCGTCCTCTCCTCGGTCACCATGCCCAAGGTGGTCAGCCTTTTCCTAATGGGCATCCGGGAGATTGAGTTCAATGCTTGTCTGGCCCAGATGTTCCTTATCCATGCTTTGTCAGCCATGGAGTCGGCTGTCCTATTGGCTATGGCTTTTGACCGCTTTGTGGCCATATGCCACCCACTACGCCATGCTTCTGTGCTCACGGGGCCTGTTGTAGTCAAGATTGGACTGGCTGCCTTGATCAGAGGATTTGTGTTCTTCTTCCCACTGCCCTTCCTCCTGAAGCGGCTGTCATACTGCCGAACACATACTGTCACACACTCCTTCTGTCTGCACCAAGATATTATGAAGCTGTCCTGTACTGACACCATAGTCAATGTGGTTTATGGACTCTTTATCATCCTTTCAGTAATGGGTGTGGACTCCCTCTTCATTGGATTCTCCTATATCCTCATCTTGCGGGCTGTGTTGGAGCTCTCCTCTCGAGGGGAAGCACTTAAAGCCTTCAATACCTGCATCTCCCATCTCTGTGCTGTCCTGGTCTTCTATGTGCCACTCATTGGGCTCTCAGTTGTACACAGGCTGGGTGGTCCCACTTCCTTGCTCCATGTGCTCATGGCTGATATCTATCTACTGCTGCCACCTGTAGTCAACCCCATTGTCTATGGAGCCAAGACCAAGGAGATCCGCTCAAGAGTCATCCATATATTCTCACGGGGTGACAGGTGAGAAGGACACCCACCCCAGTGTCCTCAATACTGCCAGAGAGGAGAGAATGAGGGTCTGCAGAATGGCATGGTGATTGGAGCATCCAACCCAGTGGGCTGTCGGCTTTCTGTTATCTAAATAAATCTTTTACCTCTGTCCCCAGGAATGAGTCAATACAGAATTTATGACCTTGTCTGCACAGGCCATTCCTAGAGAACAACTGCTATAACCCTTCTGTTAGAATAGCCTGCCCTTTTCCCTCTTTCCCAACTAGAAAATATGCACAGCTTTGAAATGGGAAGGCTCTAAATGCCACAGCTCATAATTCCTTGATGTATGATTTATAGTTGTGCTTGCTCCCATGTCTGTGTTGATGCATCTGTGTTGGCTATAAAACTTATTGTTTATATCCAAAAGTGGTGACATAGTTATAAATATGAGTTCATGAAAGTGTTTTGTGTAATAACCGGAGGGACCTGTAACAGGAGAGGAAGTAGCCGACATGAAGTGTTTAAGTTTCATTATGCATGTGCGTGTGTTTTGTGGAATCTGCCAATGTGCATCACTGTAAGTGTATGGGGTGTAATGGTTGTAGCTATGGTGGGCATGTTTACATAGGTATAGTAATGTGTGTGTTTGCCCATGTGTGTGCAAGAGAGTTGAATGAATGAATGAGGATGGAATATGTGCCAGCTGTGTCTTGATGAGTGTGGTAGCTGTACTGTGGTGTACATATGTTTTATGTTTTGTTTCTGCTTATACTTTTACTCCATTTATGTTGTATCTGAGAGTTGGTATGTGACAGGCATCTATGTGAAAATGTTGCTCTGTGTATCTGTTTGCTGGGCAGTGTTTTTATGTGTATCTGGTGAGAATGTTGCCTGAGATTTAGAAACCTAGATCTTTTCTTGAGATTAGAAGCATATAGAATGTAGTGCACATATGTGTGGACTTTGTAGTATTGGGAGGGTTGTACCTGTTGGCATGTGTAACATTTATCTTAGAGTTTGTGTCTATTGTGAAAACCATTTTTGATATGAAATTTTTTGTGCTGCACATATGCCTTTAGACACATGTGGGTGGAGTGCAGTGTCTGAAGTGTGTGTCTGTGTGTGATTTGTTTGTGATTGTATTTTTGGGTCTGTGTCTGATACCTATATTCTAGGGCACTTTTTTGTATATCAGCTATAGTTCTGTGACACAAGAATGAGTATAGGTTTTGCATTTGTGAGCACTGATTGATGTATGATGTCTGTATGATTGGGGAGAGGGGATTAAAGAGGTCTAACCATAAGTAGCAGGAATAACTTTCCATGCTGAGAGACACGCCTGTAAGAAACCTGAATCCTTGGTCTGGGCTCTGTTTGAGGGTATGCCTCTGTCTCTGGGAGTGCAGACAAGCACAGGACTTCTTTGTTCCATCTTCTCAAAGGCCAAACTATATTTTCTACATTTTAAGCGCAAAGATTTTACCACTTTTGTCATCTTTTCACACCTTCCTTGCCTCAGGGTGTTTTTACTAAAAAATAAATAACAAACAGGTTGAAAGGTGCAGCCATCCCAATACTCCACAGTCCATACATCTGTACAGAACGTTCCATGTGTTATTCTACTAAGGCATCGGCCTCCCTAAGGGCCTATCTTCCTTCCTCAGAAGCAGGTCATAGTATCTTCACCTTCTTCTTCCCTTTTGCTAGTTTGCCAAATATACTTAAAAGGGCCTGGGGGCTGGGGATTTAGCTCAGCGGCAAAAGCGCCTGCCTGGCAAGTGCAAGGTCGTGAGTTCGGTTCCCGGTACCGGAGAAAAAACAAAACAAACAAACAAACAAAAAAACAAAATACTTAAAAGGGCCTGACTAGAGGGAGGTTTTGTCAACCTTTTAGGGAGAGCGTGGACAAGGTGAAGACAAATACATGACTCTGCTAGGCTTTGGCATCTCCTACAGAGCACTTCCCTGCAGGTACATTCTATTTCTAGCTCATGAAATCAGATAAGAAACATTCACATTCATAGAACTACAGGTCGAAAGCAGTGTATTCACAGATTCATTTGAAGTAGAGGAAAGAATCCTTAAATGGGTCTTTTAATGGCATGATTTATATTTACAGTGATGGCAAAAATTTGGAGCTTTCAGTGATAACAAGTAGCTGGCTGCGGCACATGGGCCATAGGTCACCACCCCTGGCTTTTTTTTTTGTTTTTTTTATTTTTGTTTTTCTTCCGGTACCAGGAATGGAATCCATGACCTTGCACTTGCCAGGCAGGTGCTCTGCTGCTGAGCTAAATCCCCGGCCCCACCCCTGGCTTATAACCTCTCTAGATCTCATTTTCTCTTCTGTATAGTGTGAAATTACAATAGCAGTGATGTTGCGAACATCCTTTGTAAACAGTGAGGTGTTGTAAACATGTAATAAATGATCACAATTATTGTTGTTCCATTGTACAAGTTTTTGAGAACAACATTCACATCATGCTCTATGTTGATGGTGCTCTGAAATTTTGCAGTGCTTTACCAGTGTGGTTATGTATGGCTATCCTCATTTATTGTTACTAATCAGAAAATCTCTTGATAAGTTTTTTTTTTTTTTTTTTTAAAGCTTAAAAGAAGTTGAAATTATTATTTTTTTGGGGGGGTTTGGGTTTGTTTTTTCTCCTGTACCAGGAACTGAACTCATGACCCGCTTGCCAGGCAGGTGCTGTGCCGCTGAGCTAAATTACCAGCCCCCTGAAATTCATTTCCCATTTTTGGGAACCTGATTTATAAGTGAAATTCAAAGAAAGCAGAACCCTGCCAAGAGTGTGCTTTGGACAGCTAATATCTCTATCAGGAAAAGAGACATTGTTGGGTGGGAATTAGATGGGGTACAGATTATGATCACTGGCTTTGATTTGGGGGTCAGTTTCTTAACCTACTAAACTTCAGACTCTGTAGGACGGTTGTAAGGATTAAATAGGGTTATAGCTACAAATATACATGGAAAATAGAAAGTGGTCAAAAAAATTAGTGACAACAATTCTAAGTAATCAAACTGCCAAAATGAGGCCTGCTAATTTCATCCTAGGAAACAGTATTCAAAGTACAGTAGTCCTTACCTTTCATAATAAACTCATCTGCCAACACCAGAAATTCTTCACTGTTCTAGGCTGAAATGTCACTGGATTTAGATTAGCTTGTGGCCTTCTTATTTGGGAGAGTCTGGGACAACTCTGAGTTCTCTAGAATCTCTTTACTTGGATAACTGCTGGGTCACTGTTGCTCTGGGGAAGACAGGATCTAACTGCCAGACTATATCAAGAGCTTCCACAGTCTCTGCGCTTCCCTCCAACATAAACACAAACGTGTATAAGCCAACTGGATGCTTATCCTGCTGTGATAGATCTTACATGATGGATATCTATTTATTTTTTATTATAGAATTTAAACGTCCATGTGAGAGTGTGTGTCTCTCCAGAGGGTGGGGATCACATCGCATGCTTTGCTATGTTTTCAGAACCTGGAACTAAAGGTGCAGGATGTCTATTTGTTCTCTTGTCCCTTTCTTTATAAATTATTTCATCATCTCTTGTTTCTTTCCGTATAAATTATTTTCCTTAGTTTGTCCTGTGTTGTATGAAGTCTAAACAGTACCTTCTTCAGCTGTTAGTGATCAGCTAAGATCTATACAAAACATTCTATTTCAGATAATGTTTCTACTCCCAGTTTACAGTTAAGCAAATCAAGCCTCTGATTAGTTAAGTGACTACCTAAGGTCACATAGCTGCAACCAGGATAGTGCTCACTGTCAATTTTGTCTTCACTTGAACCTAGATCTGAAGATGTTGTCACCATGTGTTAAAAGGTACAAAAACTTCTATAGGTGAGGCAACCTGAGGACTATGCCCTCATGGTGTACCCCATTTCTGTGTGACATCTCCACCTGGCTTGGCCCAGGAAATGGCCTTTTGAGTATCTATATGTCTATCTATCTATCTATCTATATCTATCTATCTATCTATCTATCATCTACCTATCATCTGTCATAATTAGAAGGCCTCCCACAGCCATCTTTCCTAGGGCAGATAATTTTTCAAGTAGTACTCACAAATTTTCTGTTTTGCTCTTAAGAGGCAAAGGGGATCCACATTCTCTCCCTATGCCCTTACTCTTCCCAGCCCGTCAGTTAGCAGATACAGTAGAATGGTCCACTTACTCTTGGAAAAACATTTCTGAGTAGTTTTAGAGGCCACCTGAGAGCTGTGTTCCTTTACTGTGGCTTTTGCGGAGGCTCGTGTTTACCACACTTATCCCACCTGGGATTAAGTTTATCTCAAAATTTATGCTTACCTCTAATCTTCTAAATCGATTCTTTCCTTAGCTTTAGGAAGCTTGCTTACAGGCATATACTGATCAGTAGTTGGTTGAATTTTTGATGAAGACTTTCTACTTATCTTTGGTGTTCTCTCTCCACGTGTATCTCTCATCTCTGACACTTTACCTTCAAATTATAACTGGGTTGGTCTTCCTGAACCCTCAGTTTATCACCTCAACTCAGGGAGTCCTCTGGATTCTGCCTGGATTCACTTTGCCTTTGCTGCAAAACTTCCTCAAGGCTGCAAGTGGGTAAGCTGCAGATCATATTCATTTACCTTGTCTCATTGTCCTTCATTGACTGATGCCCAGGATCTTGCAAATTATTTTATGTAGCTCGTCTACCTTTTCATTTGTTTAGGTTGATATTATTTCCTGTCATTCCATCCCAGATGGACATAGAAATCCCTACGGAACATTGAAAAAGTCTTTGCATCTTCTAAGCTTATGGGGGGATCAATGGAGGCAGCAGAGATATATCTAAGGTGATGGCAGAAAATGTCAGCCTGCAAGTTCTACAGGGACCAGAAGTTCTTGTAATCAGTAATTTTGATGTGCTGTGAGTAAGACTGGTCTTGTTTGACACTATCTGTTTTTATTGAATTAGCATGCCTTACACTGTAAATTCATTACAGTGATACTGATAAATTAAAAATAAGGGTAAACCAAATACAAGTCATGATGCTTTCTTTATTACAGACATAGTTTTAACTTCTTTCAAAATGTAACATATTCAGTTTCACATTCAAGTCGTTCTCTAACTGTCTAAAAATTCTCTTACTATTTTTGCCCTTAAGAGACACACCAGATGGTATTGGTCTTATATGGCTGGGTTGAGGGTAGCAAAGGTTAAAGAATAAAAGTCCTTCCCCCTCAGTCAGAAAGTTAGTAAATTAAGGCCAGGGAATGGGAGAAAGTGTCCTTGGGGACCCGTGTAATGAGTTGGCCAGACACAGGAGCCTGAGCCTGGGAGACAAAGAAGCCCTAGGACTTTGGGAAGGGAGGCTGGATCCATTGGGTTCAGCGTCCATCAGAGGAAAGGCAGGGGAGAGAGAAAGCTTCAGGATGGGAAAAGGCTGGCATTGAATCATGGGTTCTCTTTGAAAACTTTGTCTTTCCTCTGACCAAGTGTGATCAGGTTATGAAAAAGCCTGGAAAAAGACCCTTTGAAAGACCAAAAAAAAAAGGGTTTATTGGCCTTTTCTTACACTAACTTTTCATTGATAACTGACGTATGTAAGCCAGCTCCCAAAGGCCTATTTGAGGAGGACTCTAGAGGCTCACATTATGTGCTGCTCCTTCTTCCTCACACCACTAGGACAGCTTTCTAGAATGTGGATTCTGAGAAGAAATCCAAAACCACAGTTGGCTTGTGAGGAGTATCTGCCGATGGACTCTGGACAAAACCCTGCATGCCCAGCAGGGAGGAGCAGGAAAGAGGAGGGCAGACTGAGAATAAATAACCCTGGCCACTGAGATCTAGAAAAGGAGGTGGAGACAGAGAGGGCGGGGCTTTAGCACAGCCTGCTAGACCTCTTTTGGAAGAGGGCCGGGAAGAAAGACACACACTCCTGCAGGACAGCTGAGGTGAGTGCAGGAGACCAGAGGGTAGCTGAGAGCATGTGGGTTACCTATAGCTAGAGATCTTCCACTAGGATTGCTGAGAGAATAAGAAACCAGGCTGTGAAGCACCAGTGTACAGGGTAGGGCTAGGGGATGTGTAGGAACCTTTCCATCCAAAGGGTGGCACTCTTACTGACTTCTGTGTTTGCGTGTGAAGGGAAGCATTGGGTGTTCACTGTTGCCTAAGGATAGTTTTCAGGCACAGTTTCAATGACCAGTGTACTGGAACACCCATTGAAATCCTGGCATGCACGAATGTGAATGGGACAGAGAACAGATTTTGCTCGTGCTAGATTGGGGTTGGATTGGGATTGAACTGGGCAGGGGCCAACCCTGGTGTTAGTGTGGTTGAAGATCAGGCTTTGGGTAGGGTTGTCTTGTGGGCTCTGAGCAGGGAAGGTGCTCCTCCTATGCTTTGCATCAGGAGTTAGGGCGTGGTTGAATTTGGGAGGCAGTGATCCTGCTGGTGCTTCAAGCTTGGTTTAGTCTGAGCCTAGTACAGGATTCAGTCTTAGCCCTGTTTTAAAAAGTGGCTTAGTGTCCACCCTGCAGTCACGTCTGCCTTTGTACTCTTCTCCCCAACCATGCCTGGGTGCTTGCCGCTTTCCAAACAGGTCTCTCCTCTTTCACTCTGGGTCTTTGCCTTTGCCAGGTGAACTTTCAAAAATGAAATCAAGTCCACCACTTAAATTCCTCCATTCACTCAGAATTAAGCCAAAGCTCCTTGCCATGTTCCACAAACCAGTCACCTGACCGGATCTTTGTCTTCCTATGACCTGATCTTAATCTCTCCAGTGTTCTGGCCACCTGGGTCTTTCTGTTCTCTATACTACTAGACTCAGTCTTGCTGTAAGACCTTTTCCTCACGTCATTTCCTGTGTCTGGGATGCTCTTTCCTCCAATCTTAGAGGGGCTGGCATTTTCTCACCATATAGCTCTCAGCGCCATGTCAGCTCGTCAGAGAGGCTCTCTTTGACTCCTGTCTCAGTTCCACCTTTATCCTATCATTTCATCTAGTCCTTAGTGCACTTACCTTACCTGAAATTTTCTTGCCTATTTCTTTACTTTTTGTTGTTGCCCTCCTAGCATGTGAGCTGTATGAGAGCAGTGATCTTTCCTCTTTTATCCAGTGTTTGATCTCCAGTGTTGATCCTCACTTTGTTTCTTGCTATCTATCTTCTGCTGTCTCTACACCCACCTAACTCCCTGTTAAGTGCAACTGGCTCTGCAAGCCATAGCTCAGTATCACCTCTTCTAGAAAGCCCTCTGAGCCTAAAAACTTGGTGAGCTACTGTCGTCTTTGCTTGTGAGAGTTGATGCTGGTCTTGTCCTAGTGCTTCCCACAATGTACTGTGATGATTTGAGTGTTTGTCTCAATTTCTCCCTACCCCAGAGGGCTGGACCTGTGCCTTTGCTTACTCTGTTCTTTAATGAGTAAACTCAGTGAAGTAAGCTCAGTGAGAGTGACACAGAGGAGCCAGCCAGATAGTAATTGTTGAAAAAAAAATCAGAGCCACTGATCACAGTTCCATATCCGGTGTTTCCCTTTTGTTGCATTTGCCAGCAGGCAGGCACAAACCACACTAGCTCTGCAGGGTGCTGAACGTAGGCCAAGCTTTGCAAGTGTCCAGAACACTCAACTGGCCCTACTCAGAAAGTGGTGCAGTGGTGGTGGGGACTTGAACCCTAGAAGTCTGCATAGGGCTATTTTAGGGGAGTACTAGTCTGGCTGGAGTGAATAAGGTAGGGTGGAGCCTTCACAATCACTTTTTGGGTTAGAAATTGTGCTCTCATCTTTCCATTATTATCTTAGCAGTTTAAAAAAGATTGGCCAATATTCTGCAAGGTTAATCTGCTTCATCAGATCCAAGCAAGGTGTGGGACACAGGGAATGCAGATAATTTGGGAGTGCATGATTCTTGGGAATACTACCCTCATGAAGTGTATGGACAGTGTCTTCCTCTCCAAGAATCAGGTGTCAGTCTCCTCCAGTCTTCACAACCACAGCATCACTCTTGAGGTCAGTCTTGCCCCTCTGGGTCTGGCAGTAAGAGCCAGAGGCTCCAAGGCATGTCTGAGCTTACCTTCAAGGGCACTCTCTGCCAAAGTTCCCCACAGAGGCTGAAGGCAGCGTCACAAGTCCCTAGTCCATTACTCTGGGCATAGAACATAATATGTGGTTGGCTTGGATAATGACAGAAACCACAAATCCCCTCCCTTTTTATCCTATTTAGGCTGAACCTAAGTGGGGAGAGCTGGTCAGGTGTCTTATGCCGTAGAATGGTCCCTTGACTCCTGAGTCCTTTATTTTGGATATCTTAGAAATTAATGTGAACATTGTCCTTATACAATATCTGACTATTCTTAAAGAGACTGAGAGAGGGAGGTTAATAGCCTGGAATACTGGAAAACATAAGGATTTGGCACTTAGGGCTCTAACTAAGCATCATTATCTTTATCTGCTAAATGGGACGATTACTTGACAGACTGATGAGAAACTTTAGTTAGATAAGATGGAGATACTTGGTAGAGGACAAAGTTTTTTAATCACCACTGAGGGGTCCGCCCATGTCACAGCCAGGAGAGTTGATGCTAGAAGAGGAGGAAGGTGCCTCGAGTTCCCATCCAGGAAAGTCCTCCTTACGGCCCTGTAAGCTGCCCTTCTAAGACTGTGCCTGGGCCAAAAAGTCCTACTTACCAAGCACCTCTTGTACCTTTTCCCAGAGTAGGTTTTGTTAGATTCCAGAAAGTACAGCACAGCACAACTAAATCCTAGAATAAGGGAAAGCATTCAGGTCTTGGGGTTGTCTAGGTGAAGTTTCTACTTTACTAATCCACTGTGAAACAATAGGCCCGCTACTCAACTTCTTGGAGGCTCAGCTTTTTCATCTATAATGTAGAGAAGACATACAGATTTCTTATTATGCAGAATTGTTGTTAAGTTACAGATAATATTTTGACAATTGGTACAGTGGCATTTTGTAGGCACTCAGTGGTCTGCTAATTCCATAGAAACAACAAAATCAGTGTTCGGAGTGACTGAGGGGATGGGAGAAAGGATGAAGGGCCCTGGTCCTCCTCTCCATCAGCTTTTCCATGGGTCCTTGAGAAAGAAGGAATTCAGAACCGGAAAAAAACGCTCAGGAAGGAGCGCTGAGCTAGCAACAGAGGGCAGAGTCCTGAAGGCCAGAGAAAAGGAAGAAGAGAATTGAGGGCCTCAAAATAGATTTCCAAGGGGCCAGGGTATAGCTCAATGAGAAGGTGTCTACCTGGCAAGTATAAGGTCATGAGTTTGATTCCAGGTACCAAAAAAAGAAATAGATTTCCACTCTGTATAGTGGGTGGCGCCTGCTCCCAAGTTCCTGAGAAAAGGTTAATATGTTCTTCCTAGTTCTCCAAGAGCATCCCAGGAATTTGGTCAGACAATTTGACTTTTTAGAGAAAATTTTAAGCACAAATCTACTCCCTAGGGATCAGGACAGTGTGTGGGCTTTCTAAAAAAAAAATAAAGAAAATATACTTTCTTAGTTTATTTTTCTTTAACTGTGTTTTGTTTTTGAAATAGAATGGTTTAGTTCCAACTTTCTCCTGTGCTCTAAACTATCTGTGAGTGTGTGCAAATGGTTCTAATTACTCACAGATGTTGAGGCTGGAAGGCCACCTGGAAGTCATCTCTTCACTGTCCTGTCTGCTAGGGAGGAAGACTGTGGTGGACTGGGGTGCCTCAGGGTTGGCAGTCTGAAGAGTGACATTTGGGCTTTCTGGCTGGCTCCCTTCACATGCCTTCATTTTTTTCCTGATGACATTTTATCTCTAGCCATAGCTGTCCAAGCACCTCCCTTGCAAGCCAGCTAACTCTCCTTTTTTATTATTTCTGGCATCTCTATATCAATACCCAGTCTTGCCATTGCAAAAAATTGATTGCTATCATTGTGTGTGTGTGTGTGTGTGTGTGTGTGTGTGTGTGTAACAAATATATATAGAAAATAAGTGACTGAGGTGATAGATTTGAAGAAATACATTTTTGGAAGCTTTGTACATTTTCATAGACCTTGTTTCCTATTTTTATGGAAAATGCACTGTTATTATTTTTCAAATGTCTTTTGACGTCTCATATAATTTCACAGCTGTGGCAGGAAGTTATTATTCTTTTCTGTATTATTTAGAGCCATGACTTGTATTCCTAGACCCAGGGTTCTGCTCACCACATCGAGCTACCCTCTGAGGCAATAGGGTTGCATATGGTAATCCATGATTCTTTCCCAGTGTATATTTCCTTACACAGCACACTTTTGATCTTGAGGAATCTGCCTGCTCTAGCAGATAAATTCATGTGAAATTTCTAGATGGCAAGGGCGTCTGGCCCTTTGAAGCCTCAAAGCCTTCTTGGTAAGGTCTCCAGGCTAGGATTCCCAGGTCTCCCTTCCTTTCAGCCTAAGCTGTGTGCATATCCTCTGCATTTATGTTGCAGCTGCCCTGATTTCTGTATATCCTCCCACGTCCTGTGGCTCCCTGAGTAAAAAAAATATAGTGATCCTGAAAATTCTTGTTCTAAACTTAAGACTACCCTGAACTGACCTTTCAAACATTGTTTCCTCCCTCTCAAAGTCTCTTAAGTTCAGATATCTGGCAGTGCTACATACCCCTTGGCTATGTTATCTTCATTAGATGCTCATTGAAAGATTCATCTATTGATAAAGCTTATTTTCATCTTCAATAAGCATTAACAGTAATTGATAAATATAATAAGATCTTTGGCATGAAGGAGTTCATAATTTAGCCAGAATAAATGTAATTATATTGCTTATTATTGGGGGAATATAAAATGAGAGCTAAGTGAAATACTTTGGAAGCATAGAGCAGGAAACATTTAATTACACCCTGGGGAAAGAAGCATAGGAAACATAGCATAGAGAAAGTAAGCCAGGAGATGCAAATGAGTGTGGGGGGAAGTGAAGGAGGCAGATCCTGTCAAGGAGGCAGGAAGTGATTTTATGTCTATTTATCATTCACCTATCTACCTGTCTATCTGTCTTATATCAATGTATATGACAGAGGGATGAGAAATTTAAAAAAAAAGAGAAAAAGACACAGTCATGGATGTCAGTGCTGCATGTATGAGGCAGCGTGCATTCCAGTGTGCTTGGAGCACAGGGGCCATGGTGAGGAGTGTGAGGAGAGACCTAGGGTCACACTACATTGAGAAAGACAGACTGTTAGAGTTTTCAAAAGTATTTTTTTTTTTTTAAACACTAAGCACTCGTTTGAGTTCATCTGGCTAGATTGCCTGGACTGTGTTGATGAGGAAGGGTATTAGAGGCCTGACCTGATGGACTCACGGTCTTGCTTGTGTAACTGGTGACCACTGTGGTAGAAAAAAAATACAATCTGGAGGAAAACAGTCAATAACAACAGGAATGACTTTTCATACTTAGTATACATGAGGTGTTGTGTTAAATGCTTTGCAGTCATTGTCTCATTTAATCCTTATCTTGGCAGGGGCTACCAGCATTTTAAAGAAGAAACTCAGTCTTTGCAAGTAAATGATTTGCCCTGCATTGCACAGCTAAGGACTGAGATTTGAATTTGGGATTGACTTCAAGGCTCGTTTTCTTATTAGCTACACAATAGTAGTTCAGGAAGAGTATTTGATGTACTTCGCAGGGAGCCAGGTGAACCTTTTTAGTAAGATTTTAGAATTATGGATCTGATTTTAGAATTTTAGAATTATGGATCACAGAAGAGAATTCAGGACTCACCAGATAGATTTGAAAGCCAAGAGTTTATTCATAAGAAAATGAATTTTCTTAAGGGAATAAGATGGTCAAAGAAGAGAGTATAGAAAAAGAAGAGCACCAAAGATACAAGACCAGGAGCCAGTGTGCAACTGTGTATTTGTGGTGTGTGTGTGCAAGAATATTTAAAAACTGCAGTGTACCTGATCTGATTAAATACTTGTGAATATTTCCATGAAGAAGTGAGGAAGGATGGGGCAGGAGGGAGTTAGCTAACTCTCTTAACAGAAGAATGCGATCTGAGATAATGGGAGTATGATATCCACCTGAACAATATCTCCATTTTTATAGCTAGATTCAATTCAGATTCAGCCTGAACCTTGCTATCGGATCAATTATCCTTCCAGTGCTCTTAATGCCACCATCTCAGGTTTTGTATCCTAATTGAGTCAATTCCATTGTCAGGCTGGGTAGGTCTCCTCGAAATAGAGCACGACAGATTCTTGTTCAAATGACACAAAGTGGTCCTCTGTTAACTGCGGGGATGGTGTTCCAAGACTCCTAGTGGACAGTTGAAATTGAACCCTATATATATTGTGTCTCTTCCTACACCTACATAACTATGATACCTTTCCCCTTTTTACCTAAAGGGATCCTTTATAGCTCCTCTTTGGAATAGCCACATTACCAGCCTCATTACTCTTCCACTTAGAGGCAAGGAGGCTGGCTTTCTGTATCTTCATGTCAGGCAGTCCTTGGCATCTAACAACCACAGTTCTCTCAAGAAGAGCTATGAGCCCTTAACACTCAACACCCACTGCAGATGGGAGACAGGTGCTTTGGATCTGGGTGGGATACCAATGGCATCTGCTGTGGTTATCTTTTTTTTCTGATGTGAACCGAATAATATGGACAAGTGTAAAACTTTGAGTAGATATTTGGGCAAGGATGAAATGTAGCATTAGAATTCAGGATTAAATTAGTGTCAGGTTTTTATTGGAATTAGGTTTATCATAATAGTCTATTAATTTTGGTCATTAAGTTTGAAATGGCCATTAAGTATTGGGTTACTGTTACAGTTATAGTTAAGGCTAGAAGTGGGGAGATCAATAGATTAGTGATGAGATTAGGTTTCATTGTTAATCTGTGTTAGTACTAGTATTGCTAATTTTAATTTGCAATTCATTTTAAGACGGTGAAATGATATCGTTAGAATTCACTATTAAGCACAGGGGAGAAAAGGAATAGAACAGGAAAAAGGAAGTGATTTTATATCTATTTATCATCTATCTATCTACCTATCCATCTATTTTACATCAATGTATATTCGGTAAGTAGCCTTTCTAGAGAACTAAATAATTTTAAAATATGATTATAATTTTGTCTTAGTATTTCACTTGTTGTTAAGATTGACTATGCAGGTGGGCCTATGGGATTAGTAAGTATTAGTGGGTGAATTTGAGTTTGGTGCTTGACTTAGTGTTAGACTGAGTTTAGAATAGAATCAGAATTTGGATGGGCAGTGGAAATAGAGTTTGCCTAAGAGAATAGGACATTGGGATGAGGGAGACGTGGCTTTCGGTTTCTTGAGAACCTGACGATGACTTATCTTTGCATTGCAGCCTCTACGTTCCTGGTATTGGTCCCAGCCCAGCTCCTTCACTATGGTGGTCCCCACTGGCAATGAATCCAGTGCCACGTATTTCATCCTAATAGGCCTCCCAGGCTTGGAAGAGGCTCAGTTCTGGTTGGCCTTTCCCTTGTGCTCACTCTACCTTATTGCCGTGCTAGGTAACTTGATGATCATCTACATCGTGCGGACTGAACACAGCCTACATGAGCCCATGTATATCTTTCTTTGCATGCTTTCTGGCCTGGACATCCTCATCTCCACCTCCTCCATGCCCAAAATGATGGCTATCTTCTGGTTTAATTCCACGACCATCCAGTTTGATGCTTGTTTGGTACAAATGTTTGCCATCCATTCCTTATCTGGCATGGAGTCCACGGTGCTGTTGGCCATGGCCTTTGATCGCTACGTGGCCATCTGCCATCCATTACGCCACGCCACTGTGCTTACGTTGCCTCGTGTTGCCAAGATTGGCATGGCTGCCGTGGTACGGGGTGCTGCGCTGATGGCTCCCTTGCCTGTCTTCATCAAACAGCTGCCCTTCTGCCGCTCCAACGTCCTTTCCCACTCCTACTGCCTACACCAGGACGTCATGAAGTTGGCCTGTGCTGACATCCGTGTCAATGTCATTTATGGCCTCATTGTCATCATCTCTGCCATTGGCCTGGATTCCCTTCTCATCTCCTTTTCATATCTGCTTATCCTTAAGACTGTGTTGGGTTTGACACGTGAAGCCCAGGCAAAGGCTTTTGGCACTTGTGTCTCCCATGTCTGTGCTGTTTTCATATTCTATGTGCCTTTCATCGGATTGTCTATGGTGCACCGTTTTAGTAAGCGGCGTGACTCTCTCCTGCCTGTCATCATGGCCAACATCTATCTATTGGTTCCTCCTGTGCTCAACCCCATTGTCTACGGGGTGAAGACAAAGCAGATCCGACAGCGCATCCTTCGTCTTTTCCATGTGACCACACATATGACAGACTCCTAAGGGTCACTGAGCAACTTTGTTTTCATTCAAAGTCCTCTAATTCAGATTTTTCATGTCAATGTTTTGGAAAACAGTATTAAGGAAACAAATCTCCCTTAATAGAATACAACTTGGATCCTTCAAAGTTGAAACTGGTTGGGGATTCTCCACGTGAAAAGGGATGGCAGGACCACATATTTCTATATTATGTTCCCTTTTGTTTTTTATTCCTATAATTATTAGAACTTTTGCATAGTGGTGGCGGAAGGGTTATTACTTCTCATTTTATTATCCAGTCCAGATTGAAGTTGCTTCCACTGGTGGTCCACAGAGTTCTGAGATCAAGGCAGTGTACCTAAAGGACATTTGTCAAAGGCCTAAGCATAACAAAAGGAAACTAAATACAAGAATCTAATAAAATTAGATCACCTAGCCTAAGACTCTAACTTCCTCTTCAGAATTCTCAATATTTCTGGACCTCCCGAAAGGAGATATACCTGGCTTTCCTTCTTCAAGACAACCTTCACAGAGAAGAAATAATTGCTTTTTCCCTGGGCACTGGGCCCTGAATAAAAGGTTGAAAATAAAGCCTTAAAAAAACCCCACATCAGCTTATACTTTGTTCAGAGAATGAAAGATAACACACTTTGTTCTGAGAGTGTTCACAGCCTATGGACTCTCATTTCCTTATTTAATTCTTAAAATCAAACTTTTGGCTTAGGCAGGAATATAATGAGCACCCTCACTGTACCAGTAGAGAAACTGATGTCCCATGGGGACCAGTAAATTGCATAGCGTCAAGTAAGCTCAGAGAATATTAAGACTTTTCATGTCCAATTCTATAGCATATGACAGGATTGATAGACAACAGTAGGATAGTGTATCGGGTATTTCCAGAGGAAGTATTTAATCCTGTCTGCCACTCATTCTGTATTGTATTGGGAAATGTCCTGTTGCTGGATCTCATGGTTTTCCTTCCAGTAGCTCTTGTTCTTTTTTCTGGTGTAGCTGCCACTGTGCTATGCTGTGGAAGCAGGAGTGTGCTTGGGGAGTTCTTGAGCAGTGGTTTGTTTGGGAAATATTGTGATTAGCAGTGGAGTCTGGGACATCTGAGAGACCTTTAAGGAAGAGAAGCATCTGAGGCCATCCAGCAGCCCATGGAATAATGGCAGGACTTGTTACCACAGACCAGGGAGCCAAGAGCAAGAGGTATCATGAGCCTTAGAAGGGCCAATTGCCCGTGTACCTGGGCCAGAAGCAAGACTGAGGGAAGGATGGATTGGCAGAAAGTGAAGACAGTGTATACAGGGGCACTACCTGTCCCCACATGTCCCCAGGGCTTTGCGTTGTCCTGCAGGGGAAGGTTATAAAATGAAGGTCGTTCAGCAATATCAAGGGAAAGAGCAACGAGCACTGTATGCTTGCTGGCTGTGCTTAACATGAATTTGGCCCTGTGGCCCACCTGGGAGTCCTGCAAGCCAGGCATAGCACTTCTAGGAGTATGGTGGTCTTTGTAGGAGTATCCTACAAGTGCACTGAGCAGGAAGTGAGATCATCACTCATGGGGAGAGCGCTAACAGACCCAAAGTGAGGCAGGTGAGTATGAGAGAAGGCAGCATAGTGAAGAATAGAGCACACTGCCAGGCAGAATTTTCTTGCCATAGCTAGTGGCATGGAGGCTTGCCTCCCTGGTAAAGAGACATAGACACAGCATATATAATTTCTTGGATTGTGATGCAGAAGTTGAGGATTGTGGCTAACATGGAATTGGGTAGGCCCAGGTGAGTGGTGGCTGGAAGAACTAGGAGCATCAGATGGGGTCAGGGCAGGCTGCAGCCACTTTGAATTGTATGGGAGATTCGCTGGTCTCTCACAAGTGCCCTGACATTGGAATTGAGAAAGGAATAAAGAGAGAGAAAAGACATGTTTTTCTTATTAGGAAAGTAATGTATGACCATTGTAATAAAAACAATACAATGTGAAAATATGAAAGAAATAAAAATATAATAAATATCTCCAATAAAGTTGTTACCTTAAAGAGTTAAAAATCATTGTTAGCATTTTGGTGTTTTTGTTTCAGATTTTAGATGTGCGTCTGTATACATGCTTCTGAATGGGTACAAGATAAATATATGTGTCTGTTTTATATTTGTAATTCTTTTGGAGGCATGATAGATAATAAACAGATGAATCAGATGGACCCATTTTAAATGTTTCTAGGGATGCAGTCATTTTCCTAAATTTTAGAAGGACAAAGATTTATGAATTTGGTCCTGACTGGCTGAATTTTTTCATGAGTCTAAATACACACACCACCACTATTGTAAGCACCAGTCCCTTCCTGATGTTTGGTAGGAATCTCCTAACCTCTGAGCCATATCCCTCATGATTTATTTATGAATGTTCACTGGGGTTCTCTGGAAGGTCTAAAGTAAGAACTAGGATGAATAAAAAAGTGCTGATCCTTTTACGAGATTTGGTTGCAAAGTTAGGCTGAAAAGTTGAATCCTCCTGCTTCTGGCCTTGCTGTCTCAGCCTCTGGGGCCTTTATCAGACCCTGGAGAAGTCTGAATAATATCACCTCTAGTTTATTTTCAAGATTTTATTTTAATCTGGAAATGTTTCATAAACATGTCTTGCGATGTTCATTCTGACTACACATTTGCCACAGCCTCCACACACTCTGTCTGTGTTTTAATTTAGCAAAATTTTATTAAAGGTAGTAAAAGAAACAGGCTCTGCAGGGTGAGTTTGTGTGAAGTAACAGTAGGGAAAGAAGTACACCCAGCAGGGTGAGGGGGGGGGCCACCATGCAAAAGCAAACACAGGGGCCCACACTCTTCTCTTTACCTTGAACATCTTTTGCTTTAGTCCTAAGTCCCACGTAGTTTACAGGAGTTTTTCCAAACATAACTCTGATTGTCTTCATCCCCTCCTTCGAATCCATTAGACAACTTTTATTGTCTCCTAAATAGAGTCCAAGCTACTTAGAATAATAGATTACCCTAGAATAGGTTTCCCTTCCTTTTTATATCAGTTTTCATCCTATTTTATAATATATCACTAATTTTTCAGCAAGTCATATTACTCTTCTGTATTATAATACTTATTTTTTCTCAGTGATTTCCTGTGCATTTTTTGTGTTGTATTGGTTATCTAATCCAGTGGAACTGTTCCATTCAGCTACATGCCTAGCCCTTTTTAGTTTTTATTTAGAGACAGAGTCTTGTTAAACTTGTTTGTGATCCTTGTGTCCTGGCCTCCCCCATACCTGGAATTACAGGTGTGTGCACCATTCTTGGCTTGATGTCATTAGGTCTAAGCCTCTCTTTAACTGTTTCTTTTGACTTGTCCGGACCATTTTTCTTTTAGTAACAACTCAGAAGTTGAAGCTCTTTGTGAATCTCTAAGGCAAAAAAGTATTCATTCTTTGGTGTTTCAAGAATTTTCATACCACTTGACAACCTGACTATTTCTCATTCAGAAAAGTTTGAGTGAATTTTGAGTCATTGAGCTGTATTTTTTCAAGTTAAGAAACCATTTTATAGCAGTCCTTACATTAAGCTTTGATAAGCTTGCCTTGGACACATGGATGCTTATGAGGAGGGACACCTCCTTCTATCGTGTCTGGAATTCTGGACTCAGGCAGACTTGAATTTGGGAAAAGATCCCATGCCATTGATTTAAGGTTTCAGTACTGTTGTTCACTGTTTATCTTTTAGACACAAAACCCTCAAAGTTCTTGCCTGGAATCTTAGAACTTTTTACTTTAGACTTGATTCCAAGAAAGTGAAGCTGATACAGAATTAAGTTGTGATTCTGCTTTTCATATCTCTAAGGGGGCCGAAGGTGATAATATAGGGCTTTTAATTCCAGGTGAAATAAAGTGAAGGGTGGGGGTAAGGAAGATATGGAGATCTGAAATGGGGTCATGGAAGAAAATTCCTGAAAGAGGTTATAGGAAGAATCTGCTGAGGCAAGGGGCACCATAGCATCTGCCTAACATATTTATTTATTAATAAACATTTCTGAAAGAAAAGCTAGAAAGGTAAGGAAATGTGTCAGGGAGAGTAAGCCTAAGGATAAGATGAAATAAAAAGAACTCAACCATAGGGAACTTGTATTTACTGTACGCTCTCCTAACAATAAGTGCTAGTTCACTCCCTGACTGTAATGCATTTTTTACTTATTTCTGTCACTGAAGTTATAGGTCAGAGTAGCAGCGTAGATAAAGAATTTGAATGGATTAGTCTTCCTTGTTCTGGTGTTGCCCAGCACGCTTCTACTGTGTAACATACTATTAACTTATTTTATGATAAATATATTTAATATGATTTTTATGTACTAAGTACAAACTGAACTATTTAGCACAATATGCACAGTCCTGTACAAATTGGTCATGTAGCTACATGGCTTCATCCCCTACTATTCCTTCTTTAATCCCCTGCCACAACAATGTGTGCAAAGATATAACAAGTGGTAGAGGGACAAAGGTATGCAAGAAAGCAAACTTTTCCTCAAACATATTTACTTCTTCAAAATGGGAGATTGTGTGTTTTCTAGATTTTTATTTTACATATTCAATTTCTATTTGGCCTAAAAATTGCGTGTAGTTTTCAAGGTGAAATAAAAATTATATCTGGTGCGGAAGTTCCCCAAACTTCCTGGTCAACTTCTGTCAACTGCTGATTTGGTCTCCCTAATCATCTCTTGCACAGTGCTTTATTAACGGCCTGAGTTAGTCTACAGTCTAGCTGTGCCTTTTCCTGACATATGACTGTAAATTTATAGAGGTAAAGGATCATATTTTATACTTAGAAGTCTTCCATTCACATCATTGTTCCTTTACAAAGTAAATGCTGAACCTAGCTTGCAGCATAAATAAATTTGGGGTCTTTCCACTATCTTAGTATGGACTGGAGATTTTCAGAGTGTGCTGAGGCTAACTGGTTCCCAAGAAGCACCAGCAGTCTCTTTTATTTTACCCAGACACTACTACATTCAAATGTCATTAACCTTGGCCTCTCCTCCTCAGAATCCTGAGCATGGCCTCCCTGATGGGCTTGGACTTGATGCTATAGATGATGGGGTTTAGCACAGGCGGCACCACCAGATACACGTAGGCAACGAGAGCATGTACAAGGCGGGGCAGGTGCCTCCCAAAGCGGTGGATCATGGACACACCTATGACAGGGATGTAGAACACCAGCACAGCTAAGATATGAGAAACACAGGTATTGAGGGCATGGGCCCGCTCCTTGGGAGATGCCAGCCTCATCACTGTATGAAGGATAAGGGTGTAGGACAGGACAATAAGCAAGGAGTCTAGACCCACAGTGGACAGAACCACATACAACCCATACAGGATGTTGACAGTAATGTCAGCACAAGCCCGTTTCATGACATCTGCATGGAAACAGAATGAATGTGACAAGATGACCTTGCCTGGGCAATAGTTCAGTCTTTTCAGCAAGAAGGGTAATGGGAAGAGAGACAGAGAGGCTCGAGTTATAATGGCCATCCCAATCCTGACGATGACATTATCTGTGAGAACAGCTGCATAGCGCAGAGGGTTAGAGATGGCCACAAAGCGGTCAAATGCCATGGCCAGGAGCACAGAGGACTCCACCACCGAGAAGAAGTGCAAGAAGAACATCTGGACCAGGCAGGCATTGAAGCCGATGAAGGAGTAGTCAAACCAGAGCACAGACAGAGTGGTGGGCAGTGTGGACAGGGTGAGGCCCACATCGCTGAGGGCCAGCATGGACAGGAAGTAGTACATGGGCTGGTGCAGGCCAGGGGTCCTGCTCACAGCCAGCACGATGAGGCAGTTTCCAGTGAGCGCCACAGTGTACATGGAGGAGAAAGGGATGGATATCCAGCAGTGAAGAGCCTCCAGCCCTGGGATGCCGACCATGAGGAAAGCTGGTGGCTGGAAGAAGGAGATGTTTAGAGAGGACTGTGCAGGGACCATCCTTGGATGGCATCTGAAGGCTCTAGAGAATGTGGCCTCTTCAATCTGTACAGATACTGAGAAAATCTCAGGTGTCAAAAATGAACAAGTCAGTATTAGATCAGAAGTCTAAAATCAAGTGTCATAATTGATTCCATCATTTACTGATATGCATGAAAGATAATAATGAAAAAAATTAAACTTCTGCCTAGTCTGTTGTGTTCTATTTCAGTTAGTGTGCTAGTGCAATTGCCTATATTTTCTGACATTATAATAAAAACCATAATTCCCTTTTTGAATATCTGGCCCCCTTGAAACATGGGATTGGGGCCTTAGAGTTATGTCAATACTACACACATCATCTTGGCTTTCAAAAATTTATCATCTTTAAGGTTGAAATGTGGTGTGAATGGGTGGAATGAAATTCTTTATGTCAGTAAGGCGTAATTGAAATTGAGATATTCTAGTCAGTGTCTACTTTTTGCCCCAAATGAGGGTGCGTTATTTCCATGTGCAGAGGGGGAAGTGGAAAGTGCCTGTTTGGAAAGAAATGAAAATAATTGAATTAGGTGAACCGAGAAAAGCAAGGAAGTATGAGAGATCACATGCCTTACAAAAAGTGTCCAAGGGAGTAAGAAATTGCTGTTTTCCCCATACCTTTTATATAGTCAGTTATTCTTGAAGTCATCTGTTTCCCTAGGCCTTCCTATGATACAGTTTTGAATTTCATGATTTGTGGAATAAAAATTCCATGATTTATGTTCAAATATTTTGTGCTGGATTTCTCAACATTCAGAATTAGCAGAGACCTTGAACAGTGCCAGGTTTTCCCTTCCATTATACAGCCTGGGAAACTGAATATGAAGAATTGTAGCAGCCGACTTCTGGTGTGAGGCTCACGTATTATAGTCTTGGAATTTGAATCCGTCTTTGTCTGATGCCAGATCCTATACTCTTCCAGCAGCCTCTTCTGATGAGGCAAAGTATGTGAAAAGCTGTCTGAAGTGCAAAGCACCACACACATGATTTTTGTTGTTACTATATTCAGGGACTGAACACTGGGAGAGAGGGAACAGATGTAAGATATATTGGACAGTGAAAATGAATCATAAGAAAGTGCTCACTAGCCTTAACCTTCTGCATTTCATCCAATGTCAAGCTGTAATACTACATCTATCTATTGGGCATTCTCACTGGACTTTGAAATTAAGGTATGCATAGATGAAATATATGAAATTCCTTGTTGATATAATAAAAATCCATTTTTCAGAAATTTAGCCAAATTCCTCTTTTGCACCCAGTCACCCATAACTCAAGCATATATCAAAATCACCTAGATGTGAAGTGCATGATTTCCTGGGATCAGGCCTCATTTCCCCTCCTCTTACAACCAGCCACTGATCCTAGTATCTGAAGCCTAGGGGGACACATCTCATCTTTCACTTCACTGTCCTTCACATGTTTAAGGATTTGGTTATTCATTATATTATTTATTTATTCCAACAAGCAACTGTTGACCTAGAATTTACTTTATTCTGGGCACTGCACTATGCAAGAATTACATGTTAACAAACACAAACAGATGGCTGCTATATTCATGGATCTTACAGTATAAAGAGAAAGATAAAAAATATCAAGGAGAGAACTAATTGTAAGATGAAAACTGTATTCAGTGGTACACAGGAAGCTCAGAATGGTGGGTGAGGGTAACGCGTGGTGTGTGTTGCGCAGGGGACTTATTTGGTGAGGGCTGTATGAACAACAGATCTCTGAAAAGATGATGCTTAAGATCAAAACAATGAAGAGGCAGCCATGTTAAAAGCAAGGAAAGTGTGTAGACAGGGCACAAAAGCTGAAATCAGATTTGCATTGCTAAAGAGTCCTGTGCAAGGGCTAAGTTGGCATGCAACACCAGAGGAAAGTTAGGAGGTGCTGCTTTACAAGAGTGTGTAGGCTATATCAAACGGATGTTAGTCAAGGGCATAAGGAACCCACTGAAGGTTTTTAAGCAGAGGAGTGACTGAAACAAGTCAGTCTCTGGCTGGGGATATATCTGAGCATCACAGTGCTTGCCTGGCAAGTGCAGGGTCGTGAGTTCGAGTCCTAGTATAAGAAAAAGTCAATTTCCTGAACATCAGTTACACCATCCCTATAGCAGGGTAGTAATCCTTCAGGGTCTACATTTCAGAATAACTGTGAGGAAAATGAATCAAATAGAGTGAAAGAATTTGAGAAATACTGTGAAGTGTTGGACAATACTTGCTGATAATGTCCTCATGTCTCTTGTAGTTTCTTAGGGCAGCTGCTTGACTGTCATCCTTGCCCTCAATCTACATTCCCCCTCCCTTCCTCTCCCCAGCACTCCCTACAGGTTTCTCAAACTGTCTAATCATCTCCGTCTTCTTAAAGCACCACCTTTACAATTGGCTCACCCCAGCTCTACGCAATTTCACAATCACTTACACCTTCATCTAGATCTCAGTACTGGCATGTGCAAACCTGGAACAGCAACACCTGAAATCATTGCCTGTCTCTCGATTGTTGAAGTAACAATAACATACAGTGTGAGGCAGAATAAATTTCAGCTCTTAAAAAGATGTAGTTTATACACAGAAAAGAGGTTTCTGGATTTGGCAATATTATCACATCATTGTGTACACTGGGGATACATGGCATATACTGGGAATTTTGGTCATATTTTGATAAACAGTGAGTTCAATGGTGCTACTGTACTCTAAATAACTTTCCTATGCTGCGTACTACAGTATAACTAGTATACTGCCCCTCAGCTTTGACAAAACATTGTAAGGTGGGTCCAATCTTTTCCATTTCATACATATAGGGACATAGAGAAATCCACTGAATTGGTAGGACAATTCTTTCTTGATTCTGTTTGCTACAAAATGCCTTACTTTTTAGAAAATAAGGCACACAGTTTATCAAAGATTATGCAGGGTGTCAGGCTCATTTTCTCCCATTATTTGCAATTTCTTCTTCTGTAAAATCAGGGGCTTGAAATGGATCCCACAGTTTGAACTCTGACCTGTGGTGATTGCAAGAATGAACATTTCTAAAATACAGTTCTCTTTTATTTTCCCACTTCACTTTGCTCTGATTTAAAAAAAATAACCGAACTTCTTTTATTCAAATAAAACCACAAATCAGAATGTTATTCCTCTGTATATACTTGCTCAAAAGTTTTCTTGCTTTCAAATTCAAATATTTTTTTTTTTATTAATTCATGCATTTAAAGAAATTGCCTGGGTGTGGTGGTGCACACCTGTGATCCCAGCACTTGGGAGGCTGAGGCAGGAGGAGCGTTGGGAGTTCGAGATCAGCCTGGGCTACATAGTGAGTTCAAGGCCAGCCCTGAACTACATAGAGAGATCCTGTCTCAAAAAGAAAAAAAAATTAAAAAAAGAAATAAAAGAAAAAAGAAACCTCACACATCCACTTATACAAAAATTTCGGATTTTTCCTTTGCATTAACTAGTTTAGGTTTAAAGCTACTTCTGGTTTCTGTCTTTTTTCTTTCTCTCTTCTTTTGGGAGTGAGGAGGATGAGCCATTCAGAACTCTAGAAATAGAGGTTTGAGTGTGGGCCCTCATTACTCACCCAGGCTTCTGCTCTGGGCTGCCCGGTTGTGCCACATCCTGTAGAAGCCCAGAAATCCCCTATGCTAAAGTGGGTCTTCTTTATTCTGCTGCAAGAAAATGCAGCCAATCTCCAGGGACAATTGGCTTTGACTCACAAAGACATCTCTCTGCTCAGGTTTACCCCTGGGGTGTGGACGTGGATGAGGTGACCTGAGGGAACAGTGAGGAGAAAGTAAACTTCAGCGAGGTTCTATCCTAATGACATGAACATTCAGGACGCTAGCCCAGCCTTCTCTAAGGCATATTTTCTACAAGCTTGGGTGTTGCAGTGGCCCATTTTCATTTCATCCCCTCACTTTTAGAAAGTGTATCTTTCTATTTATTGAAAGGAGGCAGAGTTAGATGATTCTGGAGTCCAACTTCTGGGAACTAATAGTGAGGTTAAAGATTCACTAGGTCCTGAGAACTGAAGTAATGGCTCCGTTACAGGAGGGAAGACAGTATGCACTGGAAGGGCTTATAAAAAAACTGAAGAAATAGAATCTTTGAAGAGGAACAGGGAGAGCGCAGATCAAGGTGTTAGAAATCAGGAAGCAGCAAATATTCTGACTGCCTCAGTAATATGAAAGTTTGATTAACTCCTCAAAAATTCAACAGGCTATGACATTAGTGAAGGTTTCACAGATTTAGCAGCTTTATTCGGTCAGCACACTTCTCCTCAGGAAGGGCAAGTTATTTTACCTGAGAACTCCTACTGTCAAGAAAGAGGCTCAGCACTTGCTAGTCTTTGGATTTCAGAGAGAGCACATAACACACTTAGAAGTCATTCTTTGACCCCACCATCAGAGTACCTGATTGGCTGCCAGGCTTCAGTGGGCCTAGAAAAAGACAGGGATAGGCAGCCAGTTCTGTCTGTGGTGAAAGCACTTTAGATGTGTGTGTCAAATTACCTGGTAAAGCCATGACATCAGTTGTATCTGCAGTGGATAAGCACACTGTATGGAGTGTTTATCAAGTCCTAAGATGGCACATACTAGTTATGAACACAAGTAGGATAAAGGCCTCCTGGACATGAAAGTGGTTGCAAATTCATCATCATGAGAACACAAAAAAAAGATAGTAAATGTTATTTAAGAGGACAAGGATTCTTTTAGCATCCTGTTTACCCTTCAGATTGGAGCATGGCTCATGCAGGCAGAATACGCTTGCATTCAAATGGAGATCCAGTTTCCTCGGCACAGAATGGAAATGTTGTGCTTGTGTGAGCCTGGCCTTCTGCTCTGTCCTCTGCCTTACAACTGCACTCTCCTCTCTAGTCATACCTGACCACTTGCTTTCCCATGCGAGTAGCCTCGTCTCTCAATTTGCAATGTCCGCTCCTACTGCTGTTTCTCTACTTCCCCATAACAGCCCCATCTATCACTTGCAAAATATACCTCTTCTTTTTCAAGAGCCCAGGGAGAACCTCCAGAAAACTCCTGAACGTCTATTGTTTTGCCCATTCTTAGCTGATATCAGCAACTTTTTACTTGTTACTTCTTCCCTTATTTGTCTCTCTACTGAAATGGACTGTGAGATTCTCAGAAGAAAAGTTGGCCCCAGAACCCAATTATTTGGAAGCCTCAGAGTCTTAAAGAGACAAAATAGCATTTATTCTGATGAATGAATGAATAATACAATAAAAAGAACAGAATAGCTTTGTTACCATTTCCTAGGTATTATATTCTGTATTAATGCAAAATGATCCTTATAATACTATATTATACTCTATAATTGTTATTATTTAATCATACAAGGTACTAAAGAATATATAGGTAAATACCTTGCCCTTCTGCTTACCCAGGATTCTGCACACACATTTAACAGTGCACATATGAAGCTGTATTAAACATTTTCTTGTTTATATATTTTTTATTTTATTTT
>NW_004955414.1:20263709-20274399 GCF_000276665.1 Chinchilla lanigera
GAAGGAGATGTTTAGAGAGGACTGTGTAAGCAACATCCTGTGAAGTAGCTGAGGACTGTTGAGAGATATGGTCTCTTTGGTCTGGGAATATATCTAGGGAGAAAAGATAAAGTCATCAGAAAATACAAACAGTACAGATAGCTTCTGATAGGGTTTCCTGCACAGTGGTAAATATGACAGATGTGAAGTAGATTTACTACCACCTAATGTAGTTCCATGTAAAAGAAAAATGGGGAGTAATTGTGACTTAAATCTTTGATCCCGAAAGTATCTTGTAATTGTTTGAAATCCTGTTCTCTTTGAAACTGAACAAAACAACATTTTCTTTAACAATGTGTGAAAGATTCCTGAAAAACTCAATGAATAATCTTCTTTTTAAAACAACAAACTGTGAGTTCATGGAAACAAACTGGAAGAATTCTGAGGGAGCATGAAATGGCGACAGCATGGGATTGTTATGCTTTTAGAGCCCAAAGCAAATAATAAATAAGTAAATAAGAAAATAAAACCAATAGTCAAATACAGACCAAGTAAGAAATTACAGACATAGCTAGTAAAATCTCTTTTAGCAGAAATTTGAAAATCCATTGGAAATAAGCCTTAGGGATAAAGTGGAATTTACTGTGATCACTGGGGCTTGCAGTTATGTCAAATCTGGGTAATGTTATGAGGTCATTTTGAAGGCAAGAATGACGACATGTTCTGCAGCGTGCATCAGGAGCATGGGTATTCCTATAGGGCTTAGTATTGTATGTATCTTAGTAGATTTGTAAAGAATACATAGTGAATTGAAGATGCCTGCAGTGTCTGTCCAGTCATACTTCAGGCTTTCTCTTCATTCACTATTTTTGAGTAAATGGTAAGCTCTGATGGAAGGTACCTACAAAGGTGGGTGAAAAACCATGAAAAATATTTTTTTAAAAATTAAGAGGTATAAATAAGTTAGCAATATGCTAAAATAGTCTTTGAGGTAAGGAATTATAACAAGAAAGGAAATATAAATTCTGTATAAAGTTTTCTAAATACTTTTAAAAGCTAAAGAAAGTGTGAATCTAATTAAAATTTGTGGTAGTAGAGGGCAAAAATGAATTGATAATGAGGAGAGGAAATGCAAATCCAAGTTTTAGACCACAGAAAATAGTAAAGCAAATAATAAAAGCCAATATAAAACAAAAAAGCTTACAGTATAAAAAGGTATACTGTACCCAGAAATGTGGAGAATAGAACCAGGTATAATGGTGCTAGTCAGGAAACTGAGGAAGAATTAAAAACTTCAAGCCAGCCAGGGAGGAATTTAGCAGGACAATGTCTCAAAGTTAAGTTTTTTTTTGTTTTTACAATCTTCCTTCAATGATTTATTTATTTATTTATTTTATTGGTATAATTTAGATCTCCATAATGATCACATGCATCATAGGGAATTTGTAGCTATACATGATATATCTTGATTCGTCTTTTTTCCATCTTCCTCCCTTCCCTTCAACTCTTCTTCCCTTCCTTATTTACAAAAACTTTGTTTCATTTTATCTTTCTTTTCTCATTTCCCACATCCCCAGTTCCCCTTTCCATGTGAACCCCCTCTTCATGTTTTACAATATCTATTATATATTGAGGTCCTTATTTACATTTTCAGTTTCTCATACCAGAGAGACACCATGATATTTACACATGTGTGCATGATTTATTTCACTTAACAGTAATTCCTTTCATTCTAAAATCCGGAACAGATAAGGATTCTGCTGTCACCACTCCTATTCACTACACTTCTGGAAACATTAGCCAGGGCAATTAGACAAGAGAAAAAATAAAAGGAATAAAGACAGGAAAAGAAGAAGTTAAATTATTATTTGTATATGACATGACACTCAGAAGATCCCAACACTCCACCAAAAGACTTCTAGATTTAATAACCAAATTCAGTTGTAACTGGATACAAAATCAACACTCAAAAATCAATAGCCTTTCTCTACATGAAAAACTCATTTGGAGAGAAATTTGGGGAAATACTACCTTTCACAATAGCACCAAAAAAATGGCATGCTTAGGAATCAGTCTAACAAGGAAGTAGAATATCTCTATATTGAAAACTACAGTACACTGAAAAAGGAGATTGAAGAGGATATCAGAAAATGCAAAGATATCCATCCCTAGGAAGAACTAATACAGTAAAAATGGCTATACTCTCAAAATTGTTATACAAATTTAATTAACCCAAATCAAAACACCATTAACATTCCTCTCAGTACGAAAGAAGAGATTCCTAAAATCCATTTGGAACCAGAAAAGACCTAGAGTAGCAAAATAATTCTGGACAACAAAAGCAAAGCGGGAAGCATCACAATCCCTCACTTGAAATTATATTTCAGAGACACTGTGATAAAAAGAGCATGGTACTGGCAAAAAGCCAACCAGATAAACAAAAGAATTCCAAAGCAAAACAACAACAATAACAACAAAAAACAGACCTGAAATAGAACAGATTAAAAGATGCAGAAACAACTCAGAACACAGTTAATTTTGACAAAGGGATAAACATGTTCACTAGAAGAAAGATAGCCTCTTTAATAAGTGGTGCCGGAAAAACTGGCTTTACACCAAAGACTAAAACTAGACCCATGTCTTTCAAAATATAGGGCGAGATGATTACTTAGATTCACTAAAAAATAATTGGGGAGTGAAGGACATTTATAGCCACAAAAGTAGCTAAGAACTGGTGATTATAGCAATAGGATATGGTTATATAGTCCTTTATTTTATTCTCTAATTTTGAATATTTTTGAAATTTTTCATAACAGCATATTACTGAAATTAACAGTGTTCCTCTATAACCAGTAACAACATTCATGGACAGAATTAAATATGGAGGTTTGTGGGAATGATTTATCATCACGTTCACATTTAAGTGACAGTAAAAAATAAAAAGTCATTAATTCGCAAAAAAAATAGAATGGGATATAAAGGATGCAAATAATATGACATATGGGTAAAAATAGGAAAAACAGTAAGAAACTGGCAGAAATAGTTCAATTTCTTGTAGAGAGGCACCACAGTCTCCTTTTAAAGGGCTAATTTAGAGTTGAAAAGAACAAGAATGAAGAGAGGTATTGCAAATAGAATGGTTTTAGGAAAAGCAGGCACAAACTCTTTTGTCTTGGCTGTACTTTCCACACTTGCAGAAGACTAATTCTTTCAGTAAAAATTCTAGCAGCAAGGCTCAGACAAGAAATGAAAGATACCAGACAGAAATGAAAGATGGGCAGAATTGAAAGCAAGCTCTTTGAGTGAGGTGTAATTACCCAGCTCTTTCCCACACTTCATTCCCAGAGTTCTGACAACCAGGCTTATTCCACAACACCTGATAGACATGTTGGAACCTTCTCAGCTGGAAGAATGTGACAGGAATGTCTGTGGAGTAATGACAGTCCAGATGAGGCCAGGTGAGCTATTAACAGCTGCTCAGATGATCTCAGAATGCTAGATGGGAGAACTGCACACATCTTCTCATCTACTCTCCCTTTAGAGACCGAGGTGCATATCTCTCTGGAAATACGGTCTGGGATCCTAGTTTTCATCTGATACGCAAGCCTCAGTACTGTGAGAAGGTGACCTCTTTCACTGTCTTGTAGGATAGAACCATATCTCATTGCTCCAAACTGAGTATTTCTCCTTCTTTTGCTTTGTATCCAGCTCCTCCCAGCTGATAGTCTCATCAGAGGCTGAGATGTTTGGAGCCACTCATTGGGGAAGTGGAGAAGGGGATGATGTGTTGAGCTCCAGGTACTCACCTTGGCTGTTGTCTCAAGCTGCCCTGACACTCACATCTTGTAGGAGCACAAGCTGTCTGAAGCAGTAGGACTGAGTTTTATCTCACTGAACAGGGCACTTTGATACTGTCACCTTACTCTAGGGAAGACCAGGCTTGAGCTCCAGAGGAGTCATTCCACTCAGGTCCCTGGAGAGTGGGAGAGTTCTTCATGGCTTTGAAATCAAGGGCAAAGTGTTGGGAAGAATTAAGCCATAAAAGGGAAAGGGAGTCTAGAATACTACACTCTACAATATTCCATCAAATTTAAATTGTGCTTTAAGATTTGCAGCTTCCATGGCCCAGCTGAATTTGAAATCCTTCTAGGACAGCATTTGTGAAGCCTCTGGGCCAGATCTCAGAATGAGTCCTGCAGAAGTTTGCAGTCTTTGCCATAGGTAGGCATGTGGAGGGATGTGGTTGGGATCCAGCAGTGGCCAACCCAACCTAAGGGAGTCAGGGAAAGCATGAGAGGAAGTGGAGGGAGAACAGATTTCTGAGAGGCCCAGAGACCCTGTGTTGAGCTCTCAGCTTTATCCTGGGACAGATACTAGGGAAGAGTACATGAATTCCCAGACTAGAACAAGCAGATTCTAACCATACTGACAGCCTGGCACTGACCTTACTCAATCAAGAAGGCTCTAAAGGGACAAACACTGGAAAATGGTAAAAAGAATTACAGTCTAGTCAGACCTGGATTCAAATACTCCAGTCTGTTTCTTCCCACATCCAAACTCCTTCTCCATTCTGTCTTATTTCCTAAGGAACTACCACAATTGTTCTGACCTCAGCTCTTTCAAATAAAATGTGACTTATGATGACTCACCTAGGACTACTTTCATTTAAAAAATTAAATTTTAATTAGTGCATCTTTTCAGTAAATAATAATTACATTCATTGTGGGGAGTGGTACATGCATATTAGACATCTTAATTATTTTTATTCCCTCCCTGTCTCTTGGTTCCCTATCAATTTTCAAAACCTCTATCTCCCTGTTATCTATATTCTGTGTATTTTATTTTATTTTTTAAATTATTCATAGTTTGTGTTTCTAACATAAGATAAACCATGCAATATTTAAGCCTGTGTGTCTGATTTATTTCATTCGACATGATTATCTCAAGGTGCATTCATTTAGTTGAAAAAAGACTCAAATTTATCCTTCTCTATGGCAGAGTAGAACTTCATTGTGGGTAAATACTGCATATTCTTTTTGTTGATCTGTTGATGGACATATAGGCCACTTCTAAGATTTAGCTATTATGCACTGTGTTGCTCTAAACATGGGTGTGTATCATTATAATATATATTTTTAACTTTTGGGAAGATACCTAGAAAGGGAATAACTGGGTCAAATGGAACTTCAATTTCAGTTGTTTGAGTAATCTCCATATTGGAGATTCCATAGTGGTGGTACTAGTTTACATTCCTACCAACAGTAGGAGGGTTCCTTCTTCACCACAGAGGAAAGGACATAAAACAATGAAAAGATATTCCTTGTTCCTAGATAGGCAGAACAACTATGACAATGGCCCTACTACTAAAACTGATATATAGATTTAATGCAGTCCTAATCAAATTACCAACAGCATTTTTTATAGAACTAGAAAAACTAATCTTAAAATTCATATGGAACAGGGAGAAGTCCAGAATAGAAAAAGTAATACTGAGAAATAAGAGCAAAGCAGGTGGTATCACAATTCCAGATTTCAAACCATATTACAAAGCTGCAGTGATAAAAACAACATGGTGCTGGCACAAAAACAGACATGAAAATCAATGGGACAGAAAAGAGGAGGCAGAAACAACCCCAGTTATCTAATCTTTGACAAAGGGGCTAAAAGCATATGTTGGAGGAAAGGTAGCCTCTTTAACAAAAGATGCTGGGAAACTTGCCATGTATATGCAATAGGTTGAGCTAGACTCATATCTCTTACCATATGCAGTAGTAAAATAAAAGCACAATGGACCAAAGATGTAAATATTTTTTATTTACTTATTTTCAAATAAAATGGTTTTTGTTGGTATATTTTAGGTATACACAACGATTACATGCATCATAGGAAATTTGTAACTGTACATTATATAAGTTGATTCTTTTCCCCCATTCCTCTACTGTCCCTTCAATCTCTCTTCCTATCTTTAATTACAAAAGCTTTATTTCCATTTTTTACTTCATTTCTCATTTTTTACTTTTCCCTTCCTTCCTCCCCCCTTTTCTGTTCCCCTTCCCATCTGAACATTTTCTTCCCATTTTACAATATCTGTGAAATGTTTTTGTCCTTATTTATACTTACAGTATCTTACACCAGAGGAACAATGCCATATTTATATGTGTTTCTGATTCATTTCACTTAAGACTGTGGTCTCAAAATGCATCCATTGACCTAGAAAGGTCTCAAGCTTATCCTGCTTTATGGTAGAGTAGTATTCAATTGTATTAAAAAAATACATCTTCTTTATCTATTCACCAGTCAATGGACATTTGGGCTATGTCCAAAATTTTGTTATTACAAACTGCACTGCTATAAACATGGGTGTGCATATATTACTGTGCTTTTGATTCTTTCGGGAAGATACAAAGAAGGGGAATAACTGTGTCAAATGGAAACTCTAGTCCTAATCTCTCGAGGAATCTCCACACTGATTTCCACAGTGGTTACAGCAGTCTACACTTCCAACAACAGTAAAGAAGAGTTCTTTTTCCCCACAGCCCTTCCAGCATTTGTTATTGGTTGGTTTCTTGATAATAGCCATTATTTCTGGGGTGAGATGTAATCTCAGAGCTGTTTTAATTTGCATTTTGTAAGTGACTAATCATATTGAACATATTTTCATATATTTACTTACCATTTTTATTCCTTCATCTGAGAAGTGTATGCATTTGAGAGGCCCATTCTTGGAGTGGGTAAAGAAATTTAAATTTAAATTTAAAGAAATTTGGGGGAGGGTCTTATTTTTTTGAGTTCTTTTCTATATAGTAGTCCTTTGTCTGAGGAACAGCTGGTAAAAATCCCCCCCCGCCACTGTGGGTTATCTCCCACTGTACTGTGCAAAACTTTTTAATAAGATGAGATCCCAGTTGTTTGTGATCATTCCTATGTGATTAGGATTTTGTTCTTAAACTCTTTGCCTACTCCAGTGTCTTCAAAAGTTCTACCTATCTATCTTCCAGCAAATTTAATGTTTCAAATCTGCTGGAAGATGAAAAAGGTAAATCTCTTAACATAGAAATAGGCAAGGAATTTCTCAGCAGAACACCATTTGTACAAGAAATAACACCAAGAATCAACAAGTGGGATTATGTCAAATTAGAAACTTCTGCACACCAAAGGAAACAACCAAAAGAGTGAAAAGGCAATCTGAAATATGGAAATTTTTTTTTGGCAGGTTACTCCTTGGATAGAGGATTAATATCTAGAATATATAAAGAACTAAAAAAAATAGATCCCTCAACATAAAAGACCCAATCCAAAAATAGGCAATTGAAATGAACAGACATTTCTCAGAAGTACAAATGGCCAATAAATAGATGAAAAAATGTTCAACTTCTCTGGTCATTAGAAAAATGTAAATTACCATAACACTGAGATTCTATCTTACTTCGGAAAGAATGGCTGTATTCATTAAATCAAACAATAACAAATACTGGTGAGCTCCGAACTTCTTCTCTTGGCACATTTGATTCATTTTTTATTTTGGCCTCACTTTCCTAAGCTGGCTTGGGTCCAGCCTGTTTACTTTTCTCTTTTTAATGTTTCAAATCTGCTGGAAGATGAAAAAGGTAAATCTCTTCAGATGAGTAAACTTAGAGAAAAATCACATAAGCTTGAAAATTTAAATAAAAAACCTGCGAAGAGAATTTAATTTGTGATTCTTCTCTTTCAGTTTTTAGATCACCATTTGTCTCAGTCTATTCCTCTCATCTCAATAGCTCATTTGGTATTACTCCCAACTTCACAAAGAAAGCAAAGCCATCAAATGGATCCGCTTTGAGCTTCCTTCCACCCCACTTGTTATCTTACGCAACTCTATTCCTACATCCACTCTCTGCCAGAGAGACCATGAATACGTTTCTTCAAATTAACTTCCTCTCCTCAAATTTAAAAGCTTCTTTATTGACTGCCTTTCACTTAAAGAAAAAGGAAAATTCTGATTGACCCATAATGAAACCTAGCTCTTTAAAGGTTAAAAAAAATAAGCCTATTAAGCTGAAAGGACTGTAGATTTTTATGCATTTCTAATTCAAAGAGATCCATGTGTACATTACCCAGGTTCCTCAGAGGCAACATTTTGCAAAACAAAAGTAAAATATCAAAATAAGGGTATTATATTGAAAGTATAGAATGTATGCATGCTAGAATAATACAGACCATGAGGTACTGAAGGTATTAGGCAGGGAAATTAGAGAAGAAAACAAAAAGGCATCCAAATCAGAAAGAAAGAAGTAAAATTATCTTGCTTTGAAGACTTCTAGCCATGAAAATAACTAAGTGTCCATCTCAACAGATAAACTGATAATAAAAATGTGACACACAGATTATTGAGCTTTTAAAAGGAGAAATTTCAATTATTTACAAAAAATGAACCTGGAGAACATTATACTAAGAGCAGTAAGTCAGGAACAAAAAAACAGACACTGAACAATTTCACATTTGGAATCTAAAAACGTCAGTCATAGAAGGAATGAAACCATAAAATGGCAACTTCCCTGTTCCTAAAAACTGTTCAAGCTGCTTTTGAACATGGAGGTGTAGAAGCTTAGCACCTGACACAGTATGACGTTCAGACACTGTTGGAACCAACAGTCCCCTATGAACAGAATATAAAGCAGAGGAGTTGGGCCTCATGAATTTCAGCCGTTGCTGGACAAACCAGGATTATCCACAAGGTCCACCTGGACTGGTCCCCTGAGTGCAGACTCATTCACTAAGACTTCCTGTCACAATGTTCTCATCACAAAAATGGCAACTGTGTGAATTGACAGATATGTTAATTAGTTTGATTGTAGTAATCATTTCACAATGTACACTATACATCAAAGACCAAGTTTTACACCACAAATACCACTTGCACTTGTCATTTGTACTTCAGTAAAACTGGAAAAAATTACCTTTCCAGCCTTAGTAGCTCATAAAATTGTAACCAATTAAAATCCCTGCATCTTTATTATTCCAGCCCCTGTTATGGTTACTAGTTCTGTGCAGGCTCTGGGTAACCTAGCAAGGTGCAACCTTCTAGATCCTCACCGCAGCCCTGTGCTATGCCCCTCCTCCTCTGCACCTGGGTTTTCTCCTTTGATGTTTTCTCCTTTGATGCTATGCCTTGGTGGCCCATGGGAATCCACTGAATACTTACGTAGAGGCATGTTGGCAGTGCTGGGAGTTAGTGCCCTGTTGGGTAATTCTGAACTAATGGGGTATAAGAGGGAAAATTACTTCTCCTTTGGTTCCACTGGGAGGAAGTTGCTGAGACAAATATTAGGGATTTCTAAAAGATGTAGCAACAGTGGCTCGTTGGTTGGACAACTACATAACACATCTTTGTTTTTGTTCTCCTTTTCCTCTGCTTCAATCGTACTATTCCTCACAGTTGGTCACTAGATCTGGTCTTCCGTAGAGTAGCACTTAGATGTTTATCCGTCTTAAACCCAAAGAAACATCTTATGCTCCAGCAATAAAAGCTTCTTGCAGTGGCAGAAATCATCTGTTCCATGTCTCTATATATCCCCTCTGCTTTTCTCTGTTTATTTCCCTCAAATCCAAGCTAGCCTCAGTTTAAGCATCATCCATTCATGAATCTCCCTGACATACCCACAGCAAAGCTCCTCTCTCTCTCTTTCTCTCTCTCTCTTTCCCTCCCTCCCCTCTGTGCAGCTATTTTACCTTTAAATCCTTCTATGGGCACACAAGGCTTGCTATTAATAAATTTTGTTTTATATATCACCCACTATAGTATCCACTATTATTTATTTTTGTACTTCCTTTGTATTTCAGGGTGTGGAACATTATCCATGATTCCTGAATGTGTATAATAGCTGGAATTAAGGGATGGATCCTGGGCCCTAACATTGGCCCTAGGTGAGAGATTTGAGTGGTGATGATTGCTGGAAAGAATCTAAAATACATGACGCTGGTAAAATCTGGTTGTAAATATATATTGAGGATAAATCTTTCCTCCAATAATAAAAAAAAAAAAAGCCTAGGGAAATCTGTATTCCCAGAAACAAGGAAATTTATGTTCTCTTTTTCGTATCAACCCAGTCTGGGATAAGCGATGTGCTGTTGGAGATGGGGGTTACATGAAATGACTGGGGCGGTGGGAGCTGTCCTATTCCTCAGGCAGCTAGGGACGGTGGCTCTCAAGGGGAACTGGCTACCTAAACTGGTGCCCTCCACTGGCTAGGCCAACATAAACACGGCTGGGAACAGGGCAGTGTTTTTGTGGTCCTCAGTCCCTGGAGACTTTGTTTCACTGGGAAAGATCTTCTCACTAGAGTGACAACTTGCTTAAGACTCCCAGTTTTAGAGGACTCTTAGCAGGAGCTGGTTGGGTTAGCTGCTTCCATCCCCACATGCCCAGAGGAATTCAGAAAACTCTTGTAGATATTAGGATAAAAAACGCAAATACTCTCCCAGAACTCTGGTCTGTGACAGGGGGATAAGCAGGGGCCATAGCCCTTCCTTTCCATTACCATCTTCTGACATGTAATCACATTTACCTGAGACAACTTTAAGAACTGTTCTTTCTGTCAGCCTTCTTCGTCCAGTGCACGGATCATTTATCATTCTTATCCCACCTCATTAAATCCCATCTCTCTCAGTGGAAATTCTTCTTTCTTTTTTTCCATATAACAACCTTAGTCCTGGAGAGAGAGAGAGAGAGAGA
>NW_004955414.1:20274564-20305220 GCF_000276665.1 Chinchilla lanigera
GAAGGAGAAGGAGAAGGAGAAGGAGAAGGAGAAGGAGAAGGAGAAGGAGAAGGAGAAGGAGAAGGAGAAGAGGAGGAGGAGGAGGAGGTGGAAGAGGAGTAATAATAAGAAGAAGGTGATGGTGGAGGAGGAGGAGAAAAAGAAGAAGCAGAGAGGGAGAGAGAGAGGGAGAAAGAAAGAGAAAGTGAGAGATTTGTGATATTGGAGATTGAACTGAATACCTTCACACTGAGGTACATCCTCAGATATTTTTTATTTTGAGGCAGGATTTCATTAAGTCACTAAATTGCCCAAGTTGGGCTTGAACTTGCAATCCTCCTGCCTCAGGCTCCCAGAGTGAAAGGATTACAAGTGTGTGCCAGCACTCCTGGCTAAGAGACTCATTCTTAAATCTCAAGCTCTCAGCTCATTTCACTTGGTGAGAGTTGTAAGAAAAACTGTGATTTCAAGAAATGGATGAAAAGATATATTTTTATACAATGGAATATTACTCAGCTATAAAGACAGATAAACTTGAGGCTTTTATAGGTAAATGGATGCAACTAGAGATCATATTCAGAAGTGAAATAAATCACACTTGCATATGTAATCATCATATTGTCTCCCTAGTGTGAGAAATTGATAGAGTAAATAAGATCCAAAAGGTACTATAGGTATTGCAAAAGGGAAAGAAACTGCCCAAAAGGAAAGAACAACTGAGATGGAGAAAGGAGAAAAGAAGGAAAGAAACACACACACACACACACACACACACACACACACGACAGCTAAGATAATTGTAGCACTAATTTCTATTAGTTCATTGAAAGGAACAGTTAGAGCTTATATTTTGTGATCGATTTTGCATGTCTATATCTTGTAATGTGAGCCACTACTTTGAAGACAACAATATGCAATATAACAATCACTGCTAACTTTTTATCATCTTGTTTTGAAATTCAGTATCATTTTTACTGTTTTTTTCTCTCTTTAAAATTAAAGAAAACAAAAACTGTGACTTGCTTCTCATGGCCCCAGGGCATATTCTTACCCCATCACATATCTGAGGGGCAAGGATTATTACCTCCTTCCCTTCTATGGCAATAATAATGACACATATTTGTTGAGTTCATGCTATGTACTGAGCACTGTGCTAAATGTGGTTCATGGCTTAGATTGCACACAGTTCTCATAAAAGCACTGAGAAGCAGATACAGTTATTATCCTTAGAAAAACAGATGAGGGAAATGAATCTCACAGAGAGTGAATTGACCTGATGACTCAGAACATCTGCTCCTTCTGTTGGCCTCAGCTTCCTTTTAGAGAGCTTGTGAATACCTCCCCTGGTGGAAAATCCCCAGTCTCTGGGTGCATTTTTGATTTTTCAAAAGAGCCCAAACTGGCAGGAACAGGGTTTAGGAGACCAAGCAGAGAAACACTATGTTTGGGGAGACAGGGGTGTGCCCACAGGGAAGGGGCTGGCTGTCTCCTGTGGACAGAAGAGGCTCTCAGTGAAGCCCTAGATATCAGCCCTGCAGGACTTTGGAATTTTCTGCAACTTTTTTTTTTGTTTTTGTTTTTTTCTTAATGACATTCAGAGACTATCATATGTGAAACAGGGCTGGGATGTAGAGATTATCTAATGCAACCATTGTATTAGCCCAAAGACATTATGTAAATTAGCTAAAGTCATCCACCTAGAGGCAGAATGGGAAACACAACTCAGAGCTCTCAAATCCTATCCCAGACCTCAGTCCTCCCCTCAGTATGGGATTCAGGGCATACTAAACTTCTGATTGTTCCCCAGTTCTTTCTGGAGTAGCTCTCAGGGCACATAATACAGACCAGGCAAGCAGACAGTTATTAAAAAGCAACTCCATATGGGGCCTCTGGTTAACAATACTATATGTTTATTTACAATTTTGACAAGAGGATAGATTTTTTTTCTTTTTATTTATGAAAAAGTAAAACAAAATTTCATGACCAAATAAGAGAACATCAATGTTATTACACTGTGTATCATCATCTTGAAAATACCTTAATTACTCAGTACAAGAAATAACCAAAAAGATTCTTACAAAAAAGAAAACATAGATAATTATACGAACCTTCTTTTCAATGAACTAGGATAAACTATTAGTATAAATGAAGCAAATTAGCATATACATTGAAATACTCAAAAATGGAACATGTAATTTGGGGAAGTATTTGAATTTCTCCCTACGTATTTATCTCTCCTCTATTTTGCTCTATATTTGTATATCTAGTGTTTTTCATATAAGAGGAACCATGTGATATTTGTGTGTCTGACTTATTTCACTTAACCTATGTTCTCGAGTTGCACCCACTTAACTATGAATGGATCAAGTTTATCTTTCTTTTGGAAGCATAACACTTCATTGTAGAATACCCTGGACCCAAACTAGCAAAAACGGTCAGGAGGAAGCTGTTGGAGGTGATGGATGGGTTTATTGTATTGATTGTAGTGACAGTTTCAGGAGTGTATAGTTATATGCAAGTTCATCAAGTTGTATACATTAAATACCTACAGTTTTTTATATATCAATCAGATCTTAAGAAAATGGTTTAAAAAATAAGGAGCAGCTCATACAACTTCACAGAGTGGAACCTGTGAGAGAAGAGATGGTTGGTTTTACTCAGTGTTTTTCTTTTTTCCTGTCAGATGAGACATGGAAAGTTTGGAATCCAATGATCCTGTGTTTGTGTCTAAACCCTCTTTGAGGTCTGAAGGGCAGATGGTGCCTTGTGCCCAAGTTTCAGATAGAAAATATGGGGACATGATTTGTCTAGAAGCACTTTGGCCTAAGAAATCATTTCTCAAGATTTTTAAATCACTTAGCTGGGCCAACAAAAGCCTGCTGGTTAGGCTATGATTCTTACCAAGGGTAATAGAATGAGGTGTGAAAGAAGACACTCAAATATCAGGGAGACCTGGTTTCAAGTCTGGACTCTGCCTTTTATGACAGAATGACTTTGCGAAAATTATGCAACCTCTTTGTGCCTCTGTCTCCTAGCTTGCAGAATTGTCATGTCAAATGTTTATTTATAGGATTATATAAGTAAGGTATTATTATAGTAAAAGATGAATAGTGGGACTTTAATAAATGGTAGTTGTAGATATGAGACACATCAAATTCTACATTCCTTAAATTTCTACACCTTTCCCTTAACCCACATACAGCAAATGCCCTCTGTGTCTCAAGTCACACCTGGGCTCACCTCTAACTTCAAGGGTAGTTCTGACAGTTGCTTTCATTCATTTTGTTTTCCACCTCAAGTAGGTGCTCCTTCTTTTAGTTTTTCTGCTTTAAGTCTCTCTTCAAAGCACAAACCGAAAATACAGAGTATTTAAAACCCCACTGGCAACCCTCCGTTGAATAAAAATGCATTGATGCACAAATGTTCTAGTTCTTCTTTTGGATAGATGATTCACCAAGGTGCTGTGTACAGAACTCCTGGCGGACTCAGGCAGTGACCTTGGCAATAGCTTTTAATTGACTTTTCTTTCTTCTGGTGTCACTTTTCCTGTTCCTTCAGTTCTGTCTTCAAGAAGCACGTTTTATTTACGGTACTTCACCCGAGTCCTTGTCTCAGATTCTGCTTCGGCACACTCAAATAAAAACAATGAACATTTCTTATGCAAGCTGCTACTTCATGCTTATGTGGTTCTCATGTGTATCATTTTGCTAAAGATCACCAGCAAAAGCCTGCTAGGGACATACCTGTATTCAGACAAAGCTAGTTTTATTAACTTGCTGCAGCTAAGGAGAACATATCAAAAGAACCATTGAAGTGTTTCAAAAGGAAGTGTATTTGTAGAATGGGTCCTAGGGTCATCCAGAGAAAGGCTTCTGAGGGAATTCCTCGGAGTCTTGTCTTTAGAACTTATGAGAGTTAGCAATTAGTCTGTTTTTGCCCTTGAAGCACATGATCTGAACAAACATGTTTTACAAAATTTTGAGTTTAGATAATTTGTATGCCTATCAGAAATTAAGCTGGGTGGTCAATCTATTTTATGTTTTTCATTTTACAACTTTTATGATTTTTCCTTCAATTTTCAGTTTTCCCTCATAGTTTAGGTGCTCAAAGGGATAATTCCCCCCCGCTTTTTTTTTCAACTTTCAGGCCTCTAATAGGATATATGGGTAGATAGATAAATAGACAGAAATAACAGGGAGAGAAAGAGAGACTTACATTAAGAATTGGTCCTATGATCTCCTTTTGCACCATTGGTGGAAATTCAGGCTGGTGGAACTATTATGGAAATCAGTGTGAAGATTCCTCAAATAACTAAAACTAGAGGTTCCATTTGACCCAGATATTTTTCCCTTCTTGGTATCTTCCTGAAAGAATTAAAAGCATTATATCACAGTGATACATGCACATCCATGTTTGTAGCAGCACAGTTTGTAAAAGCTAAATCTTGGAAACAGCCCAAATGCCCACCAACCAGTGAAAGATGTGTGCTTTTTTTTATACAATGGACTACTCCTGAGCCTTAAAGAAGGATAAACTTGAGATATTTCTATCTAAATGGATGCACCTTGAGACCACGCTCTTAGGTGAAATAAATTGGACACACATGTAAATAGTACATTGTTTCTCTGGTGTGAGAAACCAAAAGTGTGAATAAAGACCAAAATGTATAATAGATATTGTGAAATATGAAGAAAATATTTAAATGGGAAAGGGAACTGAGGAGGGAGGAGAGAGAGGGAGGAAGGGAAAAGGAAGAACAATGAGAAAAGAAGGAAAAAATGGAAACAAAGCTTTTAAACAAGGAGGGAAAGGGCTTGGAAGGAGGGGAGAAGAACTGGAAAAAAAGAAGGATCAAGATATATCGTGTACAGGTACAAATTCCCTATGACGAATGTGATCATCATATGTATATATAGTACCAATAATCTTAACTTTAAAAATTGGTTCCATGATATTTTTTTGTCTTTTTGAGACAGGGTCTCACTATGTAGTTCAGGCTGGCAGTGAGCTCACTTTGTAGCCCAGGCTGGTCTCGAACTCCCAATGATATTCCTGCCTCAGCCTCCCTAGTGCTGGGATTACAGGCATGTCCCACCACGCCTGGCAGGTTCCATGATTATAAAGGCTAGTGAATCCAAAATCTACAGGGTAGGCTGGCAAAGGAAACAGTCAAGGAAGGGTTATCATTGCAGTTTAATTTCTAAAGCTGTGACTGGTGCAGAATTCTCTCTTAGCAAAGTGAATACTTTATTAGTTCCCTAAACTGATGGATGAGGCTCATATTATGGAGGGCAATGTGGTTTATTCAAAGTCCATTGATTTAAATGTTAATGACATCCAAAAACACCTTAGTGGAAACATCTAAAAGTGTTTCACTAAATATCCACATACTATGGCTCAGTGAAGCCAATAGATAATATTAACTATCACAAGATCAGGTGGTTATGTCTCATATATATGAGCATCACTGTATTATTCCACTTGGAAAGATCTTGCTAAATTATTATCTGATAGTCATAGAAGGATCTGCAAAGTATACTTGGAATTTAAACAAATCTGTATTTTTGCTTCAGAAATAGAATATATTATGAGGTTATAGAAAAGTGTGTGACTTACTGAAGTTCCAGGACACAGTGACAGGACCCTTACTGCTTCCCTTGGCTCATCCTTGTGACCATATGTGAATACAAATGGTGTCTTTCATGATGGTATTTGAAGACTGTAAATATTTCCACTGAATACTGTGGGCCTGTTACCACCTTAGTAGACTCATTATTAAAGCTTTGCTACTTTGGACTAAATATTATCCTTTTTAGGCTACTTTAAAAAAATAAACACAGTAATATATTTTGTTTAGCCCAATGTATCCAAAATTAAATAATTTTAATGTTTTTATATAGCATTTGTAACAAAACATTTTACATTATATTTTGATAATTTTTTATTATTTATATTACATAAACCTTACTATTTTAAACATGAAGTGTACAGTTCAGTGGCAACAAGTACATTTATGCTGTTTTACACAATCATCACTATCCATTTTCAGAATATTTTCATCATCCCAAAGTGAAATTCTGTACCCATCCAAGCCCACGCAGTGGCAACTATTGTGCTGAGGTTTCTGCTTCTCATCGGAGCTGGTGGGCTATTCAATAGAATTTGGAACACGAGGCATTCAACATCTTTACAGATATGTAAAGGATTCTTTTTAGGGTCCCTGAACTAATGAGAAAAAAGGACTGAACAATTTCTCACATCTCCAAATATTAGTTTATGGGATTCTATAAACATAAACACAGTAGGTACAACACTTAACATTTTTAAAAAAATTATTTTATCAGACACCTACTAATATATGCTGTACATTCAAAATATTTTACAAATACAGGACATGGACTGAAAAAAAGGAAGACATTATAAAGGAGATATGAGACAAAGGAGCAAAAGTATTCTCCCTTAATCTGGGAAGAAGCATGTGCTAACATCATGAAAGATGCTGTAAAACATGAAGAGTGAACTAAACTGAACTTGTTGCCCCCTGGGTTATCTCCCAGGACAAACACAGAGACATTATTTTAGCACACAGCAGGAAGAAAGCAGAGGGCTTGTGCAGGTGGAGGAAATAAATGGCAGGTGTTAAAGAGGAAGCAACATGACAGGGTAGTTAAATGACTGTATTCAATTATCAAATTTAATTTCAAGTCTTGGCATAGCACACATGAGTTGTGTGTCTTAATTACCTTGCTAATGTAAGTTTCATTTCTGTCACTTGTAATGAGGGGATAAAAATGGTATCTATCCTATAAAATCTTAAAGATCACTAAAAAGCTGTAAAGCAGTCATCACATTGCCTGGAACATTTTAAGCACACAAGATATATCTACAAGCACTATTATTAAGGGTTTGGAGAATCCAGGTAATGTGTAAAAACACCACAGGGAGGACTGTGATTTTCCTAAACTAGCAATTTTATTTTCCTCATTTAAAAACCTGTACTTGTCAGTTAAATAATACATTCATCACAAAGCATTTAGAAATAGGAACAAAACTAACATCACCAGCAATTTGAACACACTTCTTCCGAGGCATAGGCTGTTTTTCAAGTTAGTTTCAGTTGTAAATCACAATTGTTTTTACTCAGTGTTACAAAGCTGTTTCACTTTAAATCAGAGTCTTTAACCAAATAATATGAATATGGATTGTTCCACATAATATTCCATGAAGTGAATGAACCATAATTTAGTTTACTGTTTCAGCTGGAGAAAAGCACTGCTGTGCTTACAGACAATGGGAATTAAGCTCCTCTTATGGCATGATTGTATCAAGCCAATAAGGATGGGGAAGTGGAACAGTCAGGGTCACCCGTGTCACACAGTTTGGATGTCTTTGTCACAGCTGATCCTGAACATCGCCAGCACCCGTATTCTGATCTGTTTGGTCCTGGCACCATAGATGATGGGATTGATGACGGGAGGCAGCAGCAGGTAGACATCTCCCATGAGGACATGCACGATGGGATCAAGGCTGTTTCCAAAGCGGTGCACCACTGAGAGGCCAATGAGTGGCACATAGAAGGCCAGGACCACACCAATGTGTGACACGCAGGTCCCAAAGGCCTTGGCTCGCTCTGACTTGGAAGGCAGTTGCAGAACTGTTCGTATAATCAGGAAATAGGACAAGGAGATGAACATGACATCCACACCCATGACCAGCAGAATGGCAGTAAGACCATAGACCACATTGGGCAAGGTGTCAGTGTAGGCCAACTTCATCACATCCTGGTGCACACAGTAGGAGTGTGAGAGCACATTGGAGTGGCAGAAGGCTAATCGCTTGATGAGCAGCGGAAGTGGAAAAAAGAACAGGGAGCCGCGGACCACAGCTACAATGCCAATCTGGGCTGTGACTGTGTTGTTGAGGACTGCGGCATGGCGTAGTGGGTGGCAGATGGCCACATAACGGTCAAAGGCCATGGCCAGCAGGATGGTGGATTCAATGGCTGAAAGAGCATGAATAAAGAACATCTGGGTAAGGCAGGCATCAAAAGAGATCTCCCGGGAGTCAAACCAGAAGAGGGCAAGGATCTTGGGCATGGTGGAGGTGGACAAGGCCAGGTCAATGGCTGCCAGCATGCAGAGAAAGAGGTACATGGGTGCATGCAGGCTGCGCTCCGTCCTGACGATGAAGACTACAATGCAGTTTCCAAACAGCGCCACAGCATACATTGACAACAGGGGGAAGCCGAACCAGAAGTGGGCTTCCTCTAGGCCTGGGACGCCAATAAGCACAAAGGTGGCATGTGTGAAGTTGCAGGAACTCATAGCCGGTGCTGAAGAGCGGGACTGAAGAGGGTGAGGTCACACTGGCAGCCTGCTAGGACATGGAGCACAGTCAGAGAGTGCCTTGGACATCCAGGGATCTAGTGTATTTTAGCTCTTCCCTTCCTACCTCCCATCCCACTTAAGCTTTCTTTTAAGCTCTAAGGCCCTCTTTTCCAGAGGACAGATGTGACAACTCAAACTAACTCACTAGTCACTACTTTCAAAGACCATCTAAATTTTAAAAGGCACGCTGGGAAGAGAAATGCTTATTTCAAAATGTGGCCTTCCTAAATTCCCTTAGACTTTTCCTTCTGACCCATATCTCAGTTATCTGGATTCTAGGTACTCTTTTTTTTTAACTATTTAGAAAAGTACTTTTTTGGGAATTTTTTTCAGGTAAAGCTGTTCTCTCTCCCTTCCTACCATCTTTCCTTTCTTTTTCCTCTCCCCTTCACTTGCATACTCCCTTCTTCCCTCCTTTCTTTTTTATATTTATTCATTCTTATGACATGTTTGCACAAGGGCAGATGCTAGTTGCTATGGATACAGAGATGAGAATCATTCTCCTTGCCATTTACATGGCTTCTTTGGAGTGATAGATAAGTAACTAAGATATAGAGTATGTGATAAGCATTAGCACAAGTTATCTGTTTAATACCTGGGAGGGAGAGAGGTATGATCAGAGAAACCTTCCTGGAAAAGATGGTACTTTTGTTCAGTCTTGAAGTTTGAGTAGAAATTAGACAGAGAAAGGAATAAAGGGTGTTCCAAGGTGGTGAGGAGAGGAAATACTTTGCAACTTCTCAGGATTCTAGATCCTCATTTCTAAGGTTAGCAGGGAGGAAAAGAACCACAACAACAATAATAACTTTTAAAAAACGTCCTAAAAATAAAACAAAAACTAAGAGAAAAAGACCCAAAGGAAATTACTTAAGGAAAAAAGGGAAAAAATAATATCTGGGTTCATAAAATCAGAGGCAGTAGTTCCCACTAATAATTTCCTCAGAGATAAAGGTACTGGCAGTGTTACAGCCTCCTGCAGATCCTAGCTACCTGGGTTCTCCCCTGCAAAGGTTTTTCTTTCTGCTCCTTGCTGGTGGTGACTTCCCATCTGAAAATTGGGTGGAGGTGGACAAGTTGTCTGAAAGTTGTCTCCAAGGCCATTTCCACTGACTACAAGGAGAGTTTGGGTTGAGTCCTGACTTTGGAAGATTGCTACTGATTTTACAAAGATATTCTAGAGCATTGTTTGTCTTACAACCTGTACTCATAAATCATTCATATCAAGGGAGACATTTATTTTTTGGTAAACTAAAGTGTTTTGGCCCAAACCTCTACCCTACCCAAACTCTTTGACTCTGATCTCATTAAAATCTCTCTCTGCTGGATTCCTTAACTTTGCTTGTCTTTAGAGCTAATTGTTTCTAAGGAGCCATAGGCTTTTCTGCAAAAAGCAAAAGTGCTGGCTTTTGGAAAAAAAAAAACAAAAAACTCTGCAGTATCTGCATTGATGGTCTTCAGATTAACTTGTTTATCCCTCCCAGGATTTTACTTCATTTCTAACTTGGATCCTTATTGTAGCTGGGAGATACCCTTCAATTGGCCCGAATGGAGAGAGTTTCGAGACCACCAATCTTAACATGATAAAATTAGTACTAAGAGATTTGAATTGTATTCTCCCCATCTTGGATAAGCAAAGAGGAATAGATCCAGGGTTCAAAGGTTACAAAATCCACACCTCTGAACTGTAGTTCCTCTTTTCCATCCTTAGAACTTGTGTAGAGACAGAACAGCTTTTCTCCCCTGAGAAATACCAAGTGCCAAGATGGCCTCCAGATGCTATAGGAACATGAAAAGCATTCTTCATTGAGATATAAGATAGCTTTTATCTTGAATCCATCCATCCATCCATCCGTCCGTCCATCCATCCATCCATCCATCCATCCATCCATCCATCCTAAATAGCTTTTCTGTAGGGAGACGGATTTAGAAATCCAAATAAATCATGCTGAATAGTTGGGAAAGAACTAAGTAACCTCCCCCAGAGGTCATTAGACCACTATGTCTGAGAAATGGGACCCAGGGTGAAGAAAAGGCAGCCATGGAGTGGTGTGGCACAGTGTGGGTTGCCTTTTTCCCACACTACTATAGGTGGCGCTGGCAGATACGAGGGTCTCTGTTGGCTACAGAGTTGGGTGCTTTCTCAATCTCTGTCTCCAAGAGCAACTCTTCTGCTTTGCTGAAACCTGCATTTTCTTACTGAAGTCTAAGACTTTTGGCCATCATTTTGTCTCCAGCTGTCCCTATTCCAGAAAAGCTGTTGTCTCCCTCCCACATTGTCTGGCTTTCTGGCTAAAGTGTCTCCTTGCTAGAATATTTTAGCTTCTCTCTGGCTTTGGGTAAGGCTACTGCATGCATTCTTACCTGCCTTTCTGGACAGTTCAGTTAAGGCTTTGAAACATTTCTTTCCAGCCAGTGAAGGTGTGGGCAGGATGCAGGGCTTTCCTCTGTCGTCATGAAGCAGTTTGTGGGGTCTTCAAGGCCCTTTAGGATGGCAGAGGCCACAGGCTCCCAGGCTTCAGGTGAGGGTACACTCACCTGGAATGGTGCGGTCTTCCTGAGAGAGTGGCTGGGCTGTCTTCCCTTTGTGTAACAGGCCTTTTTATAATTCTACTCAGTGACCCATAGGAACAGGCAATGAGAGTATGAGCTGAGGTCCCCAAGGACTTGGTGGACAGAGGAATAACATTTCTATGTCTAGCTGTGTGTCACACCACAGGCTTCCCACTACCCTGTCTAGGGGAGCAATCTCACAAAGATCTATTTCTGTTGTTACTGGTGCATAGAGGCCTCTCTACAATGTATCCTCACTCTTCAAACTAACCCAAGCTCCTATGGTCAGCCACAGGGATAATGTATTTGCTCATTAGCCACAATGGAAGTCACAACAAGCAAAGCATAGATAGTTATGGTCCTTGGGTTCTAGGAATTCATGTCTTCTTTACTTTTTACTTCCTTTCCTTTCCTTTCCTTTCCTTTCCTTTCCTTTCCTTTCCTTTCCTTTCCTTTCCTTTCCTTTCCTTCCCTTTCCTTCCCTTTCCTTCCCTTCCCTTCCCCTCCTTCCTCTTCCCTTCCCTTTCTTTTCTTTTCTCTCTTTTTTTCTGTTTGTAGTACTATGGATTGAATCTAGAGCCTTTGCACAGAACTACACACAAAGCCCATTTTACAAATATTTAAATTTCTCAATATGAGACAGGGTCTTACTAACTTGCCTAGATTGGGCTTGGACTTGTGATTCTCCTGCCTCAACCTCCCAGAAAGCTGAGACCATGTCCTCATTGAAAACCAACGTGAATACACAATTATATAACCTTAAAATTCAAAATAAGGACAAGCCCTTCTCTATAACTTTTCCCAGCTTCTCTCTTAGAAAAGAAAAAGCCCTAGAGGTGGTGAAGCCACTCCTTATGCTACGTGTGTCTCAGATAGATGACAATATGAAGGCTCTTTGCTCTAAGTTACATACTTAGTGATAATGTCTGTTGCAGAATCACAAGTACTGACTCTGCTCATCCACATTCAACAGATGCTTGTCAAGGGGCCACAACCTTGTAAGCAAAAAACATAAAATAAAACTCCACATCTCACACAGTATACATTCTGGTGAGAGTGGTAGAAACCAAATGGGATTAATACATAAATTTAAAAGGAGTCTAGGTAATCATAGGAGAAAAAACAAAGGGAAGAAGAGAACATAAATATCAGAGGGAAGGAGTTGAAACTTAGGGTGAGCTGCTGGGGGATGTCTCACAAAATGGAGGGCTCTGAGGACAGGACCAAAGGAGTGAGGGATATAACCATGGAGCTATCTGGAGAAGACCATTGTGGCAGGAAGGACTAGAAACTACAAATAAGAGTCCAAAGGTAGGAGTATGCCTGATGGTTAGAATATCATGAGGCCTGTGTGCCCGAACAGAGAGCTTAGGGGAGAGTGGAAGGGAAACAGAATGAAGGAAGATTCTGGTAACTAGCCACAGAGGGCCTCGTGGGATATGCAGGTCATAAAAGGGCTTTCATTTAGGCCCTGAGTGAGCTGAGGGTTCATTAGAGAGTTTTAAACAGAGGAGGGCTATGATATAAAGTAGAGTTAGACTCTAAATTTTATTGGACTTGTCTTCTTCAGTTCCCCCATGGGCTTGTTTGAATTGATGTGTTGCTGACCATTCTAATCCTTCTTTATTTCCTTCTCATGACTTCTTAATGTTGAGTGTGTTTAAGGCTTAGACTGAAGCTCCTCCGTCTCCAGTAGTTATCCCCACTTCCTTTAGACTCTCCGATCTTTATCCTCCCATGATGTGTGCTCTTCCTCATACTCCTCAGGGTTGTCTTCCTACTTTAGTAAGCACTTTATCCTGCCCTGTCTCACATACTCCGTGACTACACCTTACATGAGCCTTACCTTGTCTTTTGTCACTAATCTCTGAAAACAGCAGCAGAACTATTTTCTTATCAACTGGCCACCAAGACTTTCCTATGAGTCACCTATATCTGGCAATGGTGTTTATTCAGCCATTCATTGTATGCATAGCCACAAAACTAGTTTTATGTGGTATTCTGCTGAGTTTAGATCTGCAGAGGTGAAAAAGATCAAATATTTATCTTCTAAGTGCTCACAGACACCCACACAATCTTAAAATAATATGGAAGGGCAGAAAATATCACAGATATTTATGAGAACTTGAGAGGAGGCATTTAGTTATTCAGGGGATTAGATCCAAGAAGAGAGTATTTGGTGGAGGAAAAAACCAATTATCTGTGCCATGTGTTTATGTTGGCAGTGTGGTGTGTAGCACAAAGACAACACAAAAAGAAAAGAGAAAATTGGAGACAAGTATGAATGTGAATTGCTAATGAACTGTGAACTTAAGGACCTCATTCTGTCCTCATAACTGGACATGTGTTTCAGATCACATTTCTAGAAGATGCTGAAAGAGTGAATTTGAGGAAGATTAGATGTGCTTATGAATTTGCTGATGAAAGATGCAAATTTAACATGCATATTTTTCTCATTCCTCACATCTAACTTCTTCAATAAATCTTGTCTATTTTTCCTTCTAAATATCTCTTAAATATTTCTTATTGTTTCTGTTTTCACCCTTACAGCCCCTACAGTATATCTGAGTAATTTCCACAGTGGCCACATGAGGAATACTGCTCTGGCTTCTAAGAAAGTCCTGGGCATGTAGTAAACTTGTCTTTCATGGTCAAAGTGTGGCATTTGTTCTGCAATCCACTCATTCTCAATGTCCAGATTATCTACTTTTTAGCGATGGAAATTTATGAGTTCCTGGATAGGGCTGGTCACAGATTAATGTGTGGTGGGTGAAGTGAGGGAGGAAAAGCTGTAGCAGTGGTGTGAACATTTGCATGTCTGGTTCTTGAGCCCGCAATTGTTTCAGTCTCCCCTGTTTAGGAATCGGCGTATGTCCATCCTTCTCTAGCCCAACTTACCCTTTCTCATTCTCTCCTTTCTCTGTCCATGGCTGACTTTACATGGTGTGTAGAAACAGGGAAACAAAAATCCAGTGTGTAAGTGATGTTTTCCATATTTTCATCTTGCACCTACCTGTAACTTTGGATATTTGCTTTTGCTTTGTTGCGAGTTAGGGGTATATCATGAGGATAATCCAGGTAAGGGAACAGAAAGATGGAAGTGAACAGAATCTGGCAGTTTATTCAAGATGTAAATCAATTCTTTGAAGTGACACCTCTGTTCTTAGCCAAGGGGATGAAGACAGTGCTATAAGTGGAAGTAACAGCCTCTTCACATTTTTATTCTAATGTGCATCTATTAGTGACCTCATAAAGCAAGTTTTATGTTAGAAAGAAGACTGCACAAGCTTAGGCTAAGGGTACAGTGGGCCTTATGAAGCACAGTAAAACTTTCATACTAAAGGGTAACACCTTCTACAGTAGCCTTCAAAATAGTCAGCTTCATGAAACTATATCTGTGTGGAAAATATATTTCATGTGTGCTACTCCAAAGCCTTATTCATCTTTTAATGATTGTTTATTTATTTATGAATTTCATCAAATTAGAGTTACTTTAGCCCAGACACGATGAATGGAGAGGTGAGAACAATAGTGAATAAGACACAGTTCCTGGCCTTGTGAATGAGCTTGGAGCTTGGAGAAAGAACAAGAGCCTGGTGAGTCTTCTCTCCTGAGACAGAAGCATTAGGTGCTGCAGGGGCAGCCGGCCAAGGAACCAAGCCAACTGGTGGAAGTCCAGAAAAGTCTCTGAAAGAGTCACTGCTGTTCTCCGTCCAGGGAATGGAGATAGTGCTTGGATATAGGTAACAGCTTGTTCCTCAGCTTGAAGGCGACAGAGGACGTGTGGGATTAAGGAAGTGCAAGTTGTTCCTTGTATCTACAGCATTTACAGAGGAGAAGCAATGAAGCTTGAGAAGTAAATAAAGCCAGGTCATTCAGACGTTTTATTATTTTCCCTATATGGCACGTCCTGTTTGAGGGGCTGGGAGACAGCGCGGATAAACAAATTTCTTATTCTTAAAGATTTTGTGAGGGGGAAACCAGAAAAAAAAAAAAACAACAAACCAACTACATATGTAGTATGCTGGGTGTTAGAAGACATTGGAAGTTACAAAAAGTAAAGATGAGAGTGAACACAGGTGCAAATTGAGGGAGAGATGCTGTTGCTGTTATTATTATTTTCCTAGCATCCAGCTAAGGCACACTTGAACAGGAAGTGAGGAAGGTAGTCCATGTGGGTCTCTTGGGGACGCACATTCCAGGCGGGGAGAATGGAAAGCATGCTGTTTGAGCTGGCTTGTGGAGTTAAGAAAATATTTAGAGGCTAGTGTGGGCATAACAGAGTGAATGAGAGAGTAGAAGGGAATCAAGTTGGGATGGGAGAGTGAAGCAGCTTATAAAGGTCCCTTTGGAAGTTGTTACAATGACTGTAAATGTTCCCTGCATAAGACAAAAAGTTATAGGGGAATGTTAAACAGAGACAGAGTGACAAGATTATGCATTAAAATAATCACTGCTATGGGGGAAAACAAAAAGTAAAGCCAACGTGGATGGAGAAAGATCCTCCAGAAGTCTATCCATAAATGATTTCTTATTCAAGATTACAGCTAGCATCAGGGAAGTAGCAGTAGAGGTGATGTAAGTGACTAGTCTCTAAATGTACTAATAGATTGGATGTAAAATAGGAGTGACAGAAAGGTGTGAGGTATAAGTCCAAGTGTTTTGTCTCAGTAACTTGGAAAATAGAGTAACTGGATTAGGGAAGACTGTGGATGAACATTTTTTTCCCTTGATTTTGGACATGCTGAATCTAAGATGATTTGACTGTATATATTTTACATAGACAATTATGTTAGTGTGACCTATACATATTAACAGTTCTGAGAGCATACAGATGATACTTAAAGCCGTAGTATTAAATGAGATAACCAAGGATGGTAATGTGACCAAAAAAAAACGTCTGAGAATGAAGCCTCAGGAGATTCCAACATATGGAAATGAAGATTAAGAATAATTGAGAACAGAAATATTGTTGTCAAATTTGACACCATCCTTATTAAATAACTAGTATTATAGTCACTTAATAAACTCCCTGTAGGTATGAAGCAGTGCATCTATTTCCTTTCTGGACCTGATATTAGCTACAGGACCTAATTTAACTGAGCAATATCAATGTGTCATTGAATTATGTATTCACTTTAAACTTGAGAATTAATGCAAATAACCAAGGTGGAGATAATTAACTTTCTGGATTAAGATGTTGCATCTTACAAATTTGAAAATTCTTGGGCAAATGTCATAAATTGCAGTTAATTTGCAACTCATAGAACTTTAAACTTCTCCTGGAGTTGAAAGTTCAGGGAGGGCTAAGAGAAATTCTAGAATCTGTTTGTTTCAGGAAAGATCATCAGGTAGGAAAACTTCGTGAGTTTTGAAGCTCTTGATCTGAGTTTTTCCTCTCTAATATGGTTAAAAATTTCCAGAGGACCGTGTTATTTTTTTTAACATTTATGTCTTTACTTCTTCATGTCTCTCTAGTATAAATTAGATGTTCATTCACTTAGGAAAGAGAATCATAACTTGTTAGAAAAATTCTAAATGTTAGTTAAAATTATTATTGCAGTCAGAAAATGTAATCTATTTTTCTCCAAGGAGTGACTTTTTAATTATGTAATTCTAAGGTTGTTGACAGAAGTAGAAGATAAGAACAGTTTGGAGCAATAAATGATAAGGAGAATTCTAGACTTGAGGCTTAAACAGTTCATCCTTCCCATTTCTGTATCTCTGTCTCCTTGTATGTGAAATGAAGGGATTAAAGTAGTTGATGATGTAGCTACATTCTAGCTTTAACTTTGAATGATTGTATATTTAGTTTTGGAGGACACCAGGCTTTCTTTCGCTTTAAATTGATACATGACCTGAAGTAGATCATCTTTAAGGGATCATCTAGCTCTAGAATTCCTAAATTCTATGTTTCTTTAGAGTGGAAAATTTTTATCACAGCTCTACGTATCTGCTTGGTTTTCACACTGTAGATGATGGGATTCATTACAGGAGGGATCAGCAGGTAGGTGTTAGCAATCATGGTATGCACATAGGGTGGAGCTCGCTTTCCAAATCTGTGAACAAAGGACAGACTGATCAATGGGATGTAGAATATAGCCACAGCCCCAATATGGGAGATACAAGTGCTGAAGGCTTTTTTCCTCTCCTCTGGGGAGGCAATGCTGAGGACAGTCCTAATGATCAAAACATAGGAAAGGAGGATGAAGACTGAGTCCACACCAACAGTGGAAATCATGGCAGTCAGCCCAACTGCATTGTTGATCCTGGTGTCTGTGCACGAGAGCTTCATCACATCAGGATGGAAACAGTAAGAGTGGTGGAGCACGCGGCTACTGCAGAAGGAGAGTCGTTTAAGAAGTGCAACCATTGGTGTGATCATTAGGGTCCCCCTGATGACAATTGCCACTCCAATTCTAGCTATTCTAGGTTCAGTTAAAATTGTGGCATACCTGAGGGGGTTAGAGATGGCCACAAAACGATCAAAAGCCATAGCCAACAGCACGGAGGATTCCATGACAGTGAACAGCTTAATAAAGAACATCTGTGACAAGCAGGCATTGAAGCTGATCTCCCTGGAATTGAAACAGAATAGACCCAACATGGTGACCAGTGTGGATAAGGACAGCCCGAGGTCAGTGGTGGACAGCATGGAGAGGAAATAATACATGGGTTCGTGGAGGCTGGACTGAGTGATAATGACGAAGAGAATCAGGCTGTTCCCTGAGAGGGCAGTCGCGTAGAGAAGGCAGAAAGGGATGGAGATCCAGAAGTGGAAGGCTTCCAGCCCAGGAACGCCAGTTAGCAGGAAGATGATGGGAGAGGATGTGATGTTCAGGAAGCTGACATGCTGCATTAAAAGTACAGAATAAGTTGGAAATAAAAAAGGCTACACCTGCTTGTGTATTGAACCAATTACAAATAATTTTATTCAACAGAAAAATGGCCACAATGAATATGTACTGTATGAATTATGAACAAATCCCTTAAATTGATAAATATTTTTGTAAGATTTCAAATACTATAATCGTTCCTTCCCCTCTTAAAAATTGTCCCAGTTTACAATTTTTACTTCCTGGAGCCATTTGCTGTTAGTTCTATTTATACCATGAGAATTTTTCCACACTTCTTTATCCATGAATGACCAGACTAAGAATAGGTACTTTATCCTAGATTAGGCAGTCATATTTTATCTTTTCTGGGATTTCGTATTGTAACATAGAAGTATCACCAAGTAAAATAGGGTGGTAACAAGACAGAGAAATATTACATTCTCCATAGATGTGGAAACAGAAAAGCTTATAGTCCATGCAAGCTAAAAAATGTTGAAGAAGAGATAATTATGATAATAAGTAACACTTAGGAAGTGACAAATAAATGACTTAGGGACCAAGGAAGTCATGAACAGGTGGCTCTAGTACCTATGCTTTTTTGAGACAAGTTATTATGGTTGATACATTATGTCAGCCTCAGAAGTTTAAAAGGTTAATTAAATGACTCTACAGGGGGCCAGGGTCCTCACATTGTAAATATCCTGAGCCTGTGCAGCAGGAGGGCACACAGATACTGAGTGTGACACCCTCCCCCTGGGTGGGGATAACCTGCTTATAATGTAAGGGAGGAAAACAGGCTTGCTCTCATCCCTTTTTGTTCTTGTTGTTTTTGCTGTCTTCTGCTACCTTGAACTGTTGCCCTTGTGCCATGCCACTGTACCTTGCAAATAGCTGATTATGGACTGAAACCTCCACAAACCATGAGCTAAATAAACCTTTCCTTCCTTAATTTTGTGTGTCAGGTATTTTGTTTCAGCAATGAGAGAAAAGTAACTAAGACAGAATTTGGTACCAAGAGTTGGGTGATTGCTATACCTGACCATGTGGTTCAAGAGCCTTTGGGAATGGCTTGTGGGAAGAGTTTGGAAAGGTTTGGAAATGCTAGCTGAAGAGTAGAGCTGGAACACTTTAGCCTGTTCTGTATAGGAGATTCTGGTAAGCCTCAGAAGACCAGAAGGCTTGTAGAAATCCTGCAGGTAAAGAGCAGGCTTGGGAGGTTTCTGCTGGGAAAAAGGACTGCATTGGTTTTTGGACTCCAGATGATGTGTATTATGGCTTGGTATAAAGTTTTTCTGCATTTTGCTCATGTCCAGAGACTTTGCCTGAGATTGAGATTCAGAGAAGTGGACTAATTAATCTGGCAGAAGAAATTTCAAGGCAGTCTAATGTTGAGGCAGTGGCATGGTTATTGTTGGGGGCTTTTAGACAGATTTATGTTGAGAAGCAAGGGAAAGAGACCAGCAGTATGATTTAAAATGTGAATTTGGCTGGAAAGGAAGCTCAAGTAAAGCTGTGGACTGCAAAGATAGAGCTGAGGAAATCTCCATTGTTGAGAAGGAACAGGAGAATACAAAAATTGTCCTGAAGGCATCATGAGAAGTAGCAAGTCTCTACCCTTTGTAGCCTCAAAACTGCAAAAGTGAAAAGCTTTGCTTTTAGGAGAAAGCTGCAGAGAACTATGTTCCAGAATTGTGACAGCATAGAAAATTTGTTTCTCAGTTTTGGATTCAGAGTGCACAGCAATCCAGGCACTCAATCCATATAGCCAAGAGAGAGGAAAGCCTGGCTACTGCTCCAGGTGGCAGCAGATCTTGGCATCATCCATGCGGCACTGGTTTTAGGTGTATGCAGAAAGCAAGAGTTATGAGGTTAAAAAGGCTTCCACCTCAATTTCAGAAGGCCTAGAAGGCCAGGTAGTGTGCCCCTGAGAGGGCAGTGTGTGAAGCTGTGAGTGAGAAGCTAAAGATGCAGTAGAGACTCTAGAAATTTGGAAAAGCCAGGAACATGGATCATCTAAGGAAACCTGCAAGGAAGGAGCAAAGCCAGCCCAAGAGAGAAATCATGGGAGCTATAGCCACCAGAAGTGCCAAAAGGGTAGAATCATACAAGCCCTTTAGAGCTCACAATTTGCCACAGATTACCTCAGATGGTGCACGTGAACCTACAGGGCTTAATATTTGCCCAGCTGTATTTTGGATCTGGTTTGTTGTCAATTCTTTATATCCCCCTCATTTGTAACTTTTGGAATGAAAATGTTTACCTTGTGCCATTGAATGTTGGAAGTGTTTAACTTTGTTTTCATTTGTACAACTAAGAGTTTGCCTTACGTCTTGGGGGACAATCCGCACTCGCACTTTTCAACAATGCTGAAACTTGCAGGTGGACTAAATGCCTTTTGCATAAAGGGATGTTCATGAGTCTTTGGACTGCCAGAGACAGAATGTTAGGGTTCTAGTGTAATAGAATGTTGATAGATTTAACACTGGTTCTTAAGGATTGGTAAACCTGTGTTATAATGTTCAAGTTGTAAAGTATTAAGAATAAGCCTGTTTTTGTATCTGGAAACCGGTTTAAACAGGATAGCTAATTTCTGTTGCTGTATTGAAAGGAACAGTTAATGTTTAATTGTTTGATCAATTTTACGTGCCTATATTTGTTTATCTGAGTAACCAATTTGAAGATAACAATATGTAATACAACAACCATTGCTAATTTGTCTGAAATTCTGTATTGCTTTTATTGTTTTTGTGTTGTTTTGCTTGTGTCTGTGTGTTTGTTAATGTTTTCCTTCTTTTATCTTTAAAATAAAAAAATAGAAATGTGTCTGGTTGCCAGGTTGACAGTCTTCAGGGGTTGATTGTTATGGTTGATGCACTGTGTCAACTTGAGAAGTTTAGAAGTTTAACTAAGTGACTGGGGAGGCAAGGTTCTCAATTTCTAAACATCCTGAGCCTGTGAATGAGGAGGGCACAGAGATAGTGTGAGTGCTACACCTCTCTCCTGGGTGGGGGTAGCCTGCTTACAATATAAGGGAGAAAAACAGGCTTTCTCTCTCTGCTTTTTGCTCTTGTTGCTTTTGTTGTCTTCTGCCACCTTAAACTGTTGCCCCTGTGACATGCCACCCTGCCTTGCAGTCAGCTGATTATGGACCAAAACCTCCACAAGCCATGAACTAAATAAACCTTTCCTTAATTTTGTGTGTCAGGTATTTTGTCTCAGCAATGAGAGAAAAGTAACTAAGACACAGGTGATTGCTATGTGGTGCAGGCTGTCCTGAACTCACCCATGTAGCCCAGGCTGGCCTCAGACTCACAGAGATCCTCCTGCCTCAAGCCTTCTGAGTGCTAGGATTACAGCTGTGTATCACCAAGTCCAACCAAACCTGTGGATTAAAGGACCCTCATACTGTAGCACCTGCCTTGGCATGTTGGAGGAATGGAGAATTAGAATACAGACCTACCACCAGGCTTAGGGACAGAGGACACTGCCCTTCACCCGCATAATGTGTTGCCATTCTTGCATATTTTCTACCTTCAACCTGCCTGAAGACTAATTCCCCAGAACAGATTTTCTCTATTTGGTTAAAAAATATTTCTCAGATGATACCTGACAGTATGTTTTTGGTTTGTTGTTGAGGGAAAGTTACACATTTATTGAAAATGTCACTTTTGTTCATTGAGGTGAGAGCTGCAGGTTAGGCCAATGAGTATGCATAAAGTGGAAGCCATATGGGGAGTGGGGAGAAACAGGTGAGTGGTGTGGTTGGAATGTGCATAGTGAATGAGAGGGAACCAATCTGAGGACAGGTTATTCGGTGCTAAAGAAAGGTACTGAGTGGCTGACAGGGGTGTAGGATAAAAAAGGGAATGGAGTGGAACTTATGTTTTAGACAACATGCGTTCACCCAGATAAAGTGCCACCTCGAAGATCACCTGAAGAAATCTCAGTAAGAAGGCTTTAGATGTGCCCTGTTCACGTACCAAATACCCACAAGGAACATAAAATTCTGTATCATAAACAGGAACAGAAATAATGGCAGTAGCAATGAAAATGGGGGAGGAGAGTCCGGAGAGGAGGGATGTGGCTGGGGAGGGGGAGGGGAATAAGAAGCAATGAAGACCTGTTATGCACATGAGCTGCTCCCTAAGAGGAAAGTAAATTTCCTGTATGGCACACATGTGCTAGTAAAAATTTTAAATATTTGGAAAAATTAAATGAAATTATAGGAAAAGGTGAAAAAAGGAAGCGGGTTTAATGAACTGGCTGAATAACTGAATTGTAACTTCACACAAAATTTTACAGTGATGAGGCTCCTTAAGGACTCATGAAGTTAATGTCAGAAGTATATGGTTAAACTTTATAATATAAAACTGAAGTTTATAATAACACTTGATCTTAGCCAAAAGGCCGAGAAGCGATAAAGTTTATAATAACATACAGTGGTTTTTTTTCAAAATAGCTACAAGTAAGGATTTTAACTTTTCTCATTACAAAGAAGTGACAAATATTTGAGGTGCTGGATAAGCTAATTATCTGGATTTGATCATTCTGTAATGTATGCATAGATAGAAACACCACATTGTACCCCATAAGTATATATAATTATTATTTGACAATTAAAATGAAGTAATTTTAAAACAAAAAAGACAAAAAAAAAGAATTAACAAAAAGTAGACATTCTGGAGTTCTATAGAATTTGGAGAAGAAATTTTCTTTCTAGAAAAAGAAGCAGTGCTTAAAATATTTCTGTTTATTGTCAAAGTTGAGATAAAGAATCCCAAAGTTTTAGAATGTCTTATGTAAAATTGTTGAACAAAAATACTCTGTCATATTTTTTCTCTTGATCTTGCCTTTTGCTCTTGGGAATATTTATCAAGAGCCTACTTTTTGTATAGTTCTGTGTTAGAAGCTAAAGGGCAATACAAATAAAATCCCCCTTAAAGAGGTAAGAGAAGGAGAAAGATCAGAACTGTTTTGTCATAACTTCAAAATATAGTATATAATGATGAATAATAAAAGTATTTATGGGAGAGCAGAAGGTCTCCATAAGTGTCATTTATTTCAGGGTGTCATGACTTATATAATATGCAATGATTGATATGCAGGTCTTGTCATGAGTTCTAGGAAATTTTATGAGCAATCTCTTTTGAAATTTAAAGTTCTACCTAAATAAGTTCTATTTCTACCTGATTTTCCTTTACATTATTTAAATAGTTTGGTTTCTTCATTGGTTATCTTTATTCTTCTTGGCAGATTTTTTCTTCTAAATAATTGAAAGATCATAATTAAATCAAACCAAACCAAACCAAACCAAACCAAATCAAACAAAACTATGGAGTACAGACTGACAACCTGTGTTCAACCTAACAGAAGAGTACTCAAAAATTTTCTTTTTTATTATACTACCGTTACATCTTCTGGCACCCTCCACCTATCCATTCTGGGCTCAGAGACAAAGGATTGCACACCCCTTTTCACAGTCAATCATTACCTGATCATCTATCATTAACACTTAGTTCAGTTCAGCAGCAAACATATTTGGAACTCACTGAAGAAAGTAAAGTAGCAGTACGTTACTGCCTGAGAGAGAAACAGAGGTCATGAATGTGTGAAAACCTCAGGCTTAAAAGGCTGAAAACTTTAACCATAAAAAGGTTGATTGACTCTTATCAAAAAATGAAAATTGATCATTTTTGGACACTTACTGCATGCCTGACACTGTATCAGACACAATATGTGTTAAAAGCATCAGAGACAAAGAGAGAAGACCCATTGGTTGTAGGTTGCACAAAGATAGAATACTGTATATCTAAGAGCCAGCACTAAAGATTAGTTCACTGACAGTTTCTGGGTATAAGTGTACTTGAATGTGTCTGTAGAAGTCTCAGGAGGAATTAGTTCTATGAAATCTGAATAGAATTGATGAATTATAAAGGTAAGGGCTTCATGGGTAAATATGAGTCTACAGCAATGAAAAACAGGAGAAATGTGATCTTGACATGGATCATGAACAGATATATTAAGGAAAGAAAAGAGTAATCAGTTAACTATAAGCAAAGAAATACTATGAAACTGTAGATGTGCATCTGAGTCCTACACTGTAAATGGAGCTAGAGAAATTAGAGAGGCCAGGTCATAAAACTCTTGAATTCCATGGACAGGATAAGGAGTTTAAATTTTAGCAGCAGATTCTCCAGAGCCAGGCAATTCTAAATATTTTGCGAATAAGTAAACAAATCATTCTCCATCTCTTCTAATTTAACTCCAACAAAATTCCTTTCCTTCTTTAGTATATTGTTTGGTACCACTGGTTCCTTTTCTGTAGTCTACAACACTCAAATTTTGCCCCAAATTAATAATGAAAGCTTTCCACACTTAATGTTGATACTTTCAACACGTTCAGTTCAACCAGGATATTTTGAGCTGCTTTCATTTTCAGCCTCTGTGTTTAGACAGCCAGATCCGTGAGACATAAACCTTGTTTCTGCCTCCATTTCCTGAAATATCTTTTAGAACAAAAAATGTTCTTTGAAGCACAACCTGCTTTTGGTTATTACTCCTTCACCTTCAGTAGCAGTTGGGATTTTATTCTCCAGTAACATTCAGAAACCCTCCAATTGATATCATCAAGGACTTTCTAGAGGGCAAGGACAAAAGTTTAAGCTCAGATTTATTTGTCTCTCATTCACCTGAAATTCGGGCAGTTTAGACTCTTCCTCTTTGGCACTCTTTCAATAGCTTTACTGGTAGTTATTCTGTGAGTTTCTTCCTTGTTTATCACACAGTGTGTTTGCTCTCTGCCTCATCAGTGGTGCTCCGTAGAAGGATCTGTTTTCCTTCGAGGAAGTCTCACTTCTCTCTTTCTGTCCACATACTCTCCTTGACATAACTTAGTTATTCCCATGGCCTGAAATAGCATTTACATCCAGATGACTCAGAGTCTGCAATCTAATTATGGCAACTCCTAAATTCTACTTTTCAAAAATTAGCAGAATCTTTCAAGCCATGGCAACATTTCTGTGCCCTTAAACTTGAAGGCGGTAGTGAGGTGGTCAAATCTGCAATTTAGAGAAATTCTGGCAACAGTTTAGAGAACAAATAAGACCTTTCTTATTTGTAGTAAGTGGCAAACAAAAGATGAATAAAATGCTTTGTTGAATTCTGAGGGACATACCCATCCACAATCTCTCAGACGCTTTAACCCTAATGTGAGGCAAGCAGAACTCCTCCCCACCCCCCATTCTAAACCTGCATCCTTCTCACCGGATTCATTTTTCAGAGAATAGTGTCCAACTCTACTAATCATCTAATTAGAATTCACCTCCACCCCCACAGCTCTCTCTCATCCTGCAAATATTTATTGGCTTTTTATTGATTCTACTTCTGAAATATCAAAAATGAGAGGCTTCTAAGGTCTAGTCTAAGTAATATGAAGTCTAAGTAACAGCAGTCATTTGCTGGTGGGTACTTGATGTATTTTTCCTACACTGAAAAAATTTAAATGTTCTTGTTAGAGAAAAAGAGGTGATTAATGGATATTTATTAAGTGAGGCACTACATTTCCCCCAAGCTATCGTTATGTGCCATCACTTTCAAGTTATTCTGACTCATCTTCTCTAATCCACATATATCTTCATGCTCGGTGTGGACTAACCCACGTTCAGACCTCTGTCCAGCCACTGACCAGTTATGTACAGCAATAACAAATTGTTCGTAGCAATAGAACATTTATTGGATACTTGGTCAACAAATATTGTACTAAGAACTTTACAAACACTCTTAATTCTTACTACACCACCATGTGGCAAGTATTACTCGACTCACTTGAAACTCACTTTCCTGATAAAGAAACCGAGTATTAGAGAGATTATGAATCATACTCAGAATTATAAACAACTGGTGAAGTCATAACTGGGATTCTTAACTTGTTTATTTTTAATTTCAATCTTTGTGTTCTCAGAGACATTTATATCACTGAAACCTATAAGTCATGTAAACTTCCTCTGATCCAGCTTTTTCATTTATAAGATAGGATAAATACAGTGCCTGATCCAGTTCCTGGCATGCAGAAGGTGTTCAAAATTGCTAATTACTATTTTTCATAAGAGTTATTTGGCTTAGAAATAAGATTCAATGACTATGGTAAATGTATTAGCACACTAAAACAGTTTGACTAGTGACAAGTTATAGAACCACTACCAAGCAGAACAAAATGCCCATTCTCTGCAGAATAAGTAGTAATAATGAATTCTATGATTCTGCCATCCTTTCCATCCTACCATCCCACTATTTAATCTAATTCTGCACCTTCTGAGAAAAATCCTTCTCTGTGGGTAAGAACACGCATCTATCAAGAGTTAGACATTTCATGAATAGTCGTACTTACAGAGCCCATGCAGCAGTTCTGTTGTCTGTCCCAGGCAGATTCAGAAGATACAGGAGGCTTCAGATTCCAGGAGAGGGCTGAGCTTATAATGAGATTTACTCCAGGCTGCTTGGAATAAAGGCCCATGCACAGAGCTGAGAGGCCAGTTCCTGGTGCGGGTGCTATTTCACTGTGTCTCCAGAGTATGGAGATTCCCAGAGGATTTCTTTTGACGGATAGAGCTTTGTTTTTTGTTTATATCTGTTCTATTATGCAATTATTTATTGTGGCTGCTTGCTTTATGGGCTGACGTAACTTTTTGTCCTTATGCCATTTTATCGGAGAGTTTTTTCTTAACAGCTTCACAGAGATATAATTCACATATAAAACCCAGCCATGTGTTGTGTATAATTCAATAGTGTTTAGTAAAGTCTCAGAGTTGTGTAGGAGCCATCATCACAATCTAATTTTGGAAAATTTTATCACCTCCTTATAACGTCTAGCAGTACCCTTGAAAGCGATTTAAGAAACAGAACAGTATACTAAATTGCTTAAGTATGTCTCTTATTCTGGGTGTGAGTCACACAGCACCCCACAGCTCCTCAACACCTGTTGTTATTCACAGCAGTGCTGTTTCATTAGCCTACCTGTGATTCATCACAGTAATAGCAACCTTCTACAACTGGGAAAAAATGCATTTATTTATTCATACGTGTATCCAGTAAGTATTTCATAAAAATCCCCTATATCTAAATATTCTGTTAAGTACTAGAAATTAAAAAAAATGTAAAATAGTTCTTATTGCATAATAGAAAATCTATTAACTAATAATTGCATGTGAATTAATGAGCAGATTATTTTGGAGGTGTGAACCAAGTTCTTGGTGAACACAGTGTGTAAACACCTCAGTCCAAATCTCTAGTGTACAGGATATACTGCTTTATTTACTTTTCCATCGTCTTATCTGCTGCCTGTTTGAAGATCAAACCTACTAGGTGGAAGAAAATTAATCAGAGTAATGTGGGGCTCCCTCTACTGTGTTCAAATTTTGAGAATCTTGTGCAAAAGAATTGGGGTAGGTAAGTGATAGAGCTGTCTAGTGATATTTCATGTGAGGGGATTGTTGCCCTTGTTAGTCTTTAGTAACCATAGATTGTTAAATATTACGCATCTTTTTGCCTTAGTTCCTCTTTAGATCCTCAGCTATTCCCATCATTTATAAACTATTTTTGGCGTATGAATTTTTGAATCATCCTTGATTTCTGTTTCTCACACCCTGTAGACAGTCCATTGGAAAATCTTGTCACTGTCCTCAAAATAAAACCAGAATTTAATTATTTCTCATCGAGTCCAAAAATTCCACTTTTTAGTTGGGCATGGTGGTGCACATCTATAATTCCAACAGTCGGGAGGCTGAGGTAGGAGGATCCTTGTGAGTTCGAGGACATCCTGGGATACATAAGCGAGTTTAAGTACAGCCTGCACTATATAGGAAGATTCTGTCTCAAAAAAAAATGCACTCATACACACTCTGATACATATACTTCAAAGTATAGCCTTTCATACTGTCCTATGCTCCTTGCATTTTAGTAACAATATCACTGCTAATTTTGTTATATTTTGTGAAATTATGAGCACAATGTTTGTCAATTAAATTAGATGAAAATGTACCTTATTAGTGTGTCAATATCAGTATCATTGAATCTGGGAAGCGTGTCACAGCTTGTGACCTCATGGGACTTATATTAATGTTCCCAAAACTTAGTGACCCAAACAGGAAGGGCAGAATTTGACACAAGAAAACTGTGTTGTAGGGACTTGCAGTAAATCTTATTTATTGAGTGTCAACATTTTACTGCAGTGAACAGTAAAATATCCTTTCCTACCATATTGGCAAATATTTTTAAAAAACTTATAATACACAGAGTTGTGTTGCTGTGTGATGGTGAGCCAAGCACTGCTTTACAATGTTTGCACGAACTTTATGGTGGTAGATTTTTCCAGTATATTATTGTCTTAAAATGTCCATAATATTCCATTTCTAGAAATTTATTGGAAGGAAAATATCAAAGATGCAGATCACATTTTCTGCTCAGGAAGATTTATTGCAGTATTCTTTACAATAGTAAAATGTAGATGAAAATTATCAATGATACCGAATATATAAAGTGTTTATCTTCAGTCCCAGGAGGTAATTCAACCTTCAAAATTCATGCTCCTCATATGGATGATCATGTAGAATCAGGAAATTGAAAGATAGGTCTCAGGGCTGAGAGTAGTACAAGGCAACAAACAGAACAGGTTCTGAAAGAAGCAGAGTTGGATACGGAGAAAGAAGTCAGAATAAAGCCAGAGAATTTAGGGATAATGCACCCAAACTGCAGAAATAAACCGAAAATAAAGCAAACAATTATGCTTGCAACAAAAGCTGGTTGCTTCATCAAAAAATGCTCTTTTTAGGTCACTGTTAACAAAAACACATCAAGGCCCTAAGCTTCTAGGGAAGCATCTTTCACCTCTTTAGAATTTAGTCACTTATTTTCCTAACTCCAGCTGTGTTGAATTTTTAGCAGTTTTCCTACCCTGGACAACACTGACCATTCCATTGTTTATCTACAGAAGCTCAGTTCATCTTTACCACATCTTATGAATGTCTAGTGGCTATTTCTGTTATTCTTATTTTTTCTTCTCTCTGCTCTCACCTGTCTTATGTATGCTTCTATCAAAGTTTTTCATTTGTTTATTATTACAAAAATATTGTATGCACACAACATACCTGATAGTGAACAAGATGGTGAAGGCCTAAGAGTGAACATAGTAGTCATTACTCCACATATTACAGTTTGAAGTCAAGTGTAGGTTACAAATAAATGTTTGGACAATTACAATACTGGGTTGAAATTATGCAAAAAGTTTTTATAAAATTATGCAAAAAGTTTTTTATTATGTTTCTGTTAAAGAAACATAGAACTCACATCACCTGCAAGCTGAATCACACTCTGCACTTTTACAAAGTATCTACACTGTTCCTGTGAAATTCAAATTTGAGATATGTGACCACATAGATGAGATATAGATCACATAGGTGTTGGGACAATGTAGCCTATGCGGTCAAGGAAGACTAACTAAATATAGTCGTTAAAGTGAGATCTGACAGAATGTAAGAATTTTCCCAGTGGAACTAGGAATGAAGGCAGGAGAGTAGAAAGTAGGGTGAGAAGATAGAAGGTTAAGGAAATGTTCCAAGGGTGTCACCTCCCTGCTAGGCACACAGTTCATAGGATTAGGGCATTCTGAAATAGGGGAACTAGAAAGAAGAAGAAAAATAGAAAATCATATTAACCTGCCTCCACAAAATTCAGCTTTCATGAATTTATCTATAAGCCATAAGTCAAAAAATCCGGGGAAAAGTTTTTTTAACTTTAATGTTCATAAAAAGACTAAAATCTATTTTGAATTACCCTTGAGGATGAATTAAGAAAACTCCTTTAATACTGCTTTCGAGAATAAAATGAGAAAGGACTCAGAGATGAGCCAGAGCATGCACTTTTGAAGAATTAAAAATCAGTAGAGCATGGCGGAAGCAGAGGAAGTGGGAAAAAAAATGGCTCTAGGCAGAGTCTGAGGGGTCACTAGGCCAGACTCCTGAGGACAATGGGAAGACACAGGATTGAAAGCAGGAAATGCTGTGATCAGATTTGCTTCATTATAGTGGTTGTCTTACCTACCCAAAGCCTAGGATTCCTTGAGGGCACATACTAGACCCTTTCATCTTAATGTCTGGAACATATCTGACCCAAACCAGGCACTACATGATCATTTACTAAAATGGGTATAATGATGTAAGACAATAACAGGCATGAAAATAATAACAGCAATAAAAATGATTAAAACACATTTTGAGTGAGTGCAAAGCATACTGTGCTAAGACTGCTCCACAGGTAAATATAGGGTTGTTTTTTTTATATTAAAAAATAAACTTATAAAGCAGGCAAGTTAAGATACAAACAAACAAACAAACAAATCACAACCCCAAAATAGGTGAAATAATTATACAGTTAGACCCAGATTACATGATTGGTGACAGAGTTGAGTTCTGGACCAAGGCTGTCTGTTCCAAATATTTTGAATTGAATCAATGCTTTGTTAACTTTTGCTGCTAGGAAGATATTCAAAATGTTTAAGTCCCAGGATAGATCAACTAGAACAGACATTCAACAGATCAAAGTGAGCAGCAATTAAACCTTTTGTCTTTGTATGCACTGATTTTTATTGTGTTGGCTGAAGAACAGTTTAATCCCTGGGGTAGGCACTAAAAGAATCATGAGGTTCTGCTGTGCCCCAGGTCCTGCAGTTGTATTCATGGACCAGTGCTCCTCAGGTTGGATTCCTTCGCATGGACAGCAAGATTTTCTCAACTGTATACTTGGAACATTCTGGAGACTTCTTTTTGCTTCTGTATCTTGTAAGCATTTGGATTTGTGCTTTCTTTTTTTTTTTTTTGAATTGTGCATTTGTTCCCATGGAGTCTTTTTTTTT
>NW_004955414.1:20307535-20358983 GCF_000276665.1 Chinchilla lanigera
GCTTTTTCTGCATCTAATGAGATGATCATGTGGTTTTGGTCTTTGGCTCCATTGATATGGAGTATAACGTTTATAGATTTGCGAATATTGAACCAACCTTGCATTCCTGGAATGAATCCAACTTGATCGTGATCCCATGGAGTCTTATACATGTCATGGCACATGTATCCACATTTTACAAGTTTCTGCTGGACTAAGAGAAGTATCTTCTCCTAAAATCTTCCCTTTCTGTTGAAGTGATTTTGGGAGGAGATAGTATTTCTCTTAGTCCAGGAGAAACTTGTGAAAAGGAAAGACCTTTTTAAAAAGTTCTTAATGAGGTCAAACAGGGGGAAAAAATCTAGATTTCCATAGAGATCCAGAAACTTGTCGCATAAGAAAATGGGGAAAAATTTAAGTCAATCGAGGTACCTGCTTTGCAGTAACTCTGCTGGAAAGAAATATTATTTCATTCTCTTCTCTGACATAGCAGGCCTTTGCAAACTAATATCCTCTTGACACAGATTTATATGCTAAGAAGCATATTTAATTAGTTATTGTTCTCGGACCTGCCAGACATCCAAGCTCACCACTAAGTGTCAAAGGCTGTATTAATGGGTTAAAAAGCCAGACAGTGACTTATGGGCATCTAGTCATAACAAGAATTATCAAAGATGTTCAGTCCTCCCCCACAATGGTAAATATACTGCTAGCAGGTTGTGGCCAGTTATGAGAACAGCCCCCTATTTCTGTAAGCTGGTGAGGGACACACAAGGGACTCATGGAGTTTTGCAGTCTTTTACTTGCATCCACTTATGTTGTCATTTTTGGTGCCTGTGCACAGGTTAGCAGCAACTCCCAAGATATTCAGAATACCCAGGAAAGGATCTGAGCTCTGAGCCAGAAAAGCATTGTACTGCTTTAGTGAATATAGTTACTTAGCAACTCCTTTCCCAGATGGGTTCCATGTCTTATGATTGCTATGAAACTGGGAACTGACAGCTGAGCAAACTCACAGACCATTCACTAACAGCTCTTCTTTACACTGGCCCTATGGAAAGCTTTGTCCCATAGCTGTTTTGGGGGGACGTTACTCTTGAATGAGATGTGAAATTGTAACATTATGGAATTCTTCTTGGAGAAATAAGATTGAATCTAGACTGAAACGTAAGTGTCCTTCAACAATCTGTCATTTGGAGCACAAAGAGTTAGCAAGACATAGTTCTACAGAGTTCTCCCTCAGGAATTTGTTTTTCAGTTGGGCAAATGGCTCTCACCAGACAGCTTCTGGTTTCCTTATAAAGGCTTTCTTTCTCAAATCTAAGAGTGCACCCCTTCCTGGATCTTCTCCCTGTGGATTCTCCTGCAAAAGAGAGTTTCTTTGGAGACAGTTTCTGAAGCAAGGGTGATCAGGAGAGATTCTGGAATTTTAGTCTAAAAGAACCTTTCTCCTCATAGTTTTTGAGGCTAATAATCTCTCTCTTTCTCCCTGCCCCCTCTCTCTTTCTCTCTGTCTCTGTCTGTCTGTCTGTCTGTCTGTCTGTCTCTCTCTCTCTCTCTCTCTCTCTCTCTCTCATAGATTCTAAGACCTTAATGACTGTTCAGGGAGCAATAAGCAAGATCAAATGTCCGTTCTCCCAGACTCAAGAATTCTTCTGTTCATGCGATCAAAGTTTTAGAGCATTGAAGACTTTCAAGAAGACACCAGGTGCTGTAAAATCTTCAGATAGTTTATCAAACTAAAACAGCATTTGAGAGGAATGGATGAGCATGAACCTCATAGTACACATTCAATAGAGCAATATATCATCATGTCAACTTAAACTGTGTTTGTAATGTTTAAAACAATATTACAAATATAGACCACAGTCATGAGCATGTGTTCATTCATTCCATAATGTTTAGAGCTTAAATGACTTCAAAATGAATATTGGTAAGGATATGGAGTTTGGAGTCAGAGGGCAGAGTTTTATTCCCGGACCTGCTCTCAGTTTGTTGCATGAAAATGCGAAAATCAAATTGTTCCTCTGTGTCTTGATTTTTTTAGCTTGTTTATACATTGTGAGAGGGAGCGGTGGTACCTAGTGATGCTGCTGTGATAGTGCTGTTTATGAAACATTATAATAAGAGTATTTACATATTCCTGATGGCTTGGTTGCAGGAATGTTTAACTTATAATTCCTGTCTTGGAAGAATTCTCTGTATTTAATATTTACTCTTCAGTTTTAGTGCAAGACAATTAAAAATGGTTTAGAATAATAAATTTTTGAAAAAGCTATTACTATCCTTATGTTTTCTAATAAAGTTCCTGTGTTACAAGAATCCTAGTATTTTTGCTTTGATTACAGGAACTTTAAAAAAATGATACCATGACAAGTGTACAATGAGAAGGCTAATCAGGGATGCAGTGAAATAAATTGTTGAGCATATAGGAGGAATTTAAAACATCATCACTATCATAGAAAAATTCAGCTTGAACATTCAGATAATCCATTGGAGCTTTCTGTCTTTAATTTAAAAATTTACGTTATTTATTTTGGGTGTCTAGAGTATAGTCATCTTGTCACTTTTTATCGTGATAAGAATACTTCGCAGAAGATCTACCTGCTTAACAAATTTTAAGTTTATAATATACTATTATTGACCATAGTTACAATGTACAGCAGCAGATTATTCCCCTTGCAAACTGAAACTTTACACAGTGTGAAGAGCAACTCCCCATTTTTCTCTCTCCCTTGATCTACATCCTGCACAGGTGTAGTTTCAGGTAGAACGGAGGATTCATTGGAATTTAGACTTAAGGCCACTGTGTTATATATGAGCAAATAATTTGAATGCATTTTTTTCTATGTCCAGAGACTTTGTGGAAAGCTGAGCTGAAAGGTGACCTTCTCTACTTCGGAGCCAAGGTAAGTGGATCACTTGAGCCCCAGAATTTGAGACCAATATGGGAAACATAGCAAGTTCTCATCTCAACAAACAAAACAAAACAAAAAGTGACATATTAGCTTATCTATCAGATAAGCTTTCAAAGCAGGACAGCACTCAGGCAATAGCATGGATATCATTGGCTGCTGTTAGCAAAATTTGCAGTGAAAACAAGGAGCATAAAAGGAACAGAGGAGACAAATTTAGAAAACTTTCAGTTTAGCCATATAAGGAGCGTGTTTAGAGGTGCAGCCAGGGAGGATGAATTTGTTAAAGAAATTTCATCAAAAAGAAGTTAAGTGCTTTGAACAGTGACATGGTAAAAATGTGTTAAGGGCATTTCAGGAATCAGTAAGACCCTACCCCTCTCAGGATGAAAGGTGTGAATTTAAGACCCTACCCCTCTCGGGCTAAAAGTGTGAATTTAAGGATTTTCCAGGGAGGAATATTTTGCAAAGAAAGTTACTGGACTCCTTGTTCACCCAAGACTGCCTCACAAACTTTTATGGGCCAAGCACTTGGAGGTCACTCCTTCCATGGCTCATGCAACACCAGGTACAGTTTATGCTGGTGGAAGACCTTGTCATTATGCACATGATGCTGACTTTGTAGGAATGGAGAATGCAAGAGTTACAGAGTTATGAAGGCTTACACCCAGATTTTAAAGGAAGATATGAAAGGCCAGGCAATGTGTGAAAGGGTTGGTATCCCTAGTGGCCACCCACAAAAGAGCAATGCATAAACCTTTGTCAGTAGAGCTAAAGCTACAGTGGAGATCCAAGGAAGGAAAAGATACCAGATATGTGGGATACCTGCTAGGTTAAGCTGCAGGCAGCATGTAAAGCTGGCTCCATAGAGTAGCCGCATGGGCTGCAACCAGAAAGACCATAGAAGAAGAACTGCCAAAGTCCTTGGGGATGTATAGTAGATAGTGTAAAAATACTCCAGTTGTTGGACCTGGAGCTAAAATATTTACCATTTGCCCTTCTGGGTTTTGGTCTTGTTTGGACATATCTATCCTTTCTATTCTTCTATTGCTACATTTTGGAATGGGAATGTTTAGCTTGTGCCATTGTATCTTGGAAGTATGTAATTTCTTTTTGACATTTACAGGGTCTCACATCTTATGTCTCAGAGAAGACTTTACACTTGGACTCTTGAGCAATCCTGGAACAATTAAGAACTTACTGTCTTTTTAAGGTGGATGTAGTAAATTTTGTATTGTGTGGTGGGCATGAAACTTTAGGAAACAGAGGCAAACATTATAGATTGGATCTTAAGTGTTCCCCAAAAGCCTATGTGTTAAAAGATTGGTGTTAGTGAGAAGCAGTGGGAACTTTAAGAAATGAAGCTGAGTGGGTGATTTTAGTTCATAGAAACTATGCCCTCAAAGGTCATGGAGATTATACCCTCAGAGGAGGAAATCTTCCTCTTTTGTGTTTTTCCTTCTTATTTATGAGCTGAGACTTTTCTCTACCATGTGCTTCTGGCATGATGTGACACTAATGATGTGAAGCAACAAGGCCACTCAGTAACAAACTTAGCCTTCCAAAACTGTCAGCCAAAATAAAATCTTCATAATAAGTGGATTATCTCAGGTATTTTGTTATAGTAGTGAAAAGCTGACTACCACAGTCCTCAAAGAATTTTCCTGTTCTGAATGTTTTTCTTCTTCCTTTTCTTTAAATATCTACAGCAATGTCCTCTTGAAGCTTCCTTTAACCAATTATTTTAACCAAGTCTAAGCACCTCTCTATTCAATAAGAGGTTGGAATGAAGCTTATCAAGTTCACTTACACTCACCTTTTACCTTCTTAAATTCATGTACAGACTTTCTTGAAGTACAAGATCCAGTTCTAACTCTTGTCTATTTCACCCACTAGCACTTTATAGATATTTAAATAGTTGTTGAGTATGCGTTAAAGAATGGAAAGGAAATACACACATTACATATTAAGAACAAAGCATTCCTTCTGTAGGTAAAAATGTGGTGCCAGATAAGACAAAAACCAGTATAGATGAGTTTGTTCAATCTTGCAAGTTTATTTGTGTGGGTGAGTGCACACTCATGTCCAAGCAGAGTAGGGTGATTCCCCCAACCTCAGCTGTAGCACTAATACCCTTTCACAAAATTGGCAAATCAAAAATCTTGCTCAGATAATTCTTGAGTTATTAACCATGAGCATCCAATGACTTCCTTTCTTCTCATTGGGGTTATTATAAGTTGTATTTCTCAGATGGAATTTTATTTCAACATATTTAGCATCTCAAGTAGGATTGCATACATGAACCATTTTCTTATGTCCCCACCGTGTGTGACCTATTTGCAGAGATTTAATTGATGCTTTTCTAGGATTTAGGCTTTCTTTTTAAAATCAAAAATGTTCTGTATTCAATCACAAATACTTTACTAGAAAGTCCTTAATATTATCTCATTTACACATTTTCATTGAGTACACAAGGTTTCATACATCTTAATGGGTGTCTGGATCTTTGCTGTAGAAACAGAAGTGAAGAAAAAAAGCAGGGCAAATTAATTTTTGTTTTGGCTAAAAATTCCCCATAAATATCCTATCTGCCAATGTTCACAGTACTAACACTGGAAAATACCTTCTTCCCCTATCTAGTTTAACATCGTCTTTTATGCATGTACTTATAAATATACTTAGGTCTAGCTGTAAAATGTCTGGAATCTTTTGAAAGCCCAGGTTTTGTCACTCGGGTTAGTGCTGTATCTCTTCACCTAGTTCACTGGAGAGCAATGCCATATCTAAGAAAACTGGAAATGGATATGCAATTCATTGAAGAGCAGGATGTGGTTCACCACTGATTTTAAACTGTATGGGATGTAGAAAAAAGTGACATTTTTTCTTTCTTGTTATTACAGGACATGGTAATTTTCCCCGAGGAAATTTTTTTCCAGTCACCATGCTATCCTTTAACCAGAGCGTTTTCCACCCTGCAGTCTTTTTTCTTACTGGCATCCCTGGTCTTGAAACTTCTCACATCTGGATCTCCATCCCCTTTTGCTGTCTCTATGCCACCGCCATTTCTGGGAATACCATGATCCTGTTTGTCATCATTACTGAGCGTAGCCTTCATGAACCTATGTATTATTTCCTCTCCATGTTGTCCTTCACAGACCTAGGTCTGTGCCTATCTACATTGGTGACCATGTTGGGCATTTTTTGGTTCAATGCTCGGGAAATTAGCTTTGATGCTTGCCTTGGCCAAATGTTCTTTATCCATGGCTTCACATTCATGGAGTCCTCAGTTCTCCTGGTGATGGCCTTTGATCGCTTCATTGCCATTTGTAATCCATTGAGGTATGCCATGATCTTAACCAACTCACGGATCATCAAAGTGGGCTTTGCAATAGTTATTCGGGGGACATCAGCTCTAGTGCCTTTACTCTTGCTCCTCAAGCATCTGTCCTTCTGCCAGAGTCATGTGCTCCACCATTCTTATTGCTTCCACCCTGATGTGATGAAGCTTTCATGCACAGACACAATGATCAACAGTGCATTTGGCTTGGCTATTGTTATCTCTACTGCTGGCTTGGATTCTGTCTTGATCCTCCTGTCCTATGTTCTGATCATTCACTCTGTGCTGGGCATTGCATCCATGGAGGAGCGCAAAAAGGCATTTGGTACTTGTATCTCCCACATCAGTGCTGTTGCCATCTTCTACATCCCTATGATCAGCTTATCACTGGTGCATAGATTTGGGAAGCATGCCCCTCCCTTTGTGCACACCCTCATCGCCAATGTTTATCTGCTCATCCCTCCTGTAATGAATCCCATCATCTATAGTGTGAAGACGAAGCAAATTCGCAAGGCTGTGCTTAAATTATGCTTTTCTAAGCTAGTGTAGTGAAGTTTCAGGGTACACTTTAGGAAATCTTCCTGATCCATAGTTGATTATTCAGTAATGTGCATTATCACTGCACTTTGAAAAGCTTGCTAACAGATGCTTTCTGCCCATTCTGATGCACTAGTAACTTTCCATTTACACAGTTTTAGAGTATAGATTCTTAGAGGATAGGGACTTCATCTTTTGTACTTTTGACATGCTCATGGCACAGTATAGGATTGTGGTTAGGATATATCTCCAGGCATGGATAAATGAATTCTTACTTTGCAGTCCTGATTACCTCACCTATGAGTATGAGACTGAAATATACTGTGAAGGTTTAAATTAAAAAAGTTATTGCATAAGACACCTTGCCATTAATCACTCTTAAAATACTTTTCCTCTTGGAACACACTCATTGCATTGTTCTTGACACTTTCTGAAGCCATTTTGGAAGTCCTCTTTTGTAAGTGTATTTACTGGATGTGATTGGTGCTGCTCAATGCCATCCAACAGAAAGCCAGGCTTAGAAAAATGTTGGAGTGAGTCTTTATTCACTTATTCACTGGATCCAGCACCATGTGACTTCTTGCTCTTCCCAAAGTAAAAAAGATCATAAAAGGTAAATGATTTGAGTTGGTTGAGGTTAGTAAAGCAACCATGACAGTGCAACTAAAGACGTTTATGAAAAAGGACTTACATTAGCGCTTCAGAAAGTGGTCAGAACAACGGGATAAGTGCATTTGAAGGGAGAGGGAATATTTTGAGGGTGATTAATGCTAATGTGCCTTTTGCTGTAAAAATTTTTAAAAATGTAAACATTCACTGTAGTTTGTGATCAAAAGTTTTAGAGCATGTAGCTATCCAAGCTATGTATCACATAATTTAGATTGGCAGATGTCCAGGTTCCAGCAATTCCTACAATTTGTTCATACTTATCATTTTTCCCCTAAATTCATGGTTTAGGTATATAAACATGTACTGTAAATGAGAAGAAAATAGAATGGAAATTAGGCTTTGTTAATTCTTAAAAGAATAATTAAGGGCACTTTGATAAGTGCTTTTAGATTTCAAATACATTTTAAGTGAGTTATCTTCTAAATATGCATCTAAAGGTTGCCTCATTAATATGTACGATTGTTAGATGGTAATCAGAATTTTAAAAATGATTAAAGAGATAGAAATGTTAATTATTAGATATTAATCTGTATTTTAAAAATGATTCAAGAGATGGAAATGCTAATTGCCATTCTTTGATCATTACATGTCTTAATTTATCACATTCTTTCCCACAAAATGTACAGTTAGAATAATACAAAAGTAAATATTCTTGTTATAATTGTGTAGTTTTATATCTGTTTAGTTACTGTAGGCCATAGAGAGAAGGGAATCTATTCTATTTTCTGTATTATCACTAAAATAACCTGGAATATATTAGATACTGAATTTACTTTGTGAAAGAATAAATAAATTTTTTTGGTTAAGGGTAGAAGGGAAGTGAAGATGTTGTTAAAAAGTTTACAAAACACACACAAATAATTTTGGAGGGAGATACGTTTATCAGCTTGGTAGGAGTAACACGGGGCTGAGGGGTTAACTCAAAGATATTCAGGTTTTCTAAAATTTGGGGATGTTTACAATTTACTTTCAATTAAATTTTATCAGGAATTAGATGAAACAGAAGAACTATTACACTAGTCCTTAATGGAAACAATCCAGACACATGTAATGGAGTAAAGACAAAGGAAGCCATAAAATACCATGAACTCTTGGGAAGTTTCGTACTCTGGGGCCACAGAACCTCCACCAGGAGTTCTCTAATGAAGAGATTTCAGGCAGCCTGAGATGTGGTCCCTGATATATGCTACCTGTCTGTGAGCAGCTCCTCAGGCTCCTTTCTGGAAAAAAAAAGCAAGAAAAAAATCACATCCCTATTGTTTGTGGGTAGAACTGCTGAATTCAGAGGCAGCATTAGGCTTTGTGTATAGTGTTTACTTCAAGAGCGGGGAAGATTTTATTAATTGCAACATGTTACATGACTGCCCAAGGAAAACTGTGGAAGGCTTTTTTTTAATCTGAAATTTGGGGGCATTCTATCCTTGGAGAGGGTGTACGTGTCCATGGACCATTTGTTTGCTACTTAGATCAGGTTAACACACCCATGCATTGCAATATTTTGGTTAACTGTTCTACATTTTAAAACTGACACCTCTAATTAGCTGCCACTGTCACCACGATGCATTGCTTCTATCACTTTCATCTTCGTTTACCATTCTCAGATGCTTCCAGTGTTCTATATACTAGTCAGCATATGAAGTGCTTTACAAGTGCATTCATTTAATCTTTACATTTCATTGCTCAGCTACCAATTTCAAAGAAGTGCATGCTGACGTAAAAAGCTCATTTGGAGGTCTATTTAGTTGGTGGCACAGTGAACATGAAAACTTAGATTTGCCTCACCCTACCACTGTATTTCCAACTCTGTAATTAGAGAAGCGTTAACTGAACGTAGTTAAGCACAGAATCTGAAGCATTCTCTTACAGGGGTGACAAGATATTATCTTCTATGTGAAGAATTACTATCAATAAATGGAGAGCACACAAAATGTTTCTTCTAATAATAGGTCAAAGCCTTCCTTCTGAAACCTCAAATGTCACAAGTATGTATTTGCTTGCACACAAACATACATGCACAATATTCAGTTTATGAGAATGAGCCTGAGATCAGTGAGATTCTTTCGATGCTTACATTTGTAATTTCAGGGCATAAAGTGTGGTTTAAGTATACAAAGGTATAGTGTTTTGAGATCATGAGATATGTCCCAAATCCTTGATCAGTTTATAATTCTTGGATTGAATTAATATGAGTATATTTTATTTGCCCACACTTTTTAGAATATGGTATAAAGTATCTGAAGCATAATGAAAAGTAACTAATGTCCCATTTGCCAGAATCAAGCATAATTTAGTTAGGAATGCATATTTTTAGATAACTCATGATCATTCAATGAAAAAACCATTATTTTCCATGTAAAATTTAACAGGATCAAACTTTACAGGTAGGAAGAATATCATTTGACTTTATTTAGTAGAAGTGATGCCACTAAATGCTTCCTAACATAGATAGATTCATATTAAGTGTATAAATGTTCAGTGGATCAAATAAAGAGTCTAAATAATTTATTTGCTTTCAAAGAAGGGGTAGCTATGAGCAAAGCACACCCACATGAGAGAATTTTCTATAGTTGGTAGTGTGGTGAAGTAGGGAAATATCCAGAACAATTATATTGACATGGGCAGAGAGGCTGGATACCTTTTAAAGTTACTTTTATTTTGCCACTGTCCCAAATGCCTTGTGGCCAGGCTGTGGCTATATCAAGTGCACCATAGCTACTCTGAGAGACAGTTACTTGGGCTCCAGCAGGCTTCAGCCATGAACTTATTGCAGATGACTTCACTGCTCAGCCCCTCTGGCTGGCTCCATCTTGCCATCCCGCTGGATGACTGTCTCTCTGTAGTCTTTCTCAGTCAGTCAGCATGGTTGGGGGTCCTTCCTTTCCCATGACCATCTTGTATAAGCAACCTCCTTCCTGTCCATATGGGTCAGTCTATATATGATATCTCTTAATGCTGCAAGTTTGCAATGTAAATTCTAATAAAGGCTTTTCCAGGCGGTGTATTCTTGCTTACTGTTGATTCCTGTTTTGTGTACTTCGTGATGAGCTGACCACATCAAGGGTCACTGGAGGGAGTGTGACCAATGGCTGGAGCTGATGACACTGAAGATGGCTGGCTGCCAAGAGAGTGACAGAGAGCAAAATATTGCCAGGAGTTACAGTCTCCCATGAGGCTTTTTCCTCAAAGCCTTCCAATAGCTGCCTGCTTTAAGTTGTGAAGAGGGTGCTGTTAACTCTAAAACAGCTGATGGTGGCTTGCATTGATCAAGAATGTTCAGCTAATTGGTGACAGTTTGGAAGCTGGCACAGGGATCATTCCCTGTAAAGGACCTGAAGAAGAGGGTGAAGAAGTGGGATGGTCATCAGGACGTACAAGAACCAGCTCGTGTCTGATTTTCAGCTTATAAGCAACTGAGAGTTCATGCTGGCCAGTGACAAAATGAGAAGGGCTCTGGTGGTAAGGAGGGGAGCAGGTCACAGTAAAAGTAGATACTGGCCAGATTGGAGGGGTCCTTGGCTGCTATGTGAAAGAATTATAGAATATGACTACATACTGAAGGCAATAAAGAGCTTGGAAGAGTGTGAGGAATGGCAGGATAATGTACTTTCCAAAGGTCCCACTATCACGTCTGCAGAGAAAGTCTGGAAACCCTTGAATCACAGGCCAGGGAAATTATGTGAATATTGTTCTAGGTGGAGCATTATGTAAAATGGTGATGATGAAACTGGTAAGGTTCCTACTTGCATTGTTGTACTGTCATGTGTGAGTCTATCCCTTTGTTATGAATGGAGCTTGTGAATGTGAGGGAATGTCACTTGCATGATTATGTTAAATTACTGGATACGGCAAAAGGGTTCAGCAGTTACATACAAAATTTCTGCTTAATTGATTCTGAGTTAATCTAAAGGAAGATTACCTCGAGTGAGTCTGACCTAATCACAGGAGCCCTTTGAAAGGACAAATAGTAAGAGATTCTCCTGATGGATGTGAAGAAGTGTGAGATTGTGTTGTGAGAGGACTCTGAGGATGAGTCTTACAGAAGCGACCAGGAGAAAAGAGCAACCCCCAGGTGACAGACAGTAAGAACATTCACCATAAATGACAAAATGCTACCAAGCACCTGACTTGGATGACCTTGGAAGAGGATTCTGAAATCCAGATCAGGGCAGAGTCTTGGCAGAAAGCTCAATCTCAACTCAGTGAGCTACTGAGCAGAGGATCTAGTTTTGCTCTGCCAAGACACATTCCTTACAGAACTGTGAGATTAGAAATGTGCCTGCTTTCAAGTACTAAAATTTACTAATTTTGTGCACAGTCATGGCTGACTCATACAACAGAGTATGTTTCAGTCAAAAAAGGAAGTCAAATTTCTACGGTAGGTAATGACTATTAAAGAGGGAGATGAAGATAGACAGCTCATCCTCTGAGTCACTGGTAAAGGCAAGGACTTACATGCAGCAGGGAGGCAGTGTTAAGAAGCAGTTGTTTCTGAAAGTTATGGTTAGGATGGAGAAGAACTCAGCAGTTCTACACAGATTGTTGTAAAGGTACAAATTCCTTATCTTTTAGAGTATGGGATCATCATTCCACATTTGACTCCTGTTACTTTTACAGGTGCTACCATTTATTATTCTGTATCTGACACTATGGTTTTTGTAAACTGCCTGAAATGCCATTGCATTTGAGTAGGTTAATAACTTTTTTCATAATAATTTGCGCCTATCATCCTCCACCTAATTATTCTTTAGAGAAGCCTTTTGATGCCTGCCCTGCAACTTTCTAATATATGCAACCTACATATTGCAAACACAATGCCATTTTGTTTCCATTACACTATGCTTCTTTGAGTACACATTTGCTTTTATGAAATATCCTATTTCCCCTTCTAAGAATCATCAAGGGCATTTCTATAGTCCAGAATATGATTTGTACTCAGTGAAGTTTGGTGTTAAGCTAAACTAGCATGCAAAATTGATTGAGAAGCTAGGTAGTGAGGCTGTATAGGCAAGCAGGGCTACTGTTTTTGAATCAGTTAAAATGAAGAACAGATGAGAAAAATGTAGCTGAAGATAATGAATGAATACAAGAAATTCACCAATGGGCATTACTTATTCAGACTCAAAAGATATTCTCACTTTTTTCTCTCATCTGTCAGAGGAAAGGACACGAATATGAATAGGGTGGGTAAATAGGTATAGGTAAAGAAAGACAGAGATGTCTATGTGATGTTTCAATTAAATTTTCCTTGTAACTGATAATAGCTAACAATGGGCAAACTTTTACCATAGTGAGACACTGCTGAGATTTTTACATACATTACCTAATTTTGTCCTTAACACAATCCTATGCAGTTTGCATATCTTTGTTCCTTGAGGTAAGGAAATGGAGGCACATATATTGAAGTCATTTTTTGAATGGTAATTCAGAAGGTAAATGCCAGATCATAGGCATTCCTCATTTAATAACTGATTCAGTTCTTGTGACTAGGTCATTACATGAATTAGTCACCAAATGAGGAGTTGTGTATAGTATGTACATTATAACATTCAGAATAAGGAAATGGCCAAAGGAAATTCAAACTTTGCTATTTTCTGCATATCTCTCATATGCAGTACTACAATGTATAATAGAACATAAAACTGCAGCACTGTACTACCCAGTAAAATCAGAAAAAGTTACAGTACTATATAAACAAGGTGTACTGTACATAAAAACCAATGAGGGTCTAAGGACCAGATGTACAGAGCTGTACAAAAAAAGAAAAAGAAAAAGACAGATTGTAAGGCGAAGTGGAAGGTCCTGAAATCTGGAAGTCATTAAACATGAAAGTCATTAAATAAATATGTTGTTAAACAAGGAACATCTGTAGTTCAACTGGCACAAAATTTACAATTAAACACATTTAAGAAAATTAACATTATGTGATGGTTAAAAATTCATAACACAAAACTTTCTATAAAATTATATCTTTTGGTCCTTATTCTCAACAGTTCTGTTCATGATTGTCTTAACTGTTCAAACTCTATATATGGTATGAAAATTACTTAGGAAATAATATTCCAGACTCATTAATTGGACCTGTGAAATAAACGAGATGGAATGTTGCTTCGACTGCTTGTGTAAAAATTCTGCACCCTCATGTACCTGCTCATTTACAGATTTTGCTCCTTTCCTTGGGCATGGTTGCAAGTTGTTTCCTCATTTTTTAAATCAACTTTCAAAAACTGTTTATATAATACGGATATTGGAATTCAGAAACATTTACATAATGAAATGATTAATTTTACTTTGAATGATTAATAAACAAATGCATTTTATTTTTGCAGGAAACTCAGTTTAAGGTTTTTCAGATTGAGCTCTATATGGCAACTTTCCCGAATATGACATCCTCTTCTATCATCTTTCTAGTAACTGGTGTTCCTGGGCTGGATCTCCATCCTTTTCTGCCTTCTCTACACAACTGCCCTCCCAGGGAACAACCTGATTCTCTTTGTCATTATCACTCAGCCCAGCCTCCACGAACCCATGTATTGTTTCCTCTCTGTGCTGTCCACCACTGACCTCGGGCTGACCATATCCACAGTGGTCACCATGTTGGGTCTATTCTGCTTCAATGCCAGGGAGATCAGCTTCAATGCCTGCTTGTCACAGATGTTCTTTATTCAACTTTTCACCGTCATGGTATTCTCTGTGCTGTTGGCTGTGGTTTTTGATCGTTTTGTAGCCATTTCTAGTCCTCTTAGATATTCATCTGTCTTAACCCACATTAAAATAGTACTGATTGGAATAGCAGTCATCACCAGAGGGACAGTGGTACAGATTCCTTTGGTGATACTTTTTGAAAGATTGTTCTTCTGCAGTAGCTGAGGGCTCCACCACTCTTACTCTTTCCATCCTGATGTGATGAAGCTCTCTTGCACAGACACCAGAATCAACAGTGCAGTTGGGCTGACTACTGTCATCACCACTGCTAGGGTGGACTCCATATCCCTTGCCATTTCCTGTGTTTTGATCATTAGGACTGTCCTTAGCATTGCCTCTCCAGAGGAGAAGAAGAAAGCCTTCAGCACATACATGTCCCATATTGGGGCTGTGGCTGTATTCTACATCTCATTGATCAGTTTGTCTTTTGTTCACAGATTTGGGAAATGAGCCCCACTCTTTGTACATACTCTGACTGCCAATGCCTACCTACTGTTCCCTTCTGTAATGAACCCCATCATCTACAGTGTGAAGACAAAGCACATACGCAAGGCTGTGCTGAAAGTTCTCCATTCCAGCACGACAAAGACCTAGAAGTTTCTTTCTATTTTTTCTCTTCTCTCGCCTTGTGAGGATGAGGAGCATTCCATTTGGAGAATTTAAAATGCGTAGAATGATGTTGGTTTTGAAATTTTCCCAAAGATAACTGTCATTTTAATCAAAGAAAGGGAGACTTTCAAAGCTATCATTATTTTCTTAAAATAGTCACAATGATCAGAAGAGCATTTCTTCCATTACAGTGAAAAATTTTCAGTGCTTTTGATAACAAATTACTCATCTTAGTTTTTAAATGTGGAATTGTGTGTTTTTATAGTGTAAAAATGTTGCATCTAATTATACATTTATATTTCTTCTTTACTGAGAGAAGTAGAATCAGTTCTGTTGTCAAAGGGGAAAAAAAGTACATTAAAATTCCAAATAACCAAAACTTATGATGTAAATATGCTACAGGCAACAGGCATTGCTCATGTTACTTAATTATTCAAAATATTTGTCTTTCACTCTTTGCCTCTGGCCTCCTAACCCCCTCATTCGACAGTTAGGATTGTCATCAGTCAGTATCTTATTATCTTATCAGTAATTTACCCTTATTTGTTAAAATACTTTCCCTTTTTCCTTTGCCTCAAGAAAGATTTTTAGCATAAGCTTCTGTCAAAAACAATGACACTGTTACATTCAACTTCAATTTAGAATGTCTCCTGTAGTACTAAATTCATGATTACAATTTAATAAGTATGTTCAAGGTTTTAGGAAATATCTTCTCTGAATAAATTAATTTTCTTTGTAGCCTCAAAATTAGTAGAAAGTAACATAGAAATATTTTCAGCTGGATGTATTTTCAGTGTTCTGTTTCGACATTACCCTCAAGGAAATTTGTCATATATGTGGCTGTCATGGCTTTATATGGAAACTACAGCAGTTATGAAGACAGAGCATGTAATACAAAGAATTGGTTATTTAGATATAAGAGAACAGAAAAGACCAAAGGGAAACAGAAATAATACTGAGATAATTTCTTTCAGAGAGTTATGCACAAAAATTATACAATGGGGTATGAGGTGGTAAAGGACACTTTCTGTGTAAATGAATCCAATAGCCTAGACTTTATTATTATTTTGCAGTATCAAAGTTGGACTTTTCCTCTCTAGCATGATGAAGCTTGAAAACTACAGGTTCTGAATTCCATTTGTCTTTTCAGTTTATGAAAATGAAGACAAGTTAGATGTGAATAGGAATACATAATCTGCAAAAGGATGAAGGTGATTCTTGTCAAAGATAACAAACTAAAGTGAAATTTATAATTCTGTCATTTTACCTACTGATCTGCATACATGAGGAGGACACTCAAGTAGAATAGTCTCATTGTCATCTTGTTCTATGCTTGCTTAGGATCTTAAGCAACAGTCAAGTGGCCTTCTTGTTAGAATTGTAGCCTGTGTTCTTAGACTCATTTTTTAAGAAGTCATTTTCTTTTTCTGAGGGCAGGGGATTTTGATACAGAGGTAATATGGACAGGTGCACTTTGATAGATGTTGAATGAGTTTATAATATTTACTTTTTATTTTATTTTTAATTAGTGTATGTTTGCAGTACATAATTACTATATTCATCATGGGGAGCTGGTACACTACACAACACATCTTACTTCTTTTTTCATTGCCTTTCCCTTTTATCCTTCCCTGCTCCCTCCATCTCTTGATCTTCTCCCCTTTTGCAAAAGGTCTATTTCCCTGTTTCTCAATACCTATCTTTTATTTTTCTCTTTAATTTATTTAATTTGAGCTTATCAAATAAGAGAAACCATGTGATATTTAAGCTGATTTATTTCAGCAGACATAATGGTCTTGGGGTGAATGCATTTGTACAAATGACAGAAATTTATTTTTCTTTATGGCATAGTAGTACTCCACTGTCTATAATATCACATTTTTATTCATTTATCTGTTGATGGACTTAAGGCTGCTTCCATAATTTAGCAATTATAAGTTGTGTTGCTATAAGCATGGACATACATGTATCATGATAATATGATGGCTTTAACGCTTTTGGGGAAATACTTACAAGGAGAAAAAGCTGGATCAAATGGAGTTTCTAGTTTTAGATTTTGATGAATATAAGATTTGTGAGAAGATTATTCTTGAGAAAGCTGTGTTAAGAGTCATTACCTCCTTTACCAAAGGAGAAAGGGTAAAATTGGTGGGGAGGGCCATAATAATAACCTTCAGACAAAGTGAGAGAGCTGGGAAGTTCATAACAGCAATGCTTGATTCCTTTCAAGAGAACTAAAGAGTAAAAATGGGATCCAGGAGTTTCTGAGGTAGTAGCAGAATGGTAATTATAGTTTTACATATTGAATCCACTTCTCTTCCAAGGTTTACATGTGCAAATGCTGTATTAGTGTGTTCTGTGGCTCTGTGTGAGTATAAGAGAACCAGAAAGAGTAATCTTTTAGATCGTGTCCAGAGGTAGAGCAGAACCTCAGTAGAGGAGAATATGGGATAACCTTCAGTAGTACAGTATTAGGAAATAGAGAACATCTCCTAGGTCAAAAGGATCTTTGTGAGAAAACAATACTTATTATTGAGAAATTTCTGATGAATTTACAAAAACAATGAGAGAGAGAGGGAGAGAGAGAAAGACAGGCAGAAAGACAGAGAGAGAGAGAGAGAAAGTAAGACAGACAGACAGAACTTTAAGCCTAGTAAAAATGAAAATATCTTATGCTCTTATGACAATTCTATATAAGTAAAAATGTTTGTTATTGGTTAATTGATACTGTAACAGAAAATGCCCTCCCATGCCAGGATATTTGTTTCTTAGTTGCCCAGGTGATAGGTCTTGTTGCAGCTCTGCTTGCTTCTGTCTCCTAGAAATGGCTGGTCACTACGATGCATATTGTAAAAACCGGTCTAAGACAGCCAAATATTCTACCTCTGTACTTCCCCTTGGCAATCCCATAAACACCTCCCTTCCTGAGCCTTCAGGTCTGATATTTTAGGAATGATCCCAATCAGTGCCTGTCAACATAAACTAAATCTGCCTCCAAATCCTGGATGTCATTTTAATGTTTCTGCTTGCTGTTGCATTTGATGTGTCAGCTGGGAAAACTGACCATGCTGAACTCTTTTGTCACTGGTCATGGCCCTTGCAGGTGGAGCAAGGACCTTTCCAGGTCCCAATGAGAAGGTGTGCCCTTGAGATTTCTCTAGTCCCCTTGGAGGTCTGGAGGAGGATTCTTAGCTCCCCCCTTGAGCAGTTCACATTGGATCCCAAAGAGAGGAGGACAGTATGTCTGTCTGTATACCTGCCTGATTCCTGTAAGATGCCTGGGGCACCCAGTAGTCTGTCAGTCCTGTTCAATTTGAGCAGAAGGAGAGACTGATCATCTCTCATTAGTTAGGACCGCCCTTGAGGGAAGGGAGTTGAAATATTTTAACCTTTGAATGCCTGTTGAATAAATGTGTCAGTGAATGGAACAGACAGTGTAAACAATAGGCTGCTCTGTCTCTGCACCAAGACTGGGAAGCACTGGTTGTGGTGGCTGAATGAGCCCTCACCTGTGGTTCTGTGGCAATTGACATATGGCATAACAGAGGCCTCACACCCTCCTTAGCAAAGTCATACCTAAGTCTCAAAGACGGACATGGCCAGGTGGGCATCTGAATGGTCTCTCTCTCTCTAAGGAGCACCCACCTTTTGTCTGTTGCACCATCAATCAAGGTTACACAGCAGACACATAGGAAGTCAGGGATGGAAATTAATTAGCCAAAACCCACAGTCCACGACTGGGGAAAAAGGTCTTTAAAGGAGTTAAAAATGGAACCAAACCACTCTCTGTGTCTCAAAGGAAAAAAGAGGCTGACTTTTCCTCAGAATTCTGCCTTAGCAGCCTTGTTGGCCACTATAGTTGCTGCCAACATCTATAGTTTACTTCTCACTTCTGACTCATCTATGACAGACAGTTGACTGGTTCCAGCTAGCCATTGCTGGATTTCTGCCACAGACACCCTCCTTCTGGAGGCTTCTGCTTCTATCCTGGTCAGATGGCATCATCTCACACCCAAATGAGAAGACTCTCAGCAATTCCTTTTGAGTTCCACATTTTGACTAAGGAAAAACTGAACTGTCAGCCCTGATGAATGAGTTGCCATGGCCTTTCCCAAAGGTTGCTCTGCCTAAAAGCCTAAAATCAGTCAAGCACTTCTCAGATACATCAAAGAGGGGAAAAAAAGCCCATCAGCCATTGTTACCCAGAAGTCTAAGAAAGAAAAACACTCAATATCCATGAGAAAATCCAGTCTGATAGACAACCATACCCTCTCACTACAAGTTATAAGGGCCATGGACACAAAAAATAAATGCTACCTCCAGCTATGAGACACAAAGCGATCTAACTATCCAGACCCACCTCAGCCTGAACCTGTCCTTGTGCTGTCGAGCCTGGATAAATAGGAGACTGAGCTCTATCAAATTTGGCTCCTAAGAGTCTGCAGTCATTACAAAAGTTGGGGGAAAACATGTGACTTTCCTGGTAAGCAATGGAACAGAACTCTCTGTCTTCAGAAGTTCCTTCTGTCAAAAAGTTACCATCACTGGGGCAACTGGAACACTTGCCTCTTGCCTGTTCTACCAGGAACAAACTTGCAACCATGGAGGATATCTCACTAAAGACGAATTCCTGTATAGCACAGTCCCCACACCACTCTGGGGAAAAGACTTCCCCTTCAGATTAAAAGTGACAATCCGCTTTGCACCAAACCAGTGCTTTCGCTTAACGCTGCACTTTCAACTTTAACTGTTCTCTCGCTTAACGCTGCACTTTCAACTTTAACTGTTCTCTAAGAAGAAGATACACCTGCATTAGCCTGAGACAGATAACTGCAATCCTGAAGTCCTGGAAACTCTCCTCCCAGAGAGATCAGCTAAAGACTCACCTCCAAGACTCACCTCAGCATCAATCATGCTGCTGAAACCCCCATTGCTGTCAGATGTCATGGGAAACACAAACAGGCATCCAGCCACACATCAGCCTGATAGACTGAAAATCACCTTGTCATCACCTTGCATTCTGTAGTTCCCAATCCTTACCCTCTTTTTGGACTGTTACTCAATTGCCACAAGGGTTGGGGACTCGCCCACTATTTTTGGGAAGGCCTTAGCAACAGATTCGGCTCCAGGAAAGCGTGTTTCTCTGTCCCTTCCAGCTCTGTCATTCTGCCCCAAGAAAGAAAAATAAGACTTCAAAACTGTGAAATGTGTATAGACTGTCAAACTGCTAAAATAATCTCTTAGAACTTTGAGCTGCCAGTGCTGCCATGATTGCCTTCTGCATACACTGATTCGGTCTTCTGCCACCCGTAGCCAGCTGGTACATCTGCCTGGCCCTAAAGAATGCCTTCTTCTTCCTTTAATTAGCTCCTGTCAGCCAGCCCCTATTCACCTTTAAATGGAAAGACCCCAGTTCTGTACTCAAAAGTCAAATAATCTGGACTCAGCTTCCCTGAGGTTCAAAAACTTGTTTACACTCTTTGGAGAAGTGCTCACAGCTGACCTCATTAGTTTCCCAGCACAAAATATCACTGCACTTCTGATTAATAACACCCAGGTTGCCCACCAGAAACACAGAAAAGCTCTGCTACAATATCTGGCAGAAACCAGTTACAGGAAAAAAACTCCACAAAATTCTTGGAGCTGCTGGCTTCTATAGAATCTGGATCCTTGAGTTTACAAAAACAATGATCGTTAGCTCCCTGGGAGCTCCTGGTGGCCAACCTGTACAAATACTTGAATTTAGTAACTAAGCACTGACTCTCCCCTTTGCCTTCATGCTCTTATAGTTACTGTCCTTCTAATAAGAAAGCTGACAAGCTAACCTTAGCCTGAGACCTAACTGTCCAGGTGCCACATGCTGTACTGGACCTCCTGAATAACTCTGGACCACTCAGTCCTGCCATGTATCTGCCCACCAAGCTGTGCTTACCAGACCATGACTGAAAAATAAAACCTCTGACAGATTCTGAGTACAGCCTGTTTATGGGTGGAAGTAGCTCTGTTAGGAATGGAGTCTGACAGGCTACATATGCTGTGGTCATCTTGCACAAAGTTATTCTGGCCAAAACTCTCCTGCTACTGCTTTCTGCTGCTGTTTGGAAACCTGCCAGCAAAAGCACCAAACTTCCACTCCTAAGCCCCTTTCAGGGATCCAATAGACTGAAGCCAGCTTTAGTTCAGATAGTAGGGAAAGGACTGAAGTCAGTTTTAGCTTGGATAGTAAGGAATGGTGTTGGCTTCAAATGAAGATCCAAGTGTGGGTTAACTTTTTAAACTTCATTCTGTAAGTTTCTGAATTGAAAATGCTCTATAACTTATAGTCTATTTTCTATTATAAGCAGTAAATTTATTTTGTTTTTCAACGTTTGCATCCAGGGGCAGGGGAGAATGTTTTCCACTGAGAAGCTATAAAGTGACTGAGGGAGAAAAAACAGCAGCACTTTTGAAAGAAAACAGTCCATGCACACTGTACATCCATCAACATCAACTGCACTGTAAAAAACTACATATATCACCTCTCACTCTCAAGCAGATCATTTAGACTGTGATATTGCTCACTTGGCACATTTAATAGCATTTGCTAAAATGTTTGCCTAGTCATTAAACACTTATAAATAGCAAGTACAAACATTTTATTATTTAAGAAGAGTTTTAATGTGCATAACTGAAACAAGTCTTTTTAAAAAACTGTCTAGCACAGCACCAGATACCTGACAATATTTATAAAGAAGTACTCAATTTCTTCAGTGTTAGTCAAGGAATCATAAGATAAAACAATAGATCATCATTATACAGCGCTTAGTTTAGTGATATGTAAGCTTAGTGATATTTAAGTGATATGTCTTAATACTTCTAAATGTAGGTGAAAGAAGATACCTTCAGAGTGAGTGTAAACTATATAGCTCTCTTGAAAGGCAAAATGGGAAATGGAGTATAAGTTGTTATCTTATTTACTCCAATTCTAATTATAGTGATATACATGAATAATAAAATATGAGAAATAATTATTAATACAAATGATACTCATATATCTACATGGCATGAAAAATTTGAAAGACTGTAAGTCAAGAATTTTATGAAAATGGTTCAGTATGTTGTGGAATAATCTCTTGTAATGTAAAAAGAAGTTAATATGTACAGTTATTAATTTTTTCATCAGGAAATCATCTTTGCCTTAGATTTTCAGAGTGTTATCTGCTGACACAGCTCTTAGCTGTCTGTCTCTCTGGGACTTGGACCTAATCTTTGCTCCTAGATGACTGTCTCTCCTGACCTAATCTTTGTGGAGTTATCACATAACAGTTGTACCACTTTTTAGGGGCACAAATCCACTGACTGGTCAGTTCCAGAGCATGAGGCCAGTCCTCCTTCACTTGGCAACTCTGAGTGGCCATTTCAGCTCCAGAGCTCCTGTGGAACTCGCTGAGACCTCCATGTGCGACATAGTGCAGCACCCCTTTTTGTACAATGAGACCTCCCTTTTTTGGGGGGGTACTGGGCATTGAACTCATGACTTTGTGCTTGCCAGGCAGGCGCTGTGCCACTGAGCTATATCCCCAGCCCCGGAGACCTCCTTTTTCCTTATATTCAATTATTCCACAAAGTACACTTCATTGTTTTCTACACAAGAATATCCATTCAGAACTTTTTATTTTTTGGCAATAGGGATCAAACCCAGGGCCTTCACAATCACCTACATTTCCATCTCTTATTATTCTTTTTACTGTAAGACAAGTTCTCACTAAATTACTAAGTTGCCCAGGCTTGGCTTGAACTTCAGATCCCCTGGTCTCTGCCTCCCAGAGTTCTTGGATTGTAGTTTTTTTTACCCTCTAAGACACAATATTGCCCTCTTATTGTTCACCTATTCGGCTCTTTTCTTAGGAGGTGATTGTTAAATGTTAAATTCAAATATTGTGAGAATCACTCCTTAAAGACTTTAAAATTTCTATTGAATGCTTACACATTGAATGCATTCACACATATATACAGGCACACAGAGCATATAAGATTGCTTACAGTTGTTAAAGTCAAGTAAGCAAATTCTATTTTATGTATTCAATGTTCATTTTATTTTATTAACTAAGATTATTTTGACACACATGTTAATATACATGATATCTGTAAAATTTTATATGGTTTTAAAAGCTTATGTATGCCATTTTTATATTACTAATGTACCACCTTTTTTGATCTTTCTTTTATTCTTTCTATCAACAGATATTTAAATTGTTCCCATTGTTTTCTGTGACCAAAAATTACCCTAATTATCATTATTCAAAGCTTTTAAAATTGTACTGTAAACATGTCTCTAGTTCATATATCAATATCTATAGAAGTTCAATTGCTGTTTAATAAAATATATAAGTTTGTGCTGAAGCTTAAAATCAGAAACCATCTCATATTTTCAATAAAGGATATTCTTATTTAAGTGATTGGGAGCTGGGGAGTCAAGCAGATGAGGTCATCCTACTGCAGGCAGCCATGACAACTGCTTTGGTATTACTAGAACTTGGGAACTGCAGTTCTTGATAGAGGGTGGAAGAATGAAAGAAATCTCGTGCTGCCAGAGAAACTGCCCAAAGCCCAGAGATGTGAGCAGAAATTCCATATCCTTGACTGCCAGGTTGGAGTGGAGCCTGTTGTCTCATAAGTGGGGTGGGAAGGGGTGGGAGGAGCCACTGCCCTGTTTGCTGCCTTTTCCTGGAGATGAACATCTGCAGTGTGGGGTTGTGGTGGGGTGGGGAGTGCTCGCAGTCTAGACTGAAAACTGAGGGGGTTGTGCCAGAGAAGGAGAAAGCCCTGGTTCTAGGCTACCCCTGCCTGGAGTGGAGCTGTCAACGTCTTGAGTTGTGGAGGAAGGGAGGGGGGAACCTGGTTGTAGTTCTGGTGCCATGGGCTCTCACGTTCTCACAATTATTTAACAGATACTCCTGAAGAAAAGTTTATTTACTACATGTTCTTAAGGAAACTTCCAGAGGATTTAAGTATTTATGTCTATATATGTCATATATAAAATGATAACTATAACTACTCTTTATGGTTATATATAGATATATAGTGATATATCTATTAGTCCCCTACCTTCTCTCCAACCCTGGGTCCCCTCCCCATTTACAGAAGGTCTATTTCCATTTTCCTTTATTCTTTTTTCTTTAAGTTCCTTTTTCCTTCCTTGCCACTCCTTCCCCGTCTGTTTCCTCTTTCAAAGTTCTTCCTAATCCCTAATATCTATCCTCCATTTTGTTCTTTATTGATACTTTGGGTTTCTCACCCAAGAGAAACAATGAGATATTTAAACTTGCACATCTGATTTATTTCACTTAAAATTATGATCTTCACGTGCATCTATTTACCTAAAAATATCTCAAGTTTATCCCTCATGGCAGTGTAGCACTCCTCTCCATATACAAACCACATTTCATTTATCCATTCATCTATTGATGGACATATGGATTGTTTCTAAGATTTAGCTATTATAAATTGTGCTACTATAAACTTGGGTATCCATGTATCACTATGGTATGATGACTTTAACTCTTTAGGGCAGATAGCCTCCATGCTAATTTCCATAGTGGATATACCAATTTGTACTCCCACCAACAATGAAGAAAGGGTCCTTTTCCCCTGGAGCCTCAGCACCATTTGTTGTTTGTTGATTCTTGATGATAGTCACTCTTTCTGCTGTGATACCAAATTTAAAGAGCCTATTAAAAAATGGGCATCTGAAATGAATAGACACTTCTCAGATGAAGAGATATAAACAGCTAATAAGTAAATAAAAAAATGCTTAACATTCCTACTTATTAGAGCAACGCAAATCATGATCATTCTTAAATCATAGATTAAAATAGTTATACTGAAAATAAAGAATAAATTTTTACCAAACTGTGTTCTGCAACTAACCTATTTTTAAAAGAATATTTCAGAGTACTGAAAAAGGTGATCATAACTGACCAAACACTAGATTTTGGAAATGATCATCATAGAGTAGATTTTATTACCTACCTACATTCTATACATAAAAGAAATAATTCTATGTCTAGAAATGTTGCACTAATCTGAAATGTACACAAGATATTGTGAAAGGGAAAGAAATTGCTCAAAGAGAAAGAACAACTGGGATGAGGGAAAGGAGAAAAGAAGAAAATAATAGAAAAATATTTACATACATGTGAGAGCTTAGATAATTGCACTACTAGTTTTTATTGGTTTATTGAGAGGAACAGTTAATGCTTAATTTTTTTGATCAATTTTGCATGCTTATATCTGGTAATCTGAACATCTACTTTGAAGGTAACAATATGCAATATAACAACTATTGCTGATTTCCTATCACCTTGTTTTGAAATTCTGTATCATTTTTAATGTTTTAAAATTTTTATTCTCTTTAAAATAAAAAAGAAGGAAAAATAAAATTATTTCAATTAAAAAAGAAGTATTACACTATTCAAAATATATTATTCCATAGTTCTTGGTTAGCTGATTAACTTCTGCCTAGCTAAGGTTGTTTCTAGTCTAGGCTTATACTTGTTGTCTTTTTTGTAGTGCTGGGGATAGAGTCCAGGGTTTTGCATATGCTAGGCAAGTCCTATACTGAGCTAAACAGACTGGGACTTACACCAACAACTGGTATTGGGTCTTTAGAAAGATCAGGAACTTACACCATCAATTCTTTTTCTTCTTTAAGGTTTTGGACTTGTACTGGAATTGCACCATCAATTTGCAAATGGAAGATTGTGGGACTACTCAACTTCCATAATCATGTTAAAATTACCCTATCCGTCTTCTATCTATCTATCTATCTATCTATCTATCTATCTATCTATCTATCTATATCTATCATCTATCTATCATGTATCTATCTTTCTATCTTCTACCATCTATCTATTCTATCTCATCTATATATACTTTCTTTAGAAAATTCCAATAAAATGTAAAAGGAAAGGGAATGTTTTCATGGTACCAAAAGCTTTGGAATCAGTGGACTAATGTAAATACTCTTTTTTTCATTGGTAAATTGAAGATGATAAAAGTTCTAGGTACTATGTGAGGTAGCTAAGAACCATCCTTGATAGAATCATCTAATATGTCAAGCCTGCTGCTATGTAGTTTAAATAAATTATACCATTGAATTTAAAAATCATATTACTTATGAGATTTTAATTTTATAGCCATGGAAGATAAAAAGTAAGCAACTTGTACTATTTCATACATCAAAAAAGCCTAACCGTATCTATATAAATTCAAAATTCCTTTTTACTACTTATCAGTGTTTCTTAATGGTGTCAAAAACTGGGGGAGCTAATTTTTTGACATCAAGTACATTGAAATGTAGTATTAAAAAATAACCTTTAGTGTTCCATATGCATGTGCATTACTAAAATGGCATTATACACTTGAGTTTGTTTTCCTCAAGAGCAATGCACTATTTTAGGCTGAACACAGCTATGTAAATATATATGTGTCAGTGTTTCAAACACTTAATAGTTTATTTTTCTTTCTGATTTTTGTTGTCTCATGGAGATTAAAACAAAAAATTTAGATGAGAAATATAAAACAAAGAGATGAACAGTTGTGCTTGTAGTTCAGGGGCTCCCTAAACTGGCTTGAGTGTTAGCTGTATCTGGTGATTTTGAGATTCTCTATCTCTCCATATCCATCTCTGCCTCCATCTCCCCTACCTCGGTCTCTCTCTTTCTCTCTCCATCTCCTTCTCCTCCTCTATCATCTCTATCTCTATGATCCCCATCTGTATTATCTATCTACCTATCTATCTGTCTGTCATCATCATCATCATTATCATCATCAATCAGGCAAGTCTCATCTCAAAACTAATATAAAATATTCTAAAGGCAAGGTCAAGAAAGCTTTATTTTATATACTTTGGTTGTTAGAGAAGTTTAAATTTACAGCAAAATTGAGTTCAGAGTTTCTAAATATTCTGCCCCAAATGCACGCGCGTGTGCGTGCACACACACACACACGCACACACTGCCTTTCCTACTGTTAACATTCTTTATCACAGTAGCACATTTGTTAAACTTGATGAACCAACATACATTTATCACCCTAAACCCATAGTTTATATTAATGTTCAGCATTGGTATTATATGTTCTTTGAGTTTGATGAATGTGTAATGATATCTGTGACCAATTATAATAGCACGTAGATTACTTTCACTCCCCTAAAAGACTCACCTGTGCTTTATGTGTTCATCTCTCTCTTCCCTCAAGCTCTTGTGTCTTTATAATGTCTCCAGAGTTTTGCCTTTCCCAGAATGGCATATAGTTGACGTGTAAACTTTTTATATATTTTTTAACTCAACAATAAACATTCAAATTCCCTTTACTTTTGCATGGCTTAGGAACTTATTTTACTGCAGAACAATATTTCTGTGCCAGGAATCAATGTTTTTAGTAAGGTCATCATTCACTGTGTTTGATCTTGCATCATAATTCTCACCCATACAACCTTGGGAAAGCACTTCACAGACAAAAGGTATCATCTTCAAAATTTGAAAACCAGTTAAACTTTTATATAGTAAATCTTATGTTCTCCCTGACTGTCATTATTATTTCTAATAATATCTCCCATTATTCACAGTTTAAGTCATTTTATTATTTTGTTTTGGTTCTTCCTATTTGCTTCTATGTTAAACAGCTTATGATTCTGCACAGTGGTTGCAGTAAGGTAGAACAATGATTGTTTTAAAATTTTTGTAATTAGACTTATCCAATATTTGTATCCTTTATTAAGTTTTCTGGAGAGAAGTTACATTTATAATAAGCATTTTAATGAAATAACATCTTTGCAATGTATATCCCTCACTACGCAGCTTGAGTTCACGTTATATTCTCCATATCTTCCCAATTTGGTAGTAGCTACTAAATAAAGCATTGTAAAAATGAGTAAGAATATAATTTGAGATTGTCATATTCCTGATGTTATTACTTCTATTCTTAAGGCCACAAAATGTTTGAATTTATTCTTGTTTGGTAAAATGTATTATTGTTGTATCATCTTATGTGAAGATATGGTTATGTAAAGGAGGGTAGGTTGAACCAGACTGCCAAACTCTAGGGCATTGATTTGGGCAATGAACTAGAGTAATTACGATAGGCAAAGGATTTAATGAATGTTGTTGATGTCACTAGTGCCTGTGGAAAGCATTCTTAAAGATATATTTTCACACATTTTCTATATCTATTGAAGCTGCAGTAGCTTACCAAGTGGATATTTTTGATGTATAGAGAACCAGCCAGTGGGGTTTGAGAACACAGTGGGATAATACCAAGGTTGATGATGAACAGGGAATAGGAAAAGACAGGGAGAGTGTAATGAACAAGTTGCTCCAGTTGTTTTTTTTTAAATAAAAAAATGCACATGAATAGCTGGGATAACTGTACTGCTGATATCTGATGATATATTGAAAGGAACAGTTAATGCTTAAAATTTTTTATGTTCTGACCGATTTTGCATGTTTATATCTGATAATCTGAGCAATTGATTTGAGGACAACAATATGCAATGGAAGAACCATTTGTGAATTCCTACCATCTTGTCTAGTGAAACTCTGTGTTATCTCTAATGTTTTATCTAGTTGGTTTTTGTAGTTCTCAAAACAACATAAAGTTATCCCTAGGAAACTCCACTCTCTGAAATACAAATTGTAAAAATTTACTTTAATTTTATTTTCCCCATATCCATGTTAAAATGCATAGAAAAAGGAAGGAAAACTTAAACTTATAGAATGGATACTTGTGAAAGCTGTAGAAGGATACTGGGCTTGAGGTAATACAGTAAGAAGCACTTTGACCTTTTCTTTTACAATATCATTTAATAATGAGAGTATTTTCATTACATCTTATACAATTAAATTTTAGATAAAAAAGACTTTTAAAAAGATATTTCTACTTTATGGACAATAGAAAGAGAAAGAAATAACAAGACTGGAGACTGGAGGCCCAAGAGGGAATTGAGTTTGGTGGAAGATTTTGGTGTTTTAGATTAAGTAGAAATCGCACATTTCAATATTAGAATGAATAACAAACCTTTGTGGATTGGAAAAAATGGTAAATGAACAGTCAAAGATAGTTTTCTTTTTGTCTTTGGGACCTAGGAAATCTTAAAATATTTCTAAGCTGCAGCAAGGAAAACCTTTCATTCTTGAAAAAACAATCTTAAATTATTCTTAGTCAGAGTGGGTTTTCTGCAGAGTTGGATAAGTTCCTGAGATCTTAGGTTTCAAGATAAGCCTTCAACTTTAGCTATATGTTTTGGAAAATCTGAAATATAATAATTTGGTAGATAATGTAGGAAGAAAGATAACGACAAGTTGTAAAAGAAATTTCATATATTATGCATCATAAACATTAAATTGAATGAATTATTAGTGAAGTTGTCCCAGTGGACTATTTGATGGCCTACTATGTACAGTACAGTTCAACAAATGCCAGTGAGCTTCTGCTATGTGAAACATATTCTGCTAGATTTTTGTAGGGCTTAAAGAATATTGAGGCTTTTCTGTTTGTGCAATTTACAGCCCATGAGAACTTTAATAAATATATATTCACACATACACACAGGGGCCCACTTACATATAAAGGCAAAGTAGATAAAGAAAAAACACTCTGAAAGTCAAATTATAGAAATGAAAGGTCAAATATCATTGTAATAATTACAAAATTTAATGAAGAAGACATTAAATGTGAGCCTGGAGACATAAGCAGAATTTGAAGAGTGAGAAGTGGGTATCAAGGTTGAAGAGGAGTCAACAGTGAAGACCACCATTAATAAAGCTGCATATCTATGAAGGCATAGTTGGACTAGTTTGCCTGGACTACAAGGGTAAGAGAAAGAAAAGCACTATGATTTAAGTGAAAGTTTAGCCCAAAGTGTGGAAGACATTACCATAGACAAGAATTGTTACTTCATTTAGTTGATGTAGCTGAAATATAGAAGGAAGAGATGTTTATTTCTGTTTAAAATTTTCTAGATGGGCTGGGATATACCTCATCAGCACAAGTGCCTGCCTGGCAAGCACAAGGTCCTGAGTTTGATTCCTGGTACCACAAAATAAATAAATAAATAAAATTTTCTAGAGCTGGATGATTGCAAAATTAATGAAAAGTGAATGATGTTATTTTAAACAGGCCATAACAGAACAGCGAGTTGGGCATCCATTAGAATAGGGTAGCTGAAAAGAATCAAAAGACAAAGAAAAAAAAGAATCAATATGTTAGATGTGGTGGCACACAACTGTAATCCTAGCACTCAGAAGATTGAGGCAGGAGGATTTTTGCAAGTTCAAGACCAGCCTGGGCTACAAAGTGAGCTCAAGGCCAGCCTGAACTGCATAGCAAGACCCTGTCTCAAAAAGACAAAAAAAAAAAAAAAATAGAGAGAGAGAGAATTGAAAAGATTGCTTTAGGGAGGATGTTTAAATTGGATAATCACTACTTCTATTCAACTCTAAAACTGAATGGGTTAAAAGTCCACTTTGTGATTTTTTTTTCCTGACTGTGATGTAAGTCTTGAGGGGATTAATAATTGTTAAAAATGAGTGCCTTTAGAACACACAAGTTTAAGCACAGCTCTCTGAATCTGCTTTGTTTTCACACTGTAGATGATGGGATTCATCACAGGGGGGATGAGCAGATACACATTAGCAATGAGCGTGGGCACAAAAGGTGGGGCACGTTTTCCAAATCTGTGAACAAAAGACAGACTGATCAAGGGGATGTAGAATATGGCCACAGCAGTGATATGAGAAATGCAGGTGCTGAAGGCCTTCTTCCTCTCCCCAGGGGATGCAATGTTGAGAACCGAGTGAATGATCAGGATATAGGAAAGCAGGATAAAGATGGAGTCCACCCCAGCAGTAGAGATAATTGCAGTTAGTCCAAAGGCACTATTGATCTTTGTGTCTGAACAGGAGAGCTTCATCACATCAGGGTGAAAGCAGTAGGAATGGTGGAGCACATGGCTACTGCAGAAGGATAAACGCTTAAGAAGCAGGACTAGTGGCGTCAGAATGACCGTTCCCCTGATAATGACTGCCGCACCAATCTGCGCAATCCTCGCATGAGTTAGAATGGTAGCATACCTCAGGGGGTTAGAAATGGCCACAAAACGATCGAAAGCCATAGCCAGAAGCACTGAGGATTCCATGAAAGTGAAGAGGTGAATGAAGAACATCTGTGATAAACAAGCGTTGAAACTGATTTCCCGGGCACTGAACCAAAATATTCCCAGCACGGTCACCAGTGTAGAGACACACAAGCCAATATCAGTAGTGGACAGCATGGAAAGGAAATAGTACATGGGCTCGTGGAGGCTGGGCTCGGTGAGGACTACGAAGAGGATCAAGCTGTTGCCAGACAGAGCAGTGAAATAGAGACAGCAGAAGAGGATGGAGATCCAGGCATGGGCCCATTCCAGTCCAGGGACTCCCGTCAGGAGGAAAATAGGGAAAGTGGAGTTATGGAAGATTGGCATTTTGGTCTTCAGAATCAGAATTCTCTTCTGGAATTTTAAAATTATGTTAGTTGAAGTTTAACATGCAGTCAGTAAAGTGCAAAACCTTTGGAGTGGGATTTAATGAAATTTGCCATCTTCAGACACCTAGACGACCACTTTTAAGGTCAACTGGTAGAACGTTATCATCTCAGAAGGCTTCCTAATTCCCCATGTTCACCCTAATCCTCTCCAGTAGTAACCGTTATTCTCAATTTTAGTAACATAATTACTTCTCCCTACTTTTAATCTTGTTGTAAATAGAGTTACATATTATAGACTATTTGTGCTTGTTTTCTTTTTTTTTTTTTTTTTTTGGTTTTTCTCCGGTACCGGGAACCGAACTCACGACCTTGCGCTTGCCAGGCAGGCACTTTTGCCGCTGAGCTAAATCCCCAGCCCCTGTGCTTGTTTTCTTAAACTTATTTTGTCTGCATATTCTTCATTAAACTAAGATGTGTAATTATGTTTGATTTAATTTCAATATATTTAGCTAAATATAGTCCACGTTTATCACAATATAGTATACACTCATCAGAGATTTTGATTAATTTTTTCATCTTTTAACTAGAGTAGAAACATTTATTAATGTGATCTTATAAAACAGGGGTACTTTTAGTTAATCTTTGCTTAGTAGAGCTGCTTGTTTGTAGTACATATTCAACATGTGTTGGCTAGGTGAATTATATTTATTTCTTCCTCCTGAAGTATTCTATTTAACCATGATTAAGGCTTGATTTAGAAAAATAATTGACTAATTTTTACTTAGAAGTTTTGAATTATCAAGCCCAAACTGTCATACCTATTTTTACATGTCTCATTTAGTAAGCAGGGAAATATTTCTTCAGAAAGTACATACACTTAACAATCCACCTCTGACAATGCCCATTCATCCTGCCTCATTATGTGTTTTTACTGATAGGAGATGCTTCAGTTCTCATGAATCTAATATTTCTTTTAGTTTGCAGCACTAAATTATTGTCTTGTTTATAATGATAAAACCTGGTTAGTTTCTGATAAAAATAAAAAAGGCAAGTTAAAAGCTTCTTTTTTTTTTGGTTTTTCTGGTTTTTCTCCGGTACTGGGAACCGAACTCCCGACCTTCCACTTGCCAGGTAGGCGCTTTTGCCGCTGAGCTAAATCCCAAGCCCAGTTAAAAGCTTCTTTTATAACATATGTGTCCAGATCCTTAAGCTGATGTTTGATCTCTTACAAAATTATTCCAATGTATATTTTTGCATGAACTATAAGGCTATGTCCCATATATCACTGTAAATATTGTTGTAAATATTTCATTTGAACCTTGTGATAAACTTAAAGAGAGATTTATGCTACTGGTACATAAAGTTTAGAGATTTTTTGATATATTGTCAAAGTTCATAAAAACTAAAAGAAATGATGCTCAGAATTAATCAGAGGAAAAAGATTTTAGAGCCTGTGCTATGAACAACTATATTACATTTCTAATGATAATAACAACAATAACATTTATGATATAATTTTAGTTCAATTAATAATGTCTATACTAATAAATAACACAAATGTGGGAAAATATTTATGTTTACAAAACTCCTTTTACAATTTCTGTGGTTCAGAGTTTAGACCTATTTCAGGATTGCATATGTATTTTATGATCTGTAATCATAATACTGAGATTTATTTTTATAAAATAGTAAACATGGTACTGTATTGAGAGCTGTAACTCAAATGAACTAATTGTAGAAATTACAAGTGTTTTATAAAAGTAAAACTATCCCTTGAAATATATTGCAAATTTCTTTAAGGTTTCCTTTATTTTGTATATGTTATACAAGATCATTCTCAGTCATTATCCCTATTTTTACACATTTCTAGTATCTAACTGCATAATTTACTTTATGATGATAGATTAAATTAAGTTTGTTTTTTCCTCCAAATGTGTTATTTATTACTGTATACTTTCAAGTCTAAAGATATTCCATAGATAATGCTTTTTTATTTATTCATTTTAATTTTAAAGCATTGTCTTTCAGACTAATGTGTTGAATATTAGATCCACATAACTAAGTCTTTGAGTTTTCCATTTAAACTTCTTAAAATATCTTCAAACATAATACTGTATCACTGCAGTAGATTTCCATCTTCTTCATACAGCTATGCCTTGTATGTTCCATTTTCTCTGTTTTGATTAATAGTTTCATGATAGATCTATAAAGGTATGGATCTATGGTAGCTCCATAAGTCATGCTGCCAAATTCTTAAATTCATGTATATTCTCACATCCTATTTGTTGGTAGTTAATTTCTGTTTTTATTGAAATGGTTTCTGGTTCATAATTGCTTTCAGTTTTCTTTCTAAGACTTCCATTTTAAACTAACTTCTAGAATTATCTGTAAAGTCTTTCCAAATTTTATGTTAAATTTTCAACACAGATAAAGGGGAAAAGAAACAAACATATGAAGCACAAATGCTAAAACTCATAGGTATAATAAATCCAGAATTTTGGGGAATGATTCACTTGTCTGAACTAAGGAATATGTGAATGGGTTGAGTTAAAATGTAGAATAGCACTTAATGCATCTTCATAGCCTACACTAAGGAATGAAGAGTTCATACCAGTACAAAAAATTGGGAACCAAACATTTGTTTTTATGGTTTTCTTGCTCTTAAGGTGATGCTAGACAATTTTCTTGTACATTGATATCTCAGTTGTAGAAAAGTTCCAAGCTTGAATTTTCCACTCCTTGACCAGCAAAGTTAAAAAAAATTTGCTCTGTGTTCCTAATTGCTCGCTCCATAGTCCAACTGAAAATCTGACTTGAAAAAACCTGTTCTAGGAGAGAGTGGGTCATACACCATGTCTTGCTTCAAACACAAAGGGGTGACATATTTCTCTAAGTGCCACTCTTTCCCAGACAACATATAGTGCATATGTTCAAGTGTTCACCATTGTGTTTTTTGAGCTTTGTTTGTGTAAAATATCATAACTATGGCTTCAAAGAAAGTTAGTGACACCAGTAGTAAAGCTAAGAGGAAACCATGAGAACTACAATACAGTTAAATAAAGAAATGGCAAAATTTGTTAATCTCCTGGGAAAAATTTTAAGTGTAGTTATTGGACCTCAGAACCAATCATTTGGCTTTCCATTATTTCTGGTTTTTTTTTTTTTTTTTTTTCTTGGTTTTTCTCTGGTACCGGGAACCGAACTCATAGGCAGGTGCTTTGCCGCTGAGCTAAATCCCCAGCCCCTCCATTATTTCTTATGGGGAAAATACGTTTAGTTCTCAAACATTTCAGTGGTCAATTTGGAATGAATTGAATTTGGCTACCTAGATATCACGGTACTAGATATCTCATCTAAAGGAAAACACCCAAAGACAATGGTCTGAAGGGTAGCACTGATAGACACACATTGAATTTTGAAATGAATATTAACTCACATACATCTTTGTCAGCAGAAGAGGAAACAATTCTATTGGTGCAAGCTAAAGAGACTGGCATAAGTCCTGCAGTAATTACAAATCAATTAGAAAGTTAAACAGTAATAAGGATGTGCCTTTTTTTTTAGGATTTCATTTTATGGATGTCAGGAAATACAGATATATAAGAAATGTGACTTTTGCTAGGAATAGCTAAAAAAATGAAAACAAAAGATCTGTGTAGAATCTGGGCTTCTAAATAGGCATCAGACCTGTAGAAGTAAACAAAACAGTAGGGATCAAGTAGAGTCAGGAACTCAGACAGACAGGGGTCAAAGACAGTGTTAAGTGGCGAAGGACCTTACCTTTCACAATACAGAGAATTTCGTGTTTCAAGTAGAGAGATTGAAGCCGCAGCACTGGAAAACTAGCATTAGTGTTTACCTTCACTTCCAAGAATTTTTTTCTTGTGCTTATCTAAGCTAAGCTCCTCACGGTGCAGGCCAAAGCATTCAGACACATTTATTACAGACATAAAAAGTACTGTTTCTGATCTGAAAGCAGTTTCTTGATTAAACTTTAGCCAAGTTGAGTAGTTTTCTCTTATTCTTATTTAGAGTAGGATACATGAAGGTCACTGATTTACCTCTATGAGTGAAGAATTTTATAGGGGAACTTGTTAGTAAAGTCTTTTACTCAACTGGGATAAACATAGCCCTGTGGGATTTCTGTGCCATTCTGTTAAATTGCACTTCAACCTCTGTGTTAGATAATTAGCATCAGGAAATTATGATACTTCGATAAGTGGAGAATGACCAAACTAAAAAACAAACAACAAGAACAAAACAAACTCAGACCCAAAATTTAGTTAAAAATGAATTGAATCAGTACTTGAGTGATGGACATAGTTTTAAACATTCTACTTATTCTTACATGGGTATTTGGAGTCATAGATGGTTCAAAAGTGTCTCCAGTTGACCGAACAGTCCCAGAGACATAATACATATATCTGCATTAAACATCTGTTAAAATGAATAGATGAATTTCTACAATTCATAAACAAGTAGTAAGCTAGAGCAACAAAATTAGGGAACTCTACTGTGGTTGCTTTGACAATAGAAGAAAGATTTGGCAGCTTAGGAAATCAAAAGTAAGTAAATTCCAGAAAAATGAAGCATGATTTTATTCAAGGTTCATGTTAATTAACTTCTAAAGAGTGGTTAATGTATTCTAAATAATTTCTGGTATATTATCCTATTTAGTCCTAGTTACTCAGGCAAAACCAAACTTTTACTTACCTGACATGTGAAAAATGCTTTGAGACAATAATATTTTCTAAATTAACTTACTTCCATTACTGGAAATTAGTGATCAATAATATTCTTTAAATTAACTTATTTCCATTACTGAGGATGTATTTCATAGTCTAGGAAGGAGAATCATATGAACAAACAAAGTAGAAGTAATTTTTTTTTTTCCGGTACTGGGAAATGAACTCACGACCTTGCGCTTGCCAGGCAGGCGCTGTGCCACTGACCTAAATCCCCAGACCCCAGTAGAAGTAATTTTTATCTACCTCTATTTGAGTTGACTGTTAGGCTAAATATAGGATCTGTACAATATTTTTTAACCTATGTTGAACATTTATTTCAGTCTAACACTCGCAGATGTAATTTATTAACCATGTTTTATTATACAGTTAGGATCTTTTAATATACTCTAGGTCTGCAAATTGGAATTTCATGTCATCTTTTTAATAAGCCATATTTTTAGTGTACTGGGTAAAATTTCTACAGTAATAATTAATGCTGTTTGTGGAAATAAATAACTGGTAGTTTATAGTTTACTTATTGGGGGAAATGAACTGCTAATTAAAGAATGAGCTATGAGCGTTCATTTGGTGGTTATATAGCAGGAACAGAAATTTCTGGCTAATCTAGGGAGTTTACTTAGGGAACTTGCACAGAAATCTGTACTATCATTGAGGGTATTAGGACCTTGTACCTCACATATCTTCCTTCTACCTATTTCTCCATCGCCTCCCCTCTCTCCTCCTCCTTGGTCCCCTGCTCCCCCTCACATCTGTAAGAGATTTATGCCTTTGTCATGATCTATCCTTCCTTTAATTTTCTCTTAGTTTGTGCTTTGCCTTACTCAAATGAGAAATACCGTGCAGTATTTAAGTTTGTATGTCTGATGAATTTCACTCAACATTATATTTCCTAGGTGCATCCATTTTCCTACAAATGTCTCAGATTTGTCCTTCATAGCTGAGTAGTATTCATGAACTAAAATGAACAACGCTAACAGAATGAAAAGGGGGCAAGAATTAGAGGAGAAGGGAGGGAGAGGGAGGAAAGGGATTAAAATAAAAGAAACGAGCTGTATTGTGTCCATGTACCAACTCCCTAAGATTATTGTAAAATGTATGTACTGCAAACATGTACTAATAAATAAAACAAAAAAAGAAATCTATGTGAGTGTCTTTAGCTATACTGTTGTGGCTGCCTTGTGTTCTCAGTTCATTCAGATGTCTAGTTTTCATAGTCATTTTGACTTTGGGAAAGAGCCAGAAGTCACACTGTTTTGGGTCGGGTGAATACAGTGGATGAGAACACACTAACGTTTTTGTTGTTGTTTTGTTTGAGCTTGCCTTTTGGTTAAGTGTTACTCAGCAGGGACAGTCACTGTATTTTCTATCACAACTTGGAAACACATTTAAAAAAGATGACTTCAAAAACTGCTTCAGAAAGTGGCAAGGATGATGGGATATATGTGTGTGCAGATGGAGGAGGTATTGCGAAGAGTTGAACAGTAACGTGTCTTTTAGTACAATCAATTTTTCAATTTAAACATACATGATATCCTTTGATTACCTTGCATATTAAAAAGTGGAAAAGTAGAGAAAAAGGATTCACTAAGGATGACAGGTAATGGGTTAAAATATTTCCATTGTTCTGAGAAACAGCGTGGTAGGGTTCCAAGACCTCTATGTTATAAAATCAGAAAACCAGCAAACTTTGTCTGTGAGTAACAGTGACACGAAGTAAAGACACATAGTTAAGGGCATCTGTTTCTTTACCAGAAAAGTAGATTGATGACACATGTACTTTCTGAAACTTTATTTTAAAGTTTGTAGGATTAGGATCTAGTGTCTTGTTGGCCAGTGGAGTTTGTTTGCAATTTAAAGAGCAAGAGAAGCTGTGGATGGTTGTTTAAAGCAGTGTGATGATTCCGTTATAAAATCAGTCTGAAACCTCATGGAGGATAGGTTAGAATGAAGATCTTTCCTCCTGACAATATGCCTGTGATGAGAGGAAACATGAAGCAGGAAGTGCCACATAAAGTGTGGCACCCAAAAGGGCACATATGTGATAGAAAGTATGTGTTTGAATGGTGGCAAGTTAGGGAAATGACAGAGACGATATCAATAAATCAGGCTTTGTTGACCGAAAACAAAAAGTGGCACCACAAAAGAGGATCAAACGTGTTTGGTTTTGATCAAATAGAAATTTAAACCAGGTGTGGTGGCGCACTCCTGTAATCCCAGCACTTAGGAGGCTGAGGCAGGAGGATTGTGTGAGTTTGAGGCCAGTCTGGGCTAAAAAGTGAGCTCAAGGCCAGCTTGAACTATATAGTGAGACCCTGTCTCAAAAGAAAAATAAAGTTAAACAGAAAGACATGTTGATGGCCTGAGGCATGCTTGGCTAAGTTTCTCTAAAGTAAGAAAACTGCTTTAATCAACTTACATTATTCATTCTCAAGAGAAGAATCACATGTAATAGAAACAAAATTAATTTGGTTTTGGCCTTATTGTATTTGAGGTTATTTTGATAGCATGTGGGTTATTTTGATAGCAATACATGGTTAGAAATGCTTCACGAGAATACAGACCTTTCAAGAGCATGCTTTATTTACTTTTATAAGTGGCAGGTATTGATAAATATCACTGATTAAATAAATAATGAATACATAAATACACAATTTTGAGGATATTATTTTTAAATAATGGACTTATTTTCTGATAGGAGAGCACAGAATAGTGAATACAGAAACAGGTATAAGTTAATGTAGACTATTTTGAAATTTCTTTTGCATTTTTGTTTACTTTCCTAAACGGTCTGAGACTAAGAAGCATTAAAGTTTAATTGTGTGCAGCACCATTTATCATTACTAGCCATGTATTTAATATTAAAGGGGCATTCCTAAAAAGTAATTGTCAGGCAAATAATTCTCTAATATAATAAACATGAGAATTTTATAAAGAAAAATCAAATTATGCATAAGGGAAAAGTTATTGCCCCTCAGCCTAACAAAGTTAATTTTAAAACTTGATTACTTTTTAATTTTTGCTTTGAAATGTCGGGTTCTGTCTGCTGGCCTGCAGGAAAGATATGACATGTTAAAACATGTGCTTGCCCTTTAACTTTCTGTAATGGTGCTGCTAATGTAATCAGGAGATTTTGATTATATAATCAATGATTTTGTAAACTTTGATGCTTTTGCCGTAAGCAGTCTTGCTAAGAAGAAAACTTCCAATTGGAAATATTCTTCAGCTTAGCCAGTTTAATCCCCAGGATTGTCATCATTGCCTTAGAGTATGTATCATTAATCAATTACTCTTCAGTCAGTGTGTTGGCTAAAGACTAAGAAATGTTTCCCACTTTCAGGTAGTAGTCTCAGACGTAGAGGTACACTCAGCCTGGTGGACCAGCACTGCAGACCTTGATACCTGACTGAAGCACTCTTATCAGATTTTCTAAACATATTTAAAGTGATTTCTAAATTACAGAAGACCTGGAATTGGGATACTAAAAGTTTCATATATGTTTTACCTTGATTTCCCCATTCCTTGAGTATCTCAAACTTCTAGGGAAACACACAAGTCTAGAAAAGGGCAATATGCTGAACTTCTCTTGAGCAATTTATAGTTACTCGGCTTCCTTATGTCTCAAGGTTTGGTTTTGGACTTCCCCCTTGTATCTATTTACCTATTTTCCTTTTATTTGGTATGTAGGTAGCTATTTAAATGCTTCCTTCGCATGTCAGATTGTAGGTACCAAAAGCCCTAGTCTAGCATCACAGTCCACGCCAGCCACATTTTGCAAGAGCTAATTCCGTGTATTGAGTGAGTGCGGCAGGGAAAGTAAGTCTTGCTCATTTTAGGAAGACACAGGACTGCTGAGGTGGCTGATTTGCGGATACCCAATGGTCTGGACTAATTATTTGTGGTACTGCTCAAAAGCATAAGATGCTTCTTCCCACCAAAGTTTCTTGTTTCTTTTCTCCTTAATTCAGGGTGAAGCCTATATGAAAGTCTGACGTCTCTTTCAGTCCCTGCTCCTCCTTCACCATGTTTTTGTGATAAAGTTTACTTCGTCCCTTGTTGGCTGCTTGTCTGTTTTCCCTCAAGGGCTTCATAACCATTACTACCACTACTTGCTAGGCCCCCTTGTCTATCCTTTGGACCTCATTGGTTCTTCTGACAGTTGGCTGTGGGAGGTTAAAGAAACAACCTGGCCGTGATTATGTTCATATCTCATCCTCTGCATGGAAGTTAAGAAGTCTCTGTTCATTTAAACTTGCAAAACATTTGAAAAGAATAAAAACTATAATTTCATTGTAATTTATTCATTCTGAGGAACTTGGTTTGTCCCTACATGGTAGGAATAGAGAGATTTACACGTAGAATTAGGAGGACTATTTGGACAATTCTTGGTGTTTAATGACTGATAGATAAAATGGAAATTTGGAGGAAACAGGGAGTTTTGGTTCATTGGGGACTAAGTTTCAGTTATTAGAAATGAATAAACTGTAGAGAGCTGTACAACATAAGGCCTACAGTGAGTGCTCTATTATGGATTTAAAGACTTTATTAAGATGATAGATCTCACACTATATGTTCTTACCACAATACCAAAACCAAAACAACCAGCCAACAAAGAAATAAAAAAATCAAAGCCACAATATAGTATGAGAAAACTTTTGAATTTGATGGATATGATTATGACCTATATTTTTATGGCTTCATGGCATATATCTAAATCTGTTATATCACATATATTAAATATGTTCATTTTTGTGGGCATATCAATTAGACCTCAACACAATTATTAAAACAAAAGGAGCACAGGGATGGATATAAATGGTCTGGCAGGGAAATGTAATGAGGGAAATACTATTCATGTGTGAAGAACTAGATCATTTCAATAGGCAGAAACCTGCACCATGGAAATATCTTATAAAAAATTGAATCTAGGAAAAAATTGGAAAGGAGTGTGAGATTATCCCTTATGACCTCAAGACCAGGGGCTATAGAAGGTATCACAGCTTCTGTTACTTAATCTTGGATATCAAGTCTTCTTACAGGCTATGGTCAGCCACTATCTGGAAGCAGTAAATCAGAATGGAATAAATAGGCACAAATGAGTCTGGGTAGTTATAGAAGTGGATTGTGGCAGATGGTACAAGTCCTCTACCTTAGGGTTTCTCAGCATGCTTATCAGTTCACCTCCGTAGTGGAAGATAGCTTTCATTATGTTGTGAACATGGAATCTTCCAAATCAGCTTCGTCATATCAGGGTGGAGACAGTAAGAGTGATGGAGGACATGGTTGTGGCAATATGACAAGCACCTAAGAAGGACCACTTAAGAAGTTCCTGAGAAATTTTCTCTGACTTCACAGGAGTTTAACAGCTGTGTTCTCGTACACCCTGTTAAATGAGGGAAGTTATTCCCTGGGATAAACCTTCCATCACTAAAAACAGGAGAGAATAGATGATGTGTTGGATCCATCGTTCTTTAACAGAGAATTCTGAGGCTTGTTTCATTCAGTTACTCCAATGGTCTCACAGAGCCTGAATTTCTGGTGTCCGGAGCGGTTATCTGATCATTAATATGTACTTTCTTTGCTTCTTTCCCACGTGGCAGCCTCTTTTTCCCATTTCTTCACTTGTACCTTCTTAGCTATCTTTCCAAATAAACCACTTTTGTCAAAGTCTTGGGTATCTGTATTTGGTGAGCAATTTAATGTAAGAGTTAAGGAGAAGGTTATAAGGTCATATTTTTGAGTAATAAATATATTTAATGTATGAATATATTTTATACACAAATTTAATTTAAGTAAAAAGGTCACTCAAATGCAATAGAGATTTATAGAATGGAATAAGACACCAGAAGGATACTAATTTTCTATTACCCTCGAGACTTATTTGTTTGACAGTTGCTTTTTAGGAGTGTCCTGGAAAACCATTGATTCAGGTAATTAAGGATTTTTTTTGAATTGCTGATATATGTACTGAAGGGCAAAGGTAAGAAGAAAGTACATTCAATAACTCATATATTTGGGGTGGCTTAAAAGGCCAAATTGTCCATCCAAAACACCTAATGATGAAAATAAAGTCAACAGTTTAGTTTATTATTTGTTTTTGATTATGGATTATGTAAGTAGATAAATCTCAGGGACCATAATTTTAGGGACTCTTTTGTCCTTATATGTAAACTGTATCCTTATATATAAAAGTAAAAATACTATACTTTTCTTATGTGAGAAGAAAAATTTGTATTAGTATAAAATTTCAAAAAAATTAAAATAAAGCTGGACATAGTGATACATGTCTGTAATCCGAGCACACTGGGAGGCTGAGGCAGGATAACTACAAATTTGAGCCCAGCCTGGGAAGTTTAGTGACTTAGTGAAAACAGGACTCTAAGTAAAAGGTAAAAAATGACGCACTTATGGGGTAATTCTTATTAGGAAGGTATTGTGTGAGCACCTCCAAGGGTGCAAAGAAAATAAACTTGTTGTTTATTCTTAGGAAATTTACAGATTTGTTGGAGACATAATAACCAAATATGTTACAGGAATAAGCAGGTAAAACACTGATAAAATATTGGGAAATGAAAATGTATGATCCTTAGTACAGTCATGAAAAGATTAAGGTGGATACTATTTTAAATGGGACTTGCAAAGCAGATGGAATTACAGATGGTGAGGAGACAACTGGAGATTCCAAGAGAAGTATAACGGAAGGAGGAGGGAGAGAGTGGAATATGTCCCCAAAACAGCACTTTACTTTGTGAACAGGGGCAGCTGGTTAATGTAAAAAGGTGGGAATTAAAGCTGAAAATATAAGCTAAGTCCACGTGGTGAAAATCCTTAAGAAGTGGAGTTATTATGTATTACTCCAAGTACTCTGGCAATTTCATGAGTACATAAATCTAGAACATGACTTTCTTTGGAAGAAAAAGAGTGGGGTGACTGAATGGGATTTTTAAAAATTAACTTTAAAAACTATGACAGTGGCTGGAGAGTAAGAAAATCTCAGAAGTGTGGGATGGACAAAAGCATGTAGCTATATCACAGGGTGTTTCAGAGATAAGAGGATTTGAACTACAAATGAGACAAAGGAAAAGGAAACAAACAAGCAGGAAAAGAGCATTAAGTAGAAATTTGCTCTGGGCAATATGTAGTTGCATCCAACTCTATAGATGTGGTTTGCCATGCCAAGTTGTGAAATATTGTTTAATGACAGCTGAAGAGTAACTTTGTAATAGTTAATTTTAAATTTAATTATTCTTAGAAAATAGGAGTTTCCATACAGCTTTGTGAATCTGCTTTGTCCTCGCATTATGGATGATAGGATTCATCACAGGGAGGATGAGCAAATATACATTAGCAATGAGCATGCGCACAAATGTGGGAATGTTTTCCAAATGTGTCAACAAAAGACAGACTGCTCAAGAGAATGTAGAACATGGTCACAGAAGCGACAGGAGAAATGCAGATGCTAAAGGTCTTTGTTATGGTTTGCGTCTGGGTGTCCCCCCCAAAGCCACACGCAGTCATGGGGCGGGCTTCTAGAGTTATGATTGATTCATGGTCCAATCTTGGAATTATGGATGTGAGCACTACACTTTCCCTGGGGAGGGTAGTTTGCATACAATATAAGGGAGGGAAAGAGATTTGCTCTTCCAGCTGCCTCTCCTCCCTTTTGCTCTTGTTGCCTTTGTTGTCTTCTGCCACCATGAACTATTGCCCTCTGCCAACTAAAAACAATGTCAGCTTACTTGTATTGACTATATGTACTTAGGTGAGGAGAAGTATTTCTGTTCCAATGACTCTGGCTACTAATGCCTTCCTAATGTAATATAAAATCTAGTTTGCCATGAAGTAGGCTGTACACCATTTTTTTTTTTTTATACTGGAAATTGAACTCAGGACCTTGCACTTGCCAGGCAGGCTCTGTACCACTGAGCTCTATCCTTGGCTGATGCCAATTTTAAAATCAAGAAAAACATAGAGTTTTATCTATTCTAAACACTAATTGCTGTTTTTAGGCTTCTACGGAAGCACTGTGACAAAGTAAGGCAGGGATAGTGCGTGAGAGGCTTTGTTCTAAATGCTTCTCCTCCTAGCAAGTCTAAGAAAGTTATTATAATAATGGTAAAAACTGAAGTTATTATACAGGTATAAGCCATGATTTAGAAGTTTGAATGCATTAGTTTTGGTTACAAAACTAGGAAGTGATAGAGTTGGGATTCAAATCTGGGACAATATGTCTCCAAAAGGCTGTACTTAGCCACTCTGGATTATAAATTATCTTTAGAAGAAAACATCTACAACAAAATATATATGCAATACAGAGGCTAATAACATCCTTAGAAATATATTTGAAAAATAGATAACATTGATGTGAATTATGCAGTTGATATATTGTGAAGTTAATAATGCAAAAGGTAGTAGAAAATAGGCATCATGAATGACCAATTTCTATTAGAAAAAACATAGTGGGCAATTGCTATAAGTGGCTATAATCAATTTCACTAGAAATACAAATGTCCTTTTTAAAACAGTCTTTTATAATTTGATCAAGATTTTAAATTATTATCTGTGCCCTTATAAAGTTGTACTAAGTGTTAGTTGAAATGGCTTTTGGAAATATAATTTCAAATCTTTATAATTAAATTTCATTTGAATAAGCATTTTAATTCCTCACAATTTATTGATAATAAATAACCACTTGTAGTAATAGAACATTAACATATGCCATTTGTTCATTTAACTATATTTTGAATAATTGTTTATTGTCTATTATGGTCACTCTTGTATTCTACAAATAAACATTATAATACCATCATTCCAGATAATATTTAGAGACAATCTATCATACTGTTGAATAGACTGTGCTAATTCTTTACATTTAGGAAAGAGGCTGGCGATTTATAACTGTCACAAAGACTAAAGTAAGTTGCTAGATATTGTGGTTAATGATATATAAATAAGAAATATATCGATATGCCCTATTATCCTACGTTATTCTCTAAACTGAGAAAAGATGAACATAAGTTTAACAACAACCTAGAACTTGTGAAAGCACGAACTCAACAGTATCAGTCATACAGTCACAGGATACTGTCGGACTGAAACACTTCATGGAGTGAATTTTCATCAACTGAAACTACTGAAAGTTTCCTTTTCCTGGTCAAAGTGACAAAAACAATAGTAAAGATATTAGTGGAAAGGGTGAAAGTAATTGAAAAGTGAGGGAACATTAAGACCTCGTCTCTGGAGGATTTGGAGTAAAAGATACCTTGTCAGAAAAAAATTGGCTGCCATTAAATGATTATTTGGTCCAAGAAATGTAAGCAGAATATTCTAAGAGCCATAATGGCCTATTTCGGTTGTTTTATTTTATGTTTAACTTTTGTAGTACTAAGAATTGAACCCAGGTTTCTTGCATGTTAGCAAATGCCCTGCACCTACCTACCTTCCCAGCCTATTACTTTAAAAGATAATATTAAAGTACCAGCATCGTGCACGTGAATTAATATACTTTTTATTAGCCTGAATGAGGTTTTGACATTGTGTAAAGTTTAGTAGAGGCAGTAGTGTGTTAAGAATTATTTTCAGTGTGGTGATGTTTTCACTGTTAATGGACGTAGTTCGGGAAGCTGTGAGAGGACATAGAAAAGGTTAAGGCCACTTCAAGTGTTGTCCGGGCATCAGCAGCCTTCTGTGAACTCTTTATTACCATTCTGCCTGAAGGGAAGTATCAGAATGTGGAGCAAGAATTTAGAAAAGTTTAAGGTAATTTCATATCATCAGGACATCTATATATGTGCTTAGTAAGAATATTTGGACAAAAAATAACAAATAAGGCTGGAAATTGTCACATTTGTGATGTGTAAGACACTAGTTATATAGCAGTATCCATCATGACTGGACGCAAAAGGACAAAACTAGAGGTCTCATTCTGTATCACATATGATTTAGAAATCATTGAATGAGCTCAGGAATTGTATTATAGGCAGGAGAGGGAGTTGTATGTCCAGGAAAGGAAGAAGGAAAATTAATATGGAGCCGGAGTCTGTGTACACATCCTTGTTATATTATTTTAATATAAGCTATTTTCCAGATGAGTTGTGCTTAAACTATTGCCTTAAGGTATAATGATAGATGTTGTCTAGACAAGTTTCTGTAGTTTGTCTGTTTCCACAGGTTACACTCATTGTATGTGCTATATTGTCTCTTTGGGGTCCAGAACTAACATGAAAATGGTAGCAGTTTTAAAAGAATGGAAGAAATATAGTACACTAGGGAGAAAAATCCCAGGCAGTTTTTTGTAGCTCATTTGAAATACATATTTTACATTTTAAGAAGGATGAAAATACGATTCTGTGTTTGGTAACTGGAGTATTAAATCTGAGAAGAATGACAAAATGATCTGCCAGAAATAAGGATCACAGTTTTTTTTTTTTTTTTTTTTGCTTGTCTCAGGTACCGGGAACCGAACTCACGACCTTGCGCTTGCCAGGCAGGCGCTTTTGCCGCTGAGCTAAATCCCCAGCCCCAGGATCACAGTTTTTAATCATACTTTGTTGAGGTCAGATCAAAGCACTTAGGTGAGGATGTATTGAAAATGGTGGAACTTAAGAATTCAGTATACAAATCAGATCTGCTGAATAGTGTGAACTGCCTGAAAGCTATAAGGCAGAAATGAGCAGCAGCAGTCTTACCTTTCAAGGTGCGAGGAACTAGTGGTGACTTGAACAGTGATGGTCCAGGAGAAAAGCCACTGATTCAGAGGTAAAGTGTCTTTACCTTCACTTTCAAGGAATTCTTCTTTTCATCCTTCTATGTTAACTAGCTTACGATAAAAAAAAAAAAGACGTCTTATTATAAACAAAACTAAGAGTTGTCTGAGACTATTCTTTGAGTTGGCTTTGATGCCAGCCTGAATACTTTTCTGCATGTTAGACAGGTTTAGTAAAGTAAGGGCAACTCTTTTACGTTTATGAATGATAATTGTAATAGTAAATCCCAGTAGAGCACAAATTTACTCATGCGTTGTATGAATTCCTTGGGGAAAATACTATTTCACTCTGCTGTGCTCAGTCTAGGCAGGTCAGCAGTTTGCTGGAGCTATTGAAAGTGATAGATCAAGCCCCAAACAAACACTTTCTATTTTTATTTTTTTGCTGGAAAAATTCTTTATGAATGAATATCTGTGTGTGCTTGCAACATGTGTAGATTTTGATAAAAATTTACATTTTTTTCTTGTGTTATACATATGTGTTGAAGGAAGAAGACCAAGTATTTTTACTTGGGTCTTTTCTGTATTTTATGATTTTTGCAAACATTTTCCTGAATTACCTTTACTTTGATTTAAATAGTATATCAGGTATTTGCATAGTATCCTGGATCATGCAGTATAAAATTAAATGATTTTCCAAAAATAAGAGGCAAATTGTGAGGTAGAACTTTGAAGTTAAGAATCCTTTGTGGGGGCAGCTGTTTCACAGCAGGGAGATAGTTTTAGCAGCACTTATGTTAAAATGAAAACTATTTCCAAGAAAATTACCCACTTCTTCAGTGGAATACAATAATGTATATATTTATACTGCATCCAATATTTATAGGCACTTTCTGTTATTTTTTATTTAATATTATTTTAAAAATCAAAATAAACATCTATATCAATTTGGTTGATACAGTTTACATATAGTAAGGTGCATATATGATGTCTTTTTGACAAATATGTGCATTTGTATTACAGTCATGACAACCATTATGAAGTACATTTCCATTATTGCTAAAATTGTGTTGTTGTCTACATCAGGCAATCCTCATTTACCATATATCTGAGCAAATTGTAGTGTGTTTTGTTCTATGTTACTATGTCTGATGTTTGTCTTTTCCAGAGTTTTATCCACCTGGAATTAGTAGAATATGTTCTTGTTACCACTGACTTCTTTGGCTTAACGTGATCTTTTTGGATTTGCCTGTGTTGTCTGTAGCGGTTATGATTTTCTACTCACCTGTTAGTGAACATTTTTTTCTAATTTTAGTTGTTATAAATAAAGCTGCTGTGAACATTTGCGTACAGACCTTTGTTAAGATATACTTCTTATTTTGAGCAAGAAGGGAATAACTGTATTAATTATGGCTCTTCAAATAAACAAAACCAATAATTTCTGTGTACTTCTAGAGAGAGAATAATATTGAAAGAAAGGTTGATTTTGCTAATGTAATTGTGTGGCTTGGAATGGCTAGTTCCACAGGGTGGGATAGAGATCTATGAGTTAATATTGGTTGTTGAGTCCAAAGGCAACTATACTAACCACAGGAATAGTTAATAGCTAAACTTTGGGTGACATAGTTCTAAGATCTAGTCACATGAGGAAGTCTGCAGAAACTTTTTTTAAAGTTCTATTTTTTTTTACTGCTGCAATCTATACTATTGTCTACTAAGAGGCAGAAAATACTAGATACAGGTAGAAAATAGATTAATATATTTCATGATAACATTTCCTTTTTCACTTATTTTCTTTATTTGTTAAACCATTGAGCTCCACCTGAATAAAGTATTCTTTTTTGTGTGTGTTTTGAAAATAGTTTCGAGCCAGGGATGGTGTCCTATACCTGTCATCTCAGTACTCTGGGAGGCTGAGACAGGAGAGTGGAAAGTTTGAGCATAGTCTGGGCAATTTTGTAGCTTAGTCAGATCTTGTGTCAAAATAAAAAACAATTAAAAATGTCTCAGAGTAAAGGGTTTGGTTGAATCTACAGTACTATAACTAAATAACTAAATAACTAAATAAATAACAATGTCCACATGTAGATCTAGAATTTTCACTTTATTTATTCCCCGTTGGATTGGCAATTTCTGCCTTCGTTCTTTCATTCCTTCAGCATTCTCAAAAATTCTTTGGCAAGTTGCACCCAGCTACGTGCTAAGTTTTCTGGATGTGTCATCAAAGCAAGGCTGTAGTAGAGATGGTAAAAATATTTCAAAGGAACATCCAATTAAGGACAATATATTTACTAGATCACAGAAAATAAACTGTATATGGTACATTCTTGAATATTATAGATACTAAATTAATTAAAGCTGTATATTAGAGTTTGGACTGGTCAAGAGTGGTTTATGAAAAATATGGAAGTGTGAAGATCATATAAACTGAAACCAGAAGAGGAAGGAATGTGATCTTCTGGAGTGCAAGGTGGGGTGAATCAACATGAAGTTAAGTTGCTGCATATGAAAAATGTAAAGATGAAGCTTCTTTAAGGCACTGAGTAGCTGGAGATATAGCTCAGTGGCACAAGCGCCTGCCTGGCAAGTGCAAGGTCCTGAGTTCAATTCCAGGTACCAAAAGAAAAGAAAAAAAAGGACTGAGTAATGAGGTAGATGAGCACACATTTTAGTTTGAGGGTCACAAATACTAAGTTCTATCCTTTGGAATAAAAAAAATCTTGATATAATTTTCTCCTGTAAATTGTTTGGATAACAATTGGTGAATAGGAGAAAAAAAAAAGGCAGGGAACACAATTAGAATCTTGCACAGGAATCTCTAGTTACATGGAAGTGTGTCAGTCACACTGGACTCAGCATGACCTGATCAGAAAGCATGCATAAGTTTGTGTTCTGGTTTTTCTATGGTGAAAAAATTAGTATGTTAGCTTTGATTATGGTTATGATATTTATTATTATTATTATATAACTATTAATACATACAATGGTACCTTGCAAATACATACAGCGGTACCTTGATTCACCAACTCTTGTTTGCAAACAAATTTGTTTTGCCAACAAAAGCATTTGGCAAAATTTTGTTTTTGTTTGCTGCGAATTCTGCATTGGGAGATGAACACTACTGCAGCCATCTTTTCTGCACAAACACAAATGTGGCCATCTTTTTCAAAATTATGGAACAAATTAAGTTGTGCACTGAGGTGCCACTACTGCACAGGAATATATGAATTAGTGCTCTTCCACAGATTTACTTTTGGGCTTTACTGAGAGGGGAAATTATTCCTGGGGGTGAAATGGGACAACTGTGTGTTAACCGTACAGCTAAGTTCCCAGAGTTGTGGTTATGATCACAGCTGTGTAAGGGTTCAGCTACAATGTAGTGTCAGTGGAGCATCATGGTCCTGGAAAGTCCTGCTCGTTTCCCACTCCCCCTAACCACTGCTCTGCTTCTCCTTCTGTAATCATTTCCCTTGGTGATGAGAAATTTCCCTGTGGCCACAGTGTCAAAGTGCTCAGGGCTCTCAGGAGACATAAGTCCTCTGTAGAGATGCCAGCAAAATAAATTTGCCATTTTCTCCTACTGTGTTCCTGGGTGATTTGTTCTGTTGGGAATCCTATTCCTTTTCCTGCTTCATTATGACTTATTGACCTGAAATAAAATCTCTCAAAGTTGGAGAGACCATTAAGCTGACCTGGAAGAGAATATAGACCCCAGCTAAGTTGTGGAAGCAATCCAAATGCCCGTCGGCTGAAGATGTGGTATTTTTACATAACGGAATATTACTCAGCTATAAAGAAAGATAAACTTGAGGCTTTCATAGGTAAATGGATGCAACTAGAGTCCATACTCATAAGTGAAATAAATCAGACCTGCATGTGCAGATACTGTATTGTCTCACTAGTGTAAGAACCTGAAAGAGTAAATAAAATCTGAAAGGCATAATAGATATTGTGAAAGGGAAAGAAACTGCTCAAAGGGAAGGAACAACTGGGATGAGGGAAAAGAGAAGAAGAAATAAGGGAAAAAAATACACACACACACACACACACACACACACACACACACACGCAGGATAGCTGAGAGAGTTGTACTACTGACTTCTATTCCTTTATTGAATGGAACAGTTAAAGTTTAATTGTTTGATCAATCTTACATGCCTATATTTGTTTAACTGAGTAACAAATTTGAAGATAACAATATATAATACCATGACCATTGTTAATTTCCTATCACCTTTTCTGAAATTCTGTATTGCTTCTATTGTTTGGGTGTTGTTTCATTTATGTCTGTTTGTTTGTTAATGTGTTTTCATTCTTTTATATTTAAAATAAAAAAAGAAGATAGACCCCAAGATAGAGAGATTGTCTTGTTACTGTTACATTTTTCTTTCCTTTCATTTTATTTCTACCACTTATATTATTCCAACATTGGGCCAATTTTTTATCTTTGAGGACAGCATATGTCAAGGATTCTTTCCTCTCTTTGGTAGTGTAGTCAGGAGAGGAACTTTGATAAGCATACACTATACTTTTCTTCTTTTATCTGTTAGAGAAGATTTGTATTTAGTCCACAAGAATTAATAAAGTTGTTATATGAATAAGTATAAGGCAAAGGTACACCGCTATCTTGATGTTCATATGCCCACCGCTTGATTTTTTCACATCTTTCCTTTCCTTTCCTTTCCTTTCCTTTCCTTTCCTTTCCTTTCCTTTCCTTTCCTTTCCTTTCCTTTCCTTTCCTTTC
>NW_004955414.1:20359288-20362910 GCF_000276665.1 Chinchilla lanigera
ACTTTTCTGGATAAGCCACCCAGCTCCTGAGTCTCTCTTATGATGATGATTTTCCCATTTATTTATTTTTAATATTCCTTTTTATGATTTGAATGATACCCTTTGATCTACTAAACTTATCACAATTTTTGTTTAGTAAATTTACCTGAAGACAACACTACTAACTTAAGTATTTATCTATTCTTTATAAATTATACTCAGTAACATTTACATGTGTATCCTAGACATTTTACACATCATGAAATGCAAATTAAACTAAATGAAATTATCCAAGTTTTTGCTTCCACCCTATAACTTATGAAAGCTACCAAATATATACAAGAACATCATTCCTTTCCCATCATCCTCCTCAATTCTAAGATGCAGAAGTCACACTCAGATATCTAGTCTTTATTATGTTTACCTTGAAGCATACCTTCAATGCCCATAGTCCAGTAAACATTGCAAAGTAAAATTTCTTATACATTAGACTTGTTATTTTTTAATAATTCTGCAGTTCTAAGAACTCAAATGTATGTATAATTACTAGATCAAAAGATTTCCCCTTATACATTTCAAAAGATATAAGCCAGGAGTGGTACCGCGTACCTGTAATCCCAGCATTTGCAAGGCTGAGGCAGGGGGTTTGCAGTGAGTTCAAGGCCCGTTTTGGCTACACAGTGAGTTCAAGGCCAGCCTGGACTACACAGAAAGACTGTCTCAAAAAAAGCCAAATGTTAAAATCAAATCTATAAATAAATTCTGCTATATTCCTATTCAATAAAAACATGCTCATTAAGTACATAATGTAAAGTTTGTCTAACTTCACCTGGAGGAAGTAGACAGAGATAACAAAATAAAAACATTTTGGCTTTCATTCTCTAAATGTTTTATCTAGATATGATCTATTAATTAAGAATTTAGGAAAATGTTCTCCCATGAATAGTAAAATGGTGACATGACATTTCTTACATTCTTCCACACAGTTACTTACAAAATGGTCTTCTTGATGCACCTTGGAGACATTTCAATCAAGTTAAAATATTATTAATATTATAAAATATTATTCTTATATTATTCATTACTGCACCTCTATGTGCATTCCCTCATAACTTTTATCCCATATTGTTTTTCACACATTAGATTTCAAACTTGTCAAGTGGAAAAAATATATTTATTGAACTATTAATTTCTATTACTCCCTGAAAAACCATACACAAAGTATTCCTAAATCCCAGTTGTCATAATAAACCAAATCTTCTAGAAGATAAAAAGCTCTCATTTGTGATGCTTACCAGTTCCTGTAGTGTAAATATTCTTTATGGTGGTTTCAAAGTTACCATTATGAGATCACCACTTAAGACAAACTTGGAAAATGATGTATACAAGTGGCGCTCAACGTGGTGTGTGCTGGCTGTAGCACACTGCTTCCTAATGTTTGTGAGATACATGAAATAACATTCATATTTATCACCATTTTCTCTACTTTGCTTTTGCAATGAAATTGATGTGACTACAACCAGATTTCTATCTTTGTTTTCTACTAAATTTTTGAACCATTTTATGCAATAGATGTTTTAAGAGTTTTGACCCTGAATCCCTTTTTGGGTATTAAGCATTTGGGGCTTAGCTGTGTATCACTGCTTATAAGTTAAGACCCACCAATTCTTTATCTTCCTTATTTGGTTTAGAAGGAGAGCTGCATAGTCCTTCACGGCAATTTTGGATTCTAAACTTGTATGAAAAATAATGTGAATGTGTTTATCTTTGTTTTCTTCTAGGGTAAGGATACATAGATCTCAGTAAATGCCTAAGAGATCAAAAATTCCTAAGGGTGCAAAAAAATAGGTACTAATTTCTATTCTAAAATTTCCTGCATTCAGTTACATAAAATATCTAGCATTTCATAGTTCTTCTTTTCTGCATTAAATAAGCAAAAATTTTTCTTCTGATTGTCCAGCACTGGATAACAAATTAAGTTTACATGTCATAAATTTTTATCTGTCATATTATCGATTATCCATAATAAGAACTAATTAAAGTATCCTTTAGTTTAAAAAGGATACCAAAACTTTTTGAGATGTTGTACAGATTAATGGAGAGCCAGGTCTTATTTTGATCTGACAATATTTCTTCTAATGCCTTTTGTAGAGTATGTAACAAATATGAAGAGCATGGGGACCAAGATATAGGAAGCTTGGATTAAAATCTCAAGTCTGCCTGATGTTCGTTGTGTGTCCTTTGATGGTCCAAATATCTTTAAACTTCAGTTCCTTCAAAAGTGTACTTATTGATATTATATATTTCTTTGTGATATTTTGAAGAACAAGTAAAACATGCCTTGAAAGTAGGTAATAGAACACTTAGCATTAAACAGGAAAATTACTTCATATATTGTTTTCATTATTTAATTGTTATATTTTTCCTATTTCCTTCATCAGACTATAAAAATCTTGGGTTGCATATCATACTTTTACTTTATAACTGAACATAGAAAAACATTTATGAAATACTGTGGAACAGATGAAAAATGTGACATTAACCTAATCGGGTTTCCTTTTTTTATATAAAATATCACCTACATGAGGTTTTTCTCAAATATATTCTCTGTTTATTTTGTAAGGAGCAGACTAAGTACAGCCTTGCGGATCTGTCTTGTTTTTACACTATAGATGATGGGGTTGAGCATAGGGGGCAAAAGCAGGTATACATTGGCCATCATTGAATGGACCACTTTGGGAACTGACTGACCATAGCGGTGAACCAAAGACAGGCTTATCATGGGGATGTAGAATACAGCAACTGCTGCAGTGTGGGAGATACAGGTGCTGAAGACCTTGTACCGTTCATCTGGAGAGGCGATACTGAGGACAGAGTGAACAATCAAGATATAAGACAGGATGATACATGGTGCATCTATCCCTGTGGTAAAGACAAGGTCAACTAATCCACAGATGCTATTTGCCCGAGTGCCTGAACATGCTAATTTAATCACATCTGGATGATAACAGTACGAGTGGGAAAGGACAGTCATTCTGCAGAAAGAGAGAGGCTTAAGGAGCAAAAGCAGCGGTAGTATTAAAACCACAGTACGTAAAATCATGAGGAGACCCATTTGAATGATTCTGAAATTAGTGAGAATGGTAGTATATCTGAGAGGATTACAGATTGCCACATAGCGGTCAAAAGCCATAGTCACTAGCACCCCAGACTCCATGAAAGTGAATCCATGAAGGAAAAACATCTGGGTGATGCAAGCATCTAGACTGATTTCCCTTGCATCAAACCACAGGATACCCAAAGTTGTAGACATGGTAGAAAGAGTCAGGCCCAGATCCGTGGCTGACAGCATGGAGAGGAAATAGTACATGGGCTCATGGAGACTGTGCTGGGTGACGATGACGAAGAGGATGATGCTGTTCCCAGAGAGCGCAACGGCATAAAGACAACAAAACGGAACAGAGATCCAGGCCTGGGCAGACTGGAAGCCAGGAATGGCAGTCAGCAAGAAGGCTGGAGATTTAGATGTCAAGTTGCTGAGTATCTTCATGTTGTCCTGGATTTGTAGCACTTGTTTTCACAGTGTTTTCATCCTATGGAAGTAACATATTATAATATTATAGAAAAATATGGTATATAGTTA
>NW_004955414.1:20363010-20367242 GCF_000276665.1 Chinchilla lanigera
TTGAGGATATTTATCAAAGATAGAATTGCTTTGCCCTTAACAAGTAAAGTACATCTATATAATTTTACATTTTAATGATAATACTTTTTTTTTTTTTTCCGGTACCGGGAATCAAACTCATGACATCACGCTTGCCAGGCAAGCACTGTGCCGCTGAGGTAAATCCCCAGCCCCTATAATACTTTTTGTACTGACCGACTTTTAATCTCCATCCGACACTATGGATCAAAACTTAGTTAAGAAATATCAGTGCATTCAATTTTAAAAGTGTTGTGTAGCAAAATGAGTAAGAGAAATGCATTTAAAGACATATATGAGGGAGGTGCAGAGCTGAGTGTGTGTCTTGGTTACTTTTCTGTCATTGCTGAGACAAAATACCCTACACCCAAATTAAAGAGGGAAAGGTCTATTTAGCTCACAGTTTGTGGAAGTTTCAGTCCATACTAGGCTTGCTCCAAGGCAGAGTGGCACATAGCAGAAGGCAACAGTTCATGATGGCAGAAAACAGTAAAAGCAGATAGAGCATAACGGAAAAATGGAGCAAGCCTCTTTTCCCTCCTTATATTGTATGCTGGCTATCTGCCCATGCCCACACCATCTCTGTGCCCTCCATCAAACAGGGACATAGTAGATAGAGATTGAAAATATGGACTGAGAGAGATTAATTGATATATAAAGATCTTTAAGAAAGTAGTAGGTGATTAAATGTAAATAATCATACTAACTAGTTCTCAAAAGATTGAAGATCTTCATTTTCTATTGATGCTAGAAGGCAAGTGGCAAATGGATAGCTTCGTGGAGAATTATGTTACAGAATTACCGCCCACTGTCTACCTTTCTCTTTTTGAATTACTGGGAAGATATTTACTGCTGTTGAAGAAATGTGGAGGGAGGGATACCAAGTTCAAGATAATGTAGAGGTTTTCAATAAACAAGGACTGGAGCAGGCTTGAGACTATAGATATGGAAATGTTGTAGAGCCTTGTTCCATTAAAATTTTAAAAACAATTTTAAGTAGCAAACTTACATTATTCACATAAATTATTGCAAGATTTAAGATGAAACAGTAGTAATGTTACTTCCAATTTTAGCATTTTTCAACTAAGCTTGTGTAATACTGAATGGCAGTGTGTGAAATTTACTTTATGAGAGGATGTTCCCCTTCATAGTTGCATACATTGCTGTACTTTTATGCTTGTTTTCAGTAATAAATCTTTAGTTTCATGGTTAGTAATTTTATGTCAAGCAAAAGCATTAAAATAGTAACCTTAAGTGATTAGATAATATTATATGGTTCTTTGAGAACATAGAGTTCACTAGAGTTATCTTACTTTTCTCTAAGTATTTGAGTATTTTTGAATAGGTAACAATCAAGCATAAAGTCAGTATAGTGAACACTTTCTCTACTATCCTACCAGTTTCATGTGAAAAGAAGAGTCTTTCATGCTTTTTCCAGCAGAGATGAAGTAGTGTACAGTTCTGGAGCTACGGGCTTTATACTTTGTTGGAAGTGAGCCATACGGTTGTCAGTAAGACATGGCCCTCCTGAGGCCATGGACAAAGATAACTCCAAATCTTTATTTACAAATACAGGGCAGCACTGTACAATCTCAGAAGGTTTTAAACTATTAACTCGAATAGCGTTCCACAGGGATATTAAGTGCAAAATGAAAGAAACCAAATCACACAGCACAATTAATTATCTAAGTCTATTGATGTTTATATATATGTGCATTCAATTGAAACCAGGTCAAATATATTTATTTAGAAAAGAGATTGAATGTGTACTGAACTTATTAAGAGTTTTAAGAATTATTCAAGAAATTTCAATGACAGAAAGCTTGAGACTTTCAGTTCAAACTACATAGGACTTCCAACAAATATTTGGACTGATGTTTCAGTCAAAAATGCATTACAAGTAGACATGTTTGCAGATTTTGTGTCAGTATAAAAGAATAAAAAGTTTCACTACTGTTGTCTTCAGTGATCTCATAGTCTAACTAGACTTTCTATCCAAATCTTTCTGTGATGGTTAGTTTATAAAATAATAAAATAGTTCCCAATTATCCATTCTTTCATGTACTCAAAATTTTATATAATCCTCTACAGAGTGTAGATAGGACCAGTAGGACTTGTGACTTTCTTGTAACCAGTGGAAAGTAGCCAAGGTGATAGGATATCATTTACATGCTTACATGATTTAAGGCCTCAGGGAAGCAGGCAGCCATGTTGGGCAACATTTCCTTTTGCCTCAGACATGAGCACAGACTCCAGCCAACCATCAGCCAGATATTATGTATGGTCTTCTTGGGCCAATATCCAGGAAGAAAGTGAGTCCTTTAACTCAATATGCTACAAGAAATTAGTTGAATCCTGCTAATAACTACTTGTGCGTGAAAGGTTATCCTTTTCCAGTTGAAGTTTAAAAGCCCTTTGTAGAGGACTCAGTCAAACAGTAACAGACTTTTGACTCACAGACTCTGAGAGATAAAATGTTTGTGTTATTTTAGGGCGCTACTTAAAGGGGTAAAATATTTTCAGCATTCCTTGATAGTCTACAATCTCTGGTTCATAATGAGTAATGGAAACACTAACATACAGAGTGACATTTACTTCTGCCCAAGTAATATGTTACGATTATTTACAGGGATTTTGAAGCTGTTGAGGACAAAAACTGTACTTTTTCCCTTTTGCATTATCTGAAACATCCAGGACACATTTGGGTAAATTACAGAAAGCACACAATGGTTTAGTAAATTATGAATAAAATTTAAATAGAAAGAAATTGTTTACATTCAGTAAATCATGTCTTTCTTCAGTGCACAGCTCAATGATTTATCACATATGACTGTAACTCTGCCAATGATATAAAACAAAGGTTAGTAATCTTTTTCCTTTCTGTAAGGACCTAGATGGTAAATACTTCAGGTTTTTTTCAGGCCGTACAGTTCTTTGGTTTATCTACTCTGGTCTACTGATAATTGCTTTATCAATATTTTTAATGTTAACCATTCCTATAGACTCATAGTCTATCTGATTTTGGTATCATTTTTATTTTCCTAATTAATTATGTACACATGTTGCTATAATTAATGGAACTTTAAAAATAGTGAGGTGCCGGTTGTAAACTTTTCCTTATGTTGATGTTGGCTTGCTTGTTTATCTTATTAATTTATGAAGATTCTTTGTTGTTTAAGGCATAAATCCTCTTTTTGGTATTTATTGGCTTGATAATATTTTCAGTAACACAATTTCCTATCAAACATCTGATTGTTTTGTTATATTTAATACTTTACAAATTCCACTTAAGAAATAGTCACTTTCTCCAAAAACTTGCAGAGTATTCTATGTATTATATAATATTAAATATATTATTACTATATATTATATTATTTCATGTTATTATCATTGTATGTTGTATATTATTGTGTTATTATTGTATGTTAATACTTATATTATTGTATGTTATCTGTAGAAGCTTTATTTTTTATTGTTAACCTTTACATTAATTAATTTGAAATCAAATTGAGTTTGTTGTGTTAGCTGAAGGGCAACTTTATCTTCAACATATAAGTATATAATGAACTGGACAAATTTCATGGCTGATGCCGTGTTTACTGCTGTACGCCCCCGTATTTAATATAAACACTGCCCGTATATATGCTGTGTCTCTTTTAGCCTCTGTTGTGCTCCATTACCCAGTTTGTCTAATTTTCTGTACAAACCTTATTATTTTAATTATATACGTTTGTAGAAAGTTACAATGTGGTATTACGCAGAGTAAGACTTAAACTTTCTTTTTGTGGTTTCATTATGAATTTTAGAATTAATTTGTCAACATGTATGTATGTGAACACCCACACATATCCATGTGTCCTCTAGAAATTTTGGAGGTCATGGTAGACTTGCAGGGAATCTGTAAGCTTTGGGAGCTATTTCAGACCACTTTAAATACTGAATCACTGAATTCAGAAAAATTGTTTACTCTTCTGTTGAGTATTTCTTTAGTTTTAGTTTTTATATTTTCAGGGTAGAGGTGTCTTATACTCATTTAAATTTATTCATAGATATTCAATATTTTGATATATTTTAAACATGGAACATCTTAAATTCATTTTTCTATTTGTTCCTGGAAAATATGAAACAAATTTGTACAGTAACATTGTATCAAAGATCTTGGCAAATCATTTGTTAATTTAAAAGTTTATAGGTATTCATGGTTTTTAAAAAAG
>NW_004955414.1:20367342-20411323 GCF_000276665.1 Chinchilla lanigera
ATATATTGTGTTAAGTTTATCACTCATTCAATACATAGTAAAGTCAGCTGAAAAAACATTTGAATGGGTTTAGCCCTGGGACTTTACATACATTCTGTCATAAATTCTCACACCAGCTCTGCAGTGTTGGTACCATATGTTTCCTCTATGTTACTGATTAGCAAACTGAGGCATGAGGAATTAAGGGATTAATTGAAGTTTGCCTGTAACTCAAGTTTATAGGGCTACAGATTTCATGATTTAAACCCATCTGCTTTACTTTTTTATTAAGTTTATTGACAATTTAGATACACATAATGATCACGCTTATCCTAGGGAATTTATGTCTGTTTATGACACATCTTGATTCCTCTTTTTTTCCCAGTTCCCTGACCTCCCTTCAACCTCTTTTCCCCTCCTTGACAATTTCTTTTTCTTTACTTATTGTTTTATGCTGTATTTTCACAGCTTTCTGCATTTTATAGAAATCTTCCAGAAACAAGTCTTAAGATTTTAAAATTATCTTCTTTTATAAACTTTTAAAAAGTTTCTGTAGTTCTGTAATATAAGCTCTTTATTCTGACATTATGCTTTTTTTCCTCTATTATAATTTGTTGCCTTTTCTTAAACTTCTTAGACTTTCTGATGATTTTTATTTTCTTTTTTTTCTGAATTATGGAGTAGTTTATTTAAATAACTTGTTTTCAACCTTTCCTTAGTTCCTAAGATAGGTGTGTGAGGCTAGAAATTTATTTACAGGTCCATTTTAAGCTACATCTACAAATGTTTAATGTGTCAGGGAAGAAATGGCATCGAGACCAAATATATAAGGTCTTTATGATGGAAAAGAAAGAAAACTGTGAGCCTTCTTCTGTGGGGAGTATGAGTGAGAAAGGCATAGTGGTATCCCCCATAGCAGTGATGGTGAACCTTTTAGAGATCAGGTACCCAAACTGCAACCCCAAACCCACTTATTTAATGCAAAGTGACAACACTGCAATTAAACCTCAGTATTGAGTTTTACTGACCTTATAACACCTTTTAAAAAAATTAATGAAGTGTATTGGTACACTTTTTTTGTTTGTTTTTTGTTGTTGTTGTTGTTTTTCTTCCGGTACCAGGAATCGAACTCATGACCTTGTGCTTGCCTGGCAGGTGCTTTGCTGCTGAGCTAAATCCCCAGCCCCCTATTGGTACACTTTAGATATACACTGTAATCACATTCATCATAACGAATTTATACCTGTACACAACGTATCTTGATTCTTCTTTTTTTCCCATGCCCCTACCCTCCCTTCAATCCCTCTTCTCCTAATTTACCAAAATTTTGTTTCCATTTTTTCCTTCTTTTCTCATTTTTTGTTTTAAGAGTAAAAGACAATAACATGGGCTATAGGTTCGTCATCACTGGCCTACAGAGAAATCAGATAAAACTTGTATGCACATAATTGTTAAAATTTTAATAATTTATTGTTTATCTATATACCATGGTTTCATCAGATTTATTCCTTTTTGGGAAAATTTATAATAGGCAAAATTTATATTGTGTATTGTAAGTTCAGAAATGCTTTTATGCTCCTAAAGTCAATGAGCTACATGTTGCTATAAGGGAAAATTTTTCTACAATATATAAAATAAAACACAAAGGTATTTTTTTTCATCAGGATGTATTTTGTAATGTTCCAATTTTGTCTCTCCCTCTATTGGTCTTACTGTTCTCATGTCAGAAGATTTTTGACAAAAGGAGAGAGTAAGGTGCAGTATTTTGAAACTGAATATTATAGGAGACACAGGAAGTCATAAATTTTACTATGAAAATTTTCTCCTCTTTTGAGATCTTAAGAGTATTTTAGTCCTTGTTACTATCTTACATGAAGGATATAAAGAACTGAGCTTGTACTAGAGATCTTAAAATCCTATTTTAAGGCAGGAGTGGTAGATTACAATACCAGAGAGATATTTTGTATGACATTATAGACAATGTATACTTCAAATACTGATTCAAATCAGGAGAATAAATGAAGACTATTTTTCTTCAAGCTATAACTACACTTGGTGTTACTCAAAAGGGAATCTAATAAGGCTTCCAAATTCCAACTGAGCATTCTCATTTTTAAAATCTTTTGTAACTGTAACTTTATTGAGTACAGAGATTCTTTTCTAATCTCATATATGGTTCTCTTCCCTCTCCCTTATCACACATGGAGTAGTTTCTACACAATATTTCTACCCTAAGCTTGTGTCATACCTCATTAACTTCACAAAGTTGTGCTCTGGACTTGATGCCTTTTATATTTTTATTTGCTATACATTATGCTTAGTCAAGTAATCTCCTCTTCTAAGAATTTTATATGTTTACATCAGTGTCTGTATAGCCTCTTGGGTATGACTCTGTAATAATTGTTCTGATTTATTATTGCTATTATTTAATTTTATGTCTCTGTTAGTAGACATACAAGCTGTTTGAGAAGGCAGGGATGTTTCATATGTGCTCTTGTGTTATCATCCCTAAGAAAATGCCTGGTATGATGAATAAAGTGTGGAAGGAAGGGGAAAGAGAGGAAGGAAACAAGCGTGTCTATCCAGACCACTTCATGGTCAGACAATCTACTTTATGTTTGGAAACACCTTTATGAAAGCCTTACGGATTTGTTTGGTCTTCACGCTGTATATGATGGGGTTCAGCACTGGGGGAAAGAGGAAATGGAGATTTGACATCAGTGTGTGGACATAGGGAGGAGCATTATGGCCAAAGCGATGTACCAAAGCTAGGATGATCCAGGGGAGGTAGAAGATCACAACAGCACCGATATGACAGACACAGGTGCCAAAGGCCTTTTGCCTCTCTTCTGGGGAGGCAATGCTGAGGATGGACTTGATGATGAGCACATAGGAGAGGAAAATGCAGGGGATATCTATTCCTGATGTCAGAATGAGAGCAACTAAGCCACAGATGCTGTTGACCTTGACACTTGAGCAAGAGCACCTAATCACATCAGGGTGGTAGCAATAGGAGTGGGAAAGCACATTAGGGCCACAGAAAGACAGACGCTTAAGGAGCAGGAGCAGGGGCATCAGGTTGACCAGCATTCGTACAAATATCACCAGCCCGGCTTTGATGATTCGAGAGTTAGTTAAAATCACAGCATATCTCAGGGGATTGCAGATGGCAACGAAGCGGTCGAAAGCCATGGCCAGAAGCACAGAGGATTCCATGAGTGTGAATCCATGTAGGAAGAACATCTGCACAATGCATCCATCGAGGCTGATGACCCTGGCATTGAACCAGAGGACACTCAGTGTGGTGGGAAGAGAAGAAAGGGTGATGCCCATGTCAGTGGCAGACAGCATGGAGAGGAAATAGTACATGGGCTCATGGAGAGTGGGATCTGTCACCACCACATAGAGGATAGTGCCGTTCCCCAGGAGGGCCATCACACAGAGGCAGCAAAAAGGGATGGAAAACCAGATGTGGAAGGCTTCTAACCCAGGAACTCCAGTTAAGAAGAAAGTAGTGGGAGTTGAATTAGCAGTAGAGAGCATGGTGATCTGAATGAAAGCTCGCTCCCCTTCAGTAAGTTCCTGCAATAATACATTCACTGAGTCAAAGCTACTTTTGCCAGGCATTTTGATCCTTGTTTTACTGATTACACATCGCATAGCCCTTATGGCTACCTTAGAATCAGTTCCTATCTGTCATTTTCATTTTGAAGTAACAGAAAAGAGATTCAGTTTGGTTAAGTTAACTGATTAAATACAAGGAAACACAATGGAAATACAAGGAAACACAAGGAAATACAAGTTTTTCTGCTCCAAAGCTGTTGTTTGTCTGAATATACAACACTTAGCACATGCTGTAAGTGGCAGGGCTGCAACTAGAGTTAGTGAAGGCTTGGTGGAAAATACAAAAAGGGTGACAGAAGGTTTAGCAAACAGAAAAACAACATTTTTACGCAAAAATCAAAGTTAACAGAAAGCTCTGTGACAAACAAAACATCAAAATTCTGACAAAAGACCAGAGGTCTGTGTAAACCATGTTACAGTTGAAGGCAAGTGATAAAAAGTGTGTCTCTATGCACATATTTTTACATATATTTTAATATTTTTTCTGTAACAGAAAAGTATGTGAAAAAAAATTAAATTTGAAAGTATTTAGATTGACCTCAAATATTCTTTAAATTTTAATGTTTTATAGTCATCAAAATAGATTTTATTATAATTTGACTGTAACTGAAGTTAATTAAAATAACCTGTAGTTAATTAAAAATAATTTAGAATTCTCATTTACTCAAGAGAAAATTTCAAATGTAGCAGTTCTCTCAACTGAAAATGAGATGAGCACAAAAGCAGAGGTTAAAAATATTATCGATGGAACTGCTTCTATGAAAGATGGGGTCATAGTTTTCTGTCCCTATTAGGCTCCTATGTGAATTGGCATGGCAGTGGTGTTTGTATTAAATTTTGTTACTTTATTAACTATGGAATAAAAAGATAATACTTTAAGAAAACTTATTGATTAAAATAGTATTTCTCATGATTGGGGAGGCTTTTGGTGTCCCCTTAATAGTTAAAAATGGCATGAGGTCTATCTACTTCCCTTGCCATGCTCCTGACCCTTGGCAGTTTATCCTTGCTATGTTTCATTATGTTGGCATGAATGAAGCCCAAAAGAATTTTCCTGACTCTGAATTATGGAGATATCATTTAATTCTCATTTTTATTTTAAACATTCTTGTTTAAAGTCAAACTTTATTGTTCCCAAATTTTCCTCATTTCCTCTTGGTCCCTATTATTTCTCAAAGCCTAGATAAGCAGAAGAGAGATTCCTCCTTTTTTCAGATTTCCACTCCAGCTTCTCCCAATTGCTCAGGACCTGGTCTTTCTCTCACACATCTGCCCCTTTCTTCCTCATGTCCTTCCTTACCTGCTATCCACAGGAACAAGAAGCTACTTAATCCTCACAGAACCCTATGAAAAAGAAAAGAAGTGAAAACACACAAATTTAGATACAATATAAAGGCAGCCTGGCAGATGGAATGACTTTCTGAGACACTTGGTAGGAGAGAATCTTATACCAGCTCTTTCTGGCAGGAGAAAGGCAGCATTTAAATGGCTTTTCCCAGGTGACTGAATAATCAAGAATAAAATCTTTGGCCTCAATGGGGCCCCTTAACTCAACACACAAAAATAATTAATCTATTTCTTCCAGAGCAAGATACATTTGAATGAAACCTTTTTAGAGGGACATTCTTGCTCAGATTTTCACCAAGTATTTTCTACTCTGTAAAGACTTCAGTCTATTAGGGGAAAAGGAAAGAAAACAATGTAGCTGAATATTTAACACAGCCCAACACAAGGAGGGATTTACTACATATATTATCTAATATTATTACTTTAGGGTCCCATTTCTTTCCTTGCATTAAAAGAAAGGCTCATTAAAGTGAACAGAGGTAAGCACATAATATTGTTTAATCATATAAGCAAGAAGAAAAAGGAGCAGAAGAAAACCAAAAAAGCATGTAAATGAATTTTCAATAAGTAGAATTTCTTGGTACTTTCTGAAATAAAAATATAAATATTGAGCAGCTGATGGCTTCTTTAATTAACAAATTTACTTTAGTTTAATAATTATAATGGATATTTACTATGTGATGCCCTGAGATAGCACTGGGACCTAGTAGCAAGGGAAACAGACACATTGAACTTCAACTTGCTTTTGTAGATAGATCTGAATGATGAATAAGCTATTGCCACAAGTACTTAATTTGAGATGTAATCAATTATTAGAAATATATTTTCTTTCTTCTTTTTTGTTTTTTTTTCTGGTACCGGGAACTGAACTCATGACCTTGTGCTTGCCAGGCAGGCACTGTGCCGCTGAGCTAAATCCCCAGCCCCTAGAAATATATATTTAGTTAATAATATGTTTTAGGAAAAGAAAAATGTTGCAATGATTGCACATGTTGATTGAGAAATACATTCTTAATACATAAACTTTAAGAACAGATGCATATTAGATATTAAGATACTATTATTTGGTTTTATATGAAGAATTGCTCATTTATATGAATTTCATAATAACTGCATTATTACTGGAAATAAACATCTTTTTATAATGTAGCCATTATTAACCTTTATTGAACACTAGCATCAACTAGGAAGCTTTTGAAAAATATACAACATTCACCCTAAACCCATTAAATTATCCTTGGACTTTAGTCTCATTTGATTTTTATGTAGAGTGCAGGTTGAGAATCACTGTCAAAATGTAAGAATACTAGGATAGCATTCTGGAGAGTTTTCATATTAGTTTTTCCAAAATCTTCTAAATCCTTGGAATATGTGATAAATTTCTCCAGTTTCCTCAGATGTACAGTGAAGGTGAGGATGAAGTATAGAAGATGAAAAGTAAGTGGAACAAAAATTATCTTAAAAACTCTTTTGACCTCATTCGCTGAAAGATGAATCAGTAGATAGCCAAGTATTCCCTTGTATATAGATGCCACATTTTCTTTATCCACTACTCTGTTGATGGGTATACATGCTGCTTCCAGGATTTAGCTATTATGAATTATACTTTCATAAACATTGGTATGCATACATAGCTGTAATAGGATGTCTTAAGCTCTTTGGAGAAAATACCTAAAAGGGGACAGCTGGGTCATATGGACTTTCTAATTTTAGTTCTTTGAGAGATCTCTATACTGATTTCCATTTTAATGGAAATGTATTAGTTTACTTTCCCACCAAAAATGTATTAGTTTACTTTCCCACCAAAAATGTAGGAGGGTTCCTTTTTCATGACAGCCTTTCCAGCATTTGTTATTTTTTGATTCTGCAATGATTGCTGTTCTTTGCTATGTAAGATGGAATCTTAGCATTGTTTTAATCTGGGTTTCTCTAATGGCCAGAGATGTTGAACATTTGTCATGTATTTGTCAGTCACTTTTACTTCTCTGTGAAGTGTCTGTTCATTTTACTTGCCCATTTTTTGAGTGGGTCTTTTATTTAGGAGGTCTATATCTTTGAGTTCTTTATATATTTTAGATATTAATCCTCTGTTGGAGGAATAGCTGGCAAATTTTTTTGCCTTTGTGTAGTTTTTCTCTTCAGCCTAATTGATTCCAAAGTTTTTTAATTTGATATAATCCTCCTTGCTGATTCCTGCTGCTACTTCTTGTGCAATTGTAGTTAGACTTAGAATATCCTTTCCTACACCTATGACTTCTAGGATTTTACCTATTTATTTTCCAATAGATTCAATGCTTCTGTCATAATGTTTAGATCCTTGATCCACTTTGAATGCCCTTTGACTTTTGACATTACTGTTAATCTTTAAATTTCACTTCATAGGTAAAAGCTAACCCTGTATATGAAGTACTTCTGTGTAGATATGATGATAAATACAGATGATTCTCTGTATGATAAATGCGTCTGTGTTGGCCAGGTATTTGTCTTTTAAAATGCAAAGGTAAACAAAGCAGCTTGCCATGGGTTTACAGATTTGTTTTGTGTGTCCTTAATGCCATCGGGACAAACTTCTTTGGCCAAAAATAGACATGCCCATGCAATTTGTATTCCAAGCAATGCCACTCTGACAATTAAAGGATTAACTGTTAGATAAAAAGTAATACATTCCACTTTATTTTCAAAATATTTCATTATTCTTATTGGGATGTAGCTCAGTGCTGGAGCACATGTTGTACCATACACAAGACTCTGGGTCCAATACACAGCTCTGCCTAAAAAGATATTCTTCCAAGACAAAATTGGACAGGTAATTACATCCTCAATATTTTGTTATCAGATAAAAACTGATAATTTATAGATTACATTGTAAAATTGTTATTCTTTACCATAAAATGCATAGCCAAATATATATTTTGAATGATAATAAGAAAAGTTTGATGATCTTGGTATAATACTGTAAATTATAACTACTGTGTTGCCCCAAATGTTGTGTATACATTGAAAGAAGATTGTCTTACTAGCTAAACTTTCCTCAGAGTTTTAACCATAGATGCTGTGAGTCTTTTGCCATCCACAGTTTTGACTATTCTCTAAAGCACTTGTACCAGGACTCATAAAAACTACTATAACAATACTGTTAACTGCTTTCTCATAAAATTAAACATTTGCTCCTGTTAGTTGTGTTTTGTGTTTTCCCTCTAAAACTTCATAATCATTGTCTGGCCTTCTGGTGTTCAGCAACTGAGGACTGGAAACCCAAAAGAGGAGTTTCAGAACTGCTTCTCAAAGTGCCAAGAATGATGGGTTAAATGTCTTTGAAGCAAGGGGGAATATTGTGAGCAGGATTTGTGGCAATGCATCCTTTACTGTAATAAATTTTTGAAATTAAAAGAAAAGAATTTTAAAATGTTTCACTTATGAGTTGTCTTTGAACTTTGACCCTTGGTTGGAATAGTTGAATGCTTACATTTATCCCACAGTGTGTGCTAGGTCCAGTACAAAACAATTTAGTAAGATACTTTCTCAAAAGAAAAAAAGGGGCTGGGCACAAACTCAGTGTGAAGCTCCTAGATTCAATCCCCAGGACATCCAGTCCCCCCCTCCCCGCAACACACAGAGTAGCCTCATTTCTTTGAACTTGAGATCATTCTTGAATCATTACTTTTTATTTTTTTATTTTTTGGTTTTTCTCCGGTACTGGGAACTGAACTCACGACCTTGCGTTTGCCAGGCAGGCGCTTTTGCCGCTGAGCTAAATCCCCAGCCCCTGAATCATTAATTTTTAAAATATTATCATAAAAATCTTTTCTGCCCTGTTACAGTTCCTAGATTTTGCTCTTTTTTTTTTCAACTTATGTTCTTTTATTTATCTTGTGAGTTTCTGAAAAGTAGATTTACCCTGTGGCTATAATTTCTGTATAGTGCAAGAAATGAAGAGACAATGATGAACTGAGCATTTCAAGAAAATCTGAACTCTACACTTGTGCCCAGGAAAAGTATGGTGTTTTTTCATTATCTTAATGCCTATGTCCAGATAAGACCTGCGGATTTAATGTCTAGGAAAGAATTCCACAAGAATGGTGAAACCGTGACAATGGATGCTTGTTACATTCCTCCACAGAGTTGCTTTGAAATCCTCTTCTTGCTGCACCTTTGGAAACTCTTCATTTTAGATGGCAGCAAAACAGGAAAAGGCGTAACTCTTGCGTTATCAACAATCACACCACTAAACAAATTAATTTATATTTTTTGCCCTTATTGTTGTCTCACACATCAGATTTCAGACTTGTTGAGTGGTAAAAAGTACATTTATTGATCCTTGAATTTATATTTATACTACTCCCCACGAGGCCAACCACAAAGTACCACTGTAGTGCAGGTGTAAAACAAATCCACTAGAAAAAAAAATTCTCATTTGCAGGGTTTACCAATTCCCATGGTAAAAATATTCTGATTATGGTCATCTTAGTTACTGATTTGACACCGTTGAACACAAAGTCTAAAGGGATGCATGCAACATGGCCTTTGCAAGGTGATACATCCAGTGCTGGGTTCAGCACACTGCAGTCCCCACTTTTTGTTGGATTCCTGGAGCACCCCTTGTATCTATCACCACTTTCCCATGACTCCCACCAGGCTTCTGTCTCCATTTTCCTCTGAACTTTTTCTATCATTTTATGCAACTCATTTTTGAAAAATACTTTTTGCCTTTCTCTGATATCAATATAGTTACCACGAGTCCCTTTTCAGGAAATGCGCATGTGGGATCTTGATCTGTGTAACTGCTTATAGAATGAGAACCATCAATTCTTTACCTTATTTGTTTGATAGAGAAAGGGAGCCAGGCAGTCTTTCATGGAATTCTTGAAACCTGAAATTTTATGGAAAATCATGTGTTTATCTTTAATTTTTCTGTGGAGAGGGGAACATAGATTTAATTAAATTTCTAATTTTTCTGTATTTTGTACAGAAAAAACACAAGAACCTCTGTTCAGAATTTCCTTGCATTTTACTTCATAATCATGCCTAGTTCTGCAAAGTTCACATTTATTATATTAAATAAGCAAATATACCCAATTTCTGAACATTTTCCTTTGTTCCTACAGCACTGGATAGTGACTTATGCTTACATGGCATGAAGTCTATTTCTATATTTTGCTTTAGAGGTTATTCATAAGTAAGAAAGTGAATGTATATGTTAAGGAGGCCACCACACTTTTAAGGACATGATGTAGATTCCCAGAGATGCAGGTTTACTTTTGATGCTTTGGCATTGTGTAGTACACTTTTGAATGGATGACATCTGAGATACAGACATCTGGGATTAAAATTTCAATGAGGATTCATGTTGTGTGAACTACATATCTCCAGAGCTCACTTTTTCACTAGTACATATTTCAATTATTATGAATGATATATATTTCAGTGGGCTTATTTTATTTGTATGTAGATTATGTTTTAAAAGTAGTTAGTATATCTACTGTGAAGCAACTGAGAAATGTTAGTTGCTATGAATATTATTTTAACACTTCATTACTATAAAATTACAGGGGCTGCAGATATAGCTCAGCAGCACAAACACCTGCTTGGCAAGTGCAAGGTCCTGAGTTCAATTCCTGGTATCAGGAAAAAAAAGCTAAGTAAACGTATAATATTACAATTTTCCTTACTAGATTGCAAGCTTCATGCTAGCTGTGACCTAAAAGAGTATCTATTGACTACTGTTAAATTTCCCTTACTTGGTGTCAAAATTCTCAAATTATCATACTCTTATGACAGAAAACAAAATCATATTTATTAAATATTATTAAATAAATGAACAAATTCAATTGACAATAATTTACTGGACTGCTTTTTTCAATGCCTTTTTTTTTTTGGTTTTGGTTTTTCTCTGGTACCGGGAACCGAACTCATGACCTTGTGCTTTCCAGGCAGACGCTTTGCCGCTGAGCTAAATCCCCAGCCCCTGGACTGCTTTTTTTTACAATGAAAATAACTTACAACTGACTTCTCTAATCTTAATAATCTCTACTTATTTTGTAAGGAGCACAGTAAATACAACCTTGTGGATATGTCTTGTTTTTACACTATAGATGATGGGGTTGAGCGCAGGGAGCAAAAGCAGGCATACATTGGTCATTATCAAATGGACCACTTTGGGAAATGACCAACTATAGCAATAAATCAAAGACAGGCTTATCATGGGATGTAAAATACAGCAACTGCTCCAATGTGGGAGACACAGGTGCTGAAGACCTTGTATCTTTCTTCTGGAGAAGTGATATTGAAGACCTAAAGTGAATAATCAAGATATAAGACAGGGTGATGCATGGTATATCTACTCCTGTAGTCAGGAAGAGATCAACTAATCCACAGACGCTATTTGCCTGAGTATCTGAACATGCTAATTTAATCACTCTGGATGATAGCAGTGTGAGTGGGAAAGGACATTCATTCTGTAGAAAGAGAGAGCCTTAAAGAGCAAAAGCAGTGGTGTTAGCGTGGTCACAGTACGTAAAATCATGAAGAGACCCATCTGAATGGTTCTGAAGCTAGGGAGATCTGTAGTGTATCTGAGAGGGTTACAGATTGCCACATAGTGGTCAAAAGCCATAATCACTAGCCCCCCAGATTCCATTACAGTGAATTGATGAAGAAAAAACATCTGCGTGATGCAAGCATCTAGACTGATTTTCCTTGCATCAAACCACAGAATACCCAAAGTTGTAGACATGGTAGAAAGAGTCAGGCCCAGATCTGTGGCTGACAGCATGGAGAGGAAATAGAACATGGGCTCATGGAGGCTGTGCTGGGTGACGATGATGAAGAGGATGATGCTGTTCCCAGAGAGGGCAACGGCATAAAGACAACAAAACGGAACAGAGATCCAGGCATGGGCAGACTGGAAGCCAGGAATGGCAGTCAGCAAGAAGGTTGGAGATTTAGATGTCAAGTTGCTGAGTATCTTCATGTTCTCTTGGATTTGTCTTTGAAATGTTCACATGCTGTAGAAGAAACAAGTGATAATATCATAGACAATATATTTACTTATTTTAGTAAGAGAGTTTCCAGTGAAATACGTAATGTCTCTATCTTTGAGTTAAACCTACAGGTTTATTGAGTTGGTATTTATTTAGCATTCTTAGTTAGGGACATTAACTAAAGATATAAGTGTTTTACCCTGAAACCGAGAAGGTATGTTTAGTTAATACTGCATTTTAATTATAATTTTTCTTACTAATAAGCATTTAATCCCCATCAGTGTGAAGAAAAATTTATATTGAGAAGTAAGAAGAAAATTTTGCAGTGGGAAGGGGAACTAAGGGATGAGGAATGGAAGGAAGGCAAAAGGACAATAAAAAAGAATAGAAGAAAAAATAAAAAGCAAGCAACAAAGCTTTTGTAAGTTGGAATGGGAAGGAAGGTTGAAAGGAAGGAAGAGGAATTGGGAAAAAATATCCAGATATATTATGTGCAGGTACAAATTCCCTGTGAGGAATATGATTATTATGTATATCAAAGATGTATGAAGAAAATTAATTTTAAAAAATCAGTGCAGTCAATTTTGAATGTACATTGTTGTTCAATGAACAAGACAAATCAACTCAAAGACATACATAAGTCAGCAGTGGCTATTTGTACATAAATTTTTAGGCACAGATGTTCTTATTTTCCAGTAATATAGGTTTGAAAGTTATCTTTGCATGGGTATCACTTTAATCCAACAGTGTGGGTGAACAGACTCAGAGAGTAGATTTATAAGACAAGTCAATGAAGAATTGGTAGGAGATTTTGGAAAGAACTATATTCATTAAAAATGATGAAAGTAGGGGCCGAGGAGATAGCTCAGCTACAGAGTGCTTGCCTGGCAAGCACAAGGTCCTGAGTTTGATTCCTGGTTCTAAAAAAAAGAAAGAAAAATGATGAAAGCAGACAGCTTTACAGGAACCATAAGAATCAGAGAACGTGAACTCATGACTGGGTTTTACCTGAACAACAGGTCAAATTTACTGAGCAGTCAAGGCTAGGGAGGATTAAAACATTAAAATTTAATTTAGAGTATATTAGTGACTCTGAAAAAGCAGTTGAACTTGAAGGAGGAAAATTGCAACTTGCCACAGTGACTCAGCTAATAATAGCAAAGCAAGAAATAGCAATAGGGTGTATTTTATTTCCAGAAAATTGGGAATGAAGGCAAGGTGACAAATAAACCAAGATTAAAGTATTGTGTAGTGTTAAAAATTTTTAAAGCATAAAAGTCTCAGAGAAATAGATAAATTTATCAATAGAAGTACAGGTACACTAGATAGTGAGAGACTGAATATGTGGAATAAGGAGAATTAATTGATACATGAGTCTTTTAAAAAGTAGTAAGTTCTTGAACATAGGTCATGATAGTAATTAACCTCAAATAGAGAAAGGCTAACACTGCATTGACAGTGACAAATGGGTAGTTTGATGAAGAGTGGTGTGAAGGAATTATTAACCAATATCTCCGTGAATCGCTAAAGAGTAATGTACCGTTACTGAAGAAGTATAGTCAGGATAGGGTAGAGATTTCCACTACACAGGACATGAAAGTGACAGGTGCTCTGGACGTACAGATATAGGATAGAATCTTCAATTAATTTCTAAAATCTTTGTAAACAGTAATTTTCATTGTTAAAATAAATTCTAGGAAGACAAAATTAAATGATGGCAATAATGCTTATCATAATCTTAGTACTTTTCTACCAAGTACTTTTCTACCAAGCTTGGACCATACCACAGATCATCTGATTCTGTAGTGCCCTTCTTGCTCTTTTGCTGCATCTAGGGCAATACCGGCGTACTTTCTAGAAACTTTGAGAAACAGGATGATGGCTGAGGGCTAGTTCCCTCAGTAGCTGCTGCTTGAGCCATACTATGCCTGATGAGTCAATAAATAAACAATGTAGGTTAGCTCCATAAACTTATAACCCTGTGAAGTGAGAGATCCAAAAGAACTTTTAAAGTGGTTTATTCATTTTTAAAACTTCTACATAAGACTGCTGTAGAGCACAGTATTCATAAATTAAGCATTTCTCATTTAAAAAATGAATTAGTTATGTACACACTTACCCTATTGGATCAAAATAAAATAAAAAATAATGTTTTCACAACAATCTTAGAAAACAACATTCTCATTAAATATTCACTGATTTAATACATGGAAAAATGATTGCTTTCTCATGATGGCTGACATAGATCCAAATTTTAAGCAAGTTTTTATTATCTAGAACATCATTCACTTGCTTAATTACACCAAGCAAGTGATTGGAATGATTGTCTTTCCTCTTTCTTCCGGTAGGTTGTGGCCTCTGGGATACGTGTTAATGAAATGCCTTTCTGATGTGCGGTAAGATCCTGGCTAACGGTCTTCATCATGTCATCTGGCAATTGGAACTGTTGTGAGTCTCTGGCTCCAGGTTTACAGATCTTTGCCACAACGCCCTTGCATAACCCTGTCCCTGATCTGCTTGGTCCTAACTCCATAGATGATGGGGTTGAGCATGGGAGGCACCAGTAGGTAGACGTTAGCAAACATGATGTGTACCACTCGGGGCACGTGATGGCCAAAGCGATGGGTGAGGAAGGTAAAAAGGGCTGGGATGTAGAAAGCCAGGATAACACAGATGTGAGAAGCACATGTGCCAAAAGCCTTGAAGCGGGCTTCGCCTGAGGGCAACTGCAGAACAGCTCTCAAAATCATCACATAGGAGATACTGATGATCAACATGTCAAAGCCAACCACAGAGAAGGCTACAAAGAGCCCGTACGCACGGTTGACTCTGGTGTCAGCACATAGCAACTTCAGCACAGCCATGTGCTCACAGTATGACTGGGGAATGATGCTGTTGGGGCAGAAGGGCATCCTGGAGATCATGAAGCAGAACGGGCTTACCCACAGCAGCCCTCGCACCACCACAGCCACCCCTAGTTTTACCACCACAGCTGTGGTCAGAATGCTGGAGTGTTGAAGTGGGAAGCAGATGGCCACATAGCGGTCCAAGGCCATAGCCATGAGCACCCCAGACTCTACAGAAGCAAAGGCATGGATGAAGAACACCTGGATGAGGCAGGCATGATATTCAATCTCATGAGCTTGAAACCAGAGGATGGCCAGCATTTTAGGCTGGGTGGAGGAGGACAGGACCAGGTCAGTGATTGCTAGCATGGCTAGAAAGAGGTACATGGGCTGATGCAGTGTGTGATCAGTTCGAATTATATGTAGGATGGTGATATTGCCAACAACAGCCACAACATACATGACACAGAACAGAAAGGCAATGCAAAACTGGGAATTCTCCAGGCCTGGGATTCCAAGCAGGATAAAAGACACAGGATGAGAAGAGTTGTTCTCTCTAACCAACATCAGTGCATGGATAATATGTTCTTTGTCCTGAAGGTAATCTACTTTTTGTAGATTATAACAAAAGGAGAGATATTGTTTATAGATCTTTAGGATTTCACAAGATCTTTTGGATTTCACAATTGCATAATAAAGCAGTTAAGCTCATTCATAAAATGGGACAATTTCAACTACTGTAATTAATAAATTTTTAAATGCTATTCCTTATTATGTTTGAAATTGATGTCATTCACTCTGGGTTAAAACAGTGGCTTCAATTTTACTTGTTTCTTAAGTAATAAGAGCTTTCTTGAAAGTAGAATCTGTTAAGGAGGGGAAAATAATCATGATGAAAAGTGTCATATTTTATGCTCTTCAATTCTTTTTCACTACCAAATATTTAAATGTGTTTTACTGTCCAAATTGGTCCACTTTTTCCTCAGTTAAATCATTTGGACAACTTTTCTGGATAGGAAAGCAGTGTATCCTAAATACCATATAAATTTATGCAATGATTTTGAGTTAGAAATTTATGTAATGATTTTGAGAGTACAATGGTTCTCTTGAGGGGTTATGCATGAAGATAAGAACAACTGCACACTCGCACTCAAACAAATTATGTTTAGTGTAATACTCCTCCTATATTAGAGGTGTAGAAACATTTTTTTCAAAGTCAGAATATGAATACAATATTTTAGACTCTGTGGGCCACAAAGCAACCAGTTTATTAAGAGACTGTAGTGCAAAAGCAGCCATAGTTATTACATAAATGTACGTCTGTGGCTTTGTTCCAATAAAATTTTATTTAGAAAAACAGACCAACAGCTGCTTTTGACCTGCAGGCTACAGTTGACCAAGGGATGTCCTAGACTAGATGGTTAGCTTTATGGGGTCAGTATTAAACACTGTGCTATTTCTAGCACCTCTTTGCTGAGTGCAGATGAAGACCTTGCTAAATATTTGTTTAAAAAATAACAAATTAAATCATTAGCCCATGAAAATAGACTAAAGAACTGATTTAAAATATCCTAAAATGTCATGATGGAGCTATCTATCTTAACCTTATTTTGTGCCATACACACAAGATGGTTATACCCATTTTTCACACTAGTGTTTGAGCAGCTGTCAGGCAGTATTCTGTGTGTGTCATCCTGTCTATACTTCCTTTTTCGTTCAGTAGTTTTTCCATATATAAACTCAGTTGTCCCCTTGCCTTGGGTTGAAAACCTTGATTTTGTTTCTTTTTTGTAACATATCATATAGGAAAGAGCAATATACTTTCTGATCTCTGTTCACAAGACTCCTTTTGTGAAATAAGAGTTTTATGTTACCAGACTGAGTGGCTCCTTAAACAGATTTCATTAGGACCCCAAACAGTTTTGGCCTATTCTTGATAGACTACATATTTATAGTTATATGAGAGAAATGGGATCCAGATTCAGTAATTCTTTCTCTGTATCAGAATCTTTACTATTCTTACCAAATAATATTTCTAACAAAACAAAAGTCACAAAACCTCAAAACACCACTGCTGTGTAGAATATGGTAAGAATTCATAAACACATGTTATTTGCTTTCCCAAGGTCTGTGCTTTGTCTAGATTCCCAGGCCTGATGTTTCCAAACAGTTTTATATTCTCCACTTGAACCCGAGTGTTTCTATTTACCTACCCGGTTCCCCTCCATGTAACCCTCACCTGGTGGGACACAGTCACTGAGGCTAAGGGCCACTTGACAAAGGATACTGAGAGCCCCCTTATTCCTGTATCAGGCAGAGGAAGAGGTGTTGACTACAGCTCTACTTTTTCAATGCATGCAATGATCTCTGATGAATGTGGACATTGCTATTTTTGAGATACAGTGTGATGGGCTCCCAAATTTTATTGTTTAGAACTTACACAAAAGCTCTATATTCTCCTTTGTGAATAAGAAAAGGTGGTCAGAGTCATTATTTGTCCACAGTCACAAAGTACATAATTGCAAGAGTGCATAACTCCAAGCCCAGGGCTCTTACCAGCATGTGAGGCAGTCTTTGCTAGAGTGAGCGATTGGATTCCCGACCTGGTTGGCTCAAGTATCCATTACCGCCTGATCACAGCAAAGGTGGATGTGGAGAAGAATGCAAAAGTATGCACTGAATTAGAGATAGATGTGCCTCTGGACCCAGGACCCCTGCTACTTCTCTGGACTGAAGTCTCTGGATCAGACTTCAACATCCTATGCTGGCATCTGAGAGACTGTGGTGCTTTCTCTGGGATGGTATCTTTATCGGGTTCTGCCCATGAGCCTTCTTGAAAGACTCCATTGTTTTCTTACAGTTTTTATGGGTAGAGCTCCATTTTCAACCACATTTCAACTTATATTACCTGTTTTTGTAATCTATTTTTTGTCATCCTTTCACAATAATGTATCTCCAAATGCTTTTTCAGAAGACAGAACTCCTTTCTTAAAGTACGTCTCTCAATCTTTCTCATGCATTCTTCTTTCTGTGATTTTCTGCTTTCTGCTTTCTTTTCTTGGGCAGACTAGGGAGAACATGAAAACTACATTTGAAATTGGAGGTGGGGCCCTTGACAGATGCTTCCTTTTACTCTCTGCACTTTCCCTGATGCCCTGTGGAATCTAGTGTCTTCACTGTCAGAAATTCCTTTGTCTTTTCTGCCTATGACTGGGAACTGGACATGTGCAGATTTAAAACTATAAACCATGCTTAGTGGACCAATGTTTGACCAACCTTTGGCCATTTTTGTCCAGCATATTAGCTTTCATCATGGAAATCACAGTTCTTTAGCTAGCTTTTGTGTGGAAAGAGGAAACTGTGTATTCATTACACAATAGGAAAGAGAACAACATACATTCCCTTTTTGCCCCAAACTGGTACAAACACAAGGAAAAGTTTCATTCTTAGAATCCAGAGCTGCTAGACCTCAGAATATATGCCTCACAAAACAGAAAACCCAGCATACCTACTTATTCTATCTACTCTATCCTGCTATTACATACATTTTTCTCTTTTACAAAAGCAAGAACACTTATCAGCATAGTGCATATTGACAGCTTTTCAAATTATGGTGGAACATTAATCAAAATTAAATTTTCTGTTTCAATTTTTTATTTTCCTCAAAATAAAAATCTAGCTTGCAAAAAGTCCCTCCATGTACCTTTTTTTTTTTTTGAGGACACTTAGTTATAAGAACTGTGTTCTCATCTAAGCAGAGTTCCACTTTAAAAATGATACTGGATTTGAATCCAGTGATTGAACTCTGGGCTCTGCTGGACCGCTGTATTTCCACTCCTCATGCAGATATAGTTGTTTCCATTACTCATCTGAACTGCTAAAAGTAGTCAAGAAATAAAGGGTGAAATGGTTTGAGATCTTGTTAAATACTAGTTTTAGAGAAATTTTCTCACAGTGGGGCTCCTAAAAATAAGGTTTAGAGCAGGTAGGGTTCAGATGTAACCACTGGCAGGGAGAGCGTGTGGATAGTGGCAGCACGCTTACCTCCGTGTATCTTCCTGGCAGACAGCATGAAAGCCTTTATTCTGCAGCTCACCTCACAGGAAAGCTCCCTGGACATTGATCTCTGTACCTGGGATTTCCAGGGAGTCCCACTTTTCTGCACACTGTGTTGCTTGGTTTTCAGTTCCCTGGGGATTCTGTGAGTCCTACTGCTCTTTGGAAAGGGCGGAGGTGCCTGGAGTGTAGGAATTACTCACCGTAAGTTTTGCTATTTGACCAACCCAATCACTCCCATTAACAGTGTTAACAAATCTCTGGACTTCAGCCATTGGTAAAGATCTCAGAACAGTGTCTATTTAAAGGACAAACGTGGCCTACCCATGCCCCCAAGCACTGGCGGTCTCCCTCTAAATCCCACTGCCCTGAATTCACATTGGCTTTCTCTGAGAGTAGAGGCTAGAGCCGGAAGCATTAACCCCTAATGTGTCTCTCTCCTCTGTACACTTGAATGCAAATAGGAGATTCAAACATATGTGCAAAATAATGTGCTGTTGGAATTATATGTGAGCTTGTTTGTATATTTGTACCTTTTATTAGTCAGATGCTCTGTCTCATTCCATATATATATATAGTGCAATTTGACAGCATTTTGATGGTATTTCATGTTTGAACTGGGGAAATTGAATGGTATATCAATAAATATGTGAGCTAATAATTGGACTTGCATACAAGTGTGTATATAAACTTGTGTATATCTTGAAGAATAATTATTTAAGTATGCACAGTGATAACATCATTGTGTGAACTGCACTCACTTAATATACTTGCTTTGTGAATGCACCTGCACAGCTACATGTCTGATAGTGAGAGGGCATATCACTCTATATACATGCATATCAATGTGTATACATATAATTTCTGCTTGCTGAGAGTGTTGACTCTCTCGGTGCTGCACTGTGTACTGGAGTAACTGTGGTTCCAAGGACCGTCCTGAGTTTGTGATTTTGTGGAGAGAGGAAAAGGATTCCAGTGAAGATCTTGCTGTTGTTATTTCTAAAAACTTCTTAGGCACTCCTCATTCAAAGCAGCATATATTGTTTAGGGAAAAAAAGCCCCCTCAAATTACTCAGGTTATCCAGTTTACATTAATGAGAATATGGTAGACTGTGATCATCATGCTCACCAAGAATCTGGTATATTTTCAGATATCAGCATGATAAAATCACAAATACATTTTAGGCAGTTTAGCTTACAAAGATATGCAAGTTTCCATTTTATTACGGATCTAGTGAAACTGTACTTGGAATCTAGTTTTATCTCAGATTGCAAATTGTTATTATTTGCCCATTATTTCATTTAATTTTGGCATACTAACTCTCAGTATAATGAATGTCATAGAAAGTTAGCATCTTTTTGCTTTTCTCTCTCTTCTCCTCCCACCTCATTCATTTCCTTAGAGAAAATTTTGTTTGCCAACAAAATGTGGCATCTAGGGTTAAGAACTGTATTTCTTCATTACTGCCTTCTTTACATTTTCCGAAGTCACAGTTCTACCCAGACTCTGTGGAAATTAGCAAATTAAGTTCTAAGTCAAATTAATGATGAAAAAACTTGAAATAGCTCCAGACATATGATTGATTGATTATCAAAGGAAGGAATCAATGCAATTCAGGGACGGAAAAATGTCAGTGGTTTTAGAATAACTAGATACATGTATAAAAAATGGATCGTAACTTGTACTGAAACTTAAAAAAATGCTTATATGAGATGTAATATAAAACTAAAAAGTAGAAAACTTAAGCTAACTTTTAAAAGAATATAGTTTTATGACTTTGGAGGGCAAAAGTTTCTTTTCTTTTCTTTTTTTTTTTTGGTACTGGAAATCTAACTCAGGAGCTTGCACTTACTGGGCAGGTACTTGTGCCATGGAACTGTATCTTTGGCCCCAAAATTTCATCTATAGAATAAAAAAGACATTCACCATAACTGAAAAAGCAGCAAATATATCAAATAAAACTTTGATAGATAACATTAGAAAACAGAAAATAGAGGAAATATTCACAACACATGTATCTGCAAAGGAAGCTCCACAATCAATTAACGAACATACAAGCAACTTATTAAAATATGAAGAAATGGTTTATACAGGCACTTCACAGGGAGAGGCAAATGAATGGCTAATTTACACAGATAATGTGCTCAATATTATCCACTGGGAAATGGAAATTTTAGACTGTGGCAATAGTCTTGTAAAAACTGATTAGTACAGATAAAATGAGTCTTTATAAAAGTAAGTATTTGCAAGAATATGGGAGCACTGTAGCACCCATACATTGATCAATTTAATTGTACACAATCATTTTTCGTATGTGAATCAAATTAGACCTCTTTTTATCAAGAAATTCCACTTTTAGTTGCCCATCCATATGCCAACTCCATACAAGGAAACTAAAAATTATTTACTGCAAACATTTTCCGAAAAAAGTAAGGGAACAAGGCATGGGTGGCAGGGAGAACAAAAGAAGTCCTTTAAATATTTTTATCTGAACATTTTTATTGTTTGGTCCAATATAGTGGATACTATTTTTGCTTCTGTGACCAGGAAGAAAAGCTAGTAGTGTTATTCACTATATTAAACTAAATCTAAAAATTCACAGATAAAATAATTTGAAGCAGAAGTTCTTATAGAATCAATCTATCAAGTCTAGCAAAAAAATGGAAATTTTAGATACCTTAAAATACAAAAAATGATCATTTATGTGTATTTTTCTTCAAAAGAAAATTGGAGCATGTGATTTAACCAATGATATAAGTATCCAAGAGCTCAATCTTAGATAATCAAGGATGAGTTAAATTTATTCATAAGCACTACATAAGGTAGTCCCAGGAAACAGCACATCTGACATGATTTAAGAAGCACAGAGCACAGTAGAAATTTTTACAAAATGCAGCTTCAGAGTAGCAGTGATCTTAGTCTCATTCCAGGGTTTATGGACCAGAATTTTCAGTTTAACAAGGTCCTGAAAATAGATGTGTGCTTTACAAGATTTCTAAGCATTTAATTTATGGAAAAGTACCTACAAATTATTAAGAAGATAATGAAGAAAACTTCTTATTCTGTTTTCAAAGAATAAAAATTTGAATTCCAGTGAAAACATAAAAGCATAGTGAACAGAAAACCCATGACTTGGGAAAAAATTTTAACCAAATGTCCCTCAGATAAAGGATTTCTATTTAGAAAAAATATAAATGATTTTAAAAAATCAGGCTTCCCAAATTCAAAGGTCCAGTTGAAAATGGATATTTGAAATAAATACACACTTCTCAAAGGAAGAGATACAAACAGCAAATAAATATATGAAAAAATGTTCAACATCACTGGTCATTCAAAAAATGCAAAATAAAACAACATTGAGATTTCGTCTCACTCCAGAAAGAATGGCTATCATCAAGAAATCAATCAATAACAAATGCTGGTGGGGTAGTGGGGAAAAGGAGCCCTTCTCCACTGTTGGTGGGAGTGTAGACTGGTGCAACCACTGTGGAAATAAGTGTGGAGATTCCTGAGAAAAATAGGATTGGAGGTCCAATTCAAAGCAGCTATTTCCTTTCTGGGTATTTTTCCAGAAGAACTGAAAACATATTCCAGCGATATATGTACACCCATGTTTATAGCAGCACAATTTGTCATAGCAAAATCTTGGAAACAACCTACATGCCCATCAACCAAGGAGTGGATAAAAAAGATGTGGTATTTTTATACAATGGAGTACTACTCAGCTATAAAGAAAGGTAAATTTGAAGCTTTTATAGGTAAATGACTGCAACTACAGACCATACACATAAGTGAAGTAAACCAAACTCACATGTGTAAACATGGTATTGTCTCCCTAGTATAAGAAACTGAAAGAGTAAGTAAGATCCAACCGGTACAATAGATATTATGAAAGGGAAAGAAATTGCTCAAAAGGGAAAGAACAACTGGGATGGGGGAAAGGAGAAAAGAAGGAAAATATATACATATATGCTAGATATATAGGCAATTATACTACTAATTTGTATTAGAACATTGAAGGAACAATTAGTGCTTATATTGTTTGATCAGTTTTGCATTCCTATATCTTGTAATCTGATCATCTACTTTTTTATTTTAAAAATAAAAGAAGGAAAACATATTAACAAACAGACATCCATTTACAAAATAGCATAAGAACAATACAAGCAATACTGAATTACAGACAAAGTGGTAGGAAATTAACAATTGTTGTTGCATTACATATTGATATCTTCAAAGTGCTTACTCAGGAAAACAAATAGAGACATATAAGATTGATCAGATAAGTAATCATTAACTGTTCTTTTCAGTAAAGCAATAGAAGTCAGCAGTACAACTATGTTAGCTATCCTGTTTGAGGTGCAGCATTAGGCTATTTAGTTGTTCTCTTTCTGTTTTCCTTATGTGTGAGTCTACCACTTTCATTGCATCCCGCAGATTCTGGGAAGTTGTATTTACATTTTCATTTGCTTGTAGGTATTTTTTAATTTCTTCTTTGATTTCTTCTGTGACCCATTAGTTGTTCAAGAGATTGCTATTTAATTTCCAAGTGTTTATGACATTTTTGGAGTTCCTTTTGTTGTTAATTTCCAATTTCATTGCACTGTGGTCAGATAATATGCGTGGGATGATTTCAACTCTTTTGCATTTAGGTAGGTATGCTGTATGGGCTAGAACATGGTCTAATTTAGAGAAAGTCCCATGTGAGCTGAGAAAAATGTGTATTCTGATGTTGTGAGGTGGAACACTCTGTATACATCTACTTAGTCCATTTATTCACAGATTTGGTTCAGATCTGCTATTTCTTTGCTGATTTTTTTGTCCAGTTGACCTATCTCTTTGTGTCAATGTGGTGTTGAGGTCCCCTATTCCAATGGTGTTATTAATTATTTGGGTTTTCATGCCTGTGAGGATTTGCCTTATATAGTTTGGTGCTACGATATTTGGTGCATACATGATTATGATCGTTATCTCTTCCTCTTGCAGTTTTCCCTTGACAAGTATGTAGTGACTTTATCTCTTTTGATTGTTCTCAGTTTGAAATTAACATTGTCTGCTAACATAATAGTTACTCCTGCTTTTTTCTGGGTTCCTATTGCATGGAGAATTGTTTTCCATCCTTTGACTTTCAGTCTATGGATTTCCTTTTGAGTAAAATGTGTTTCCTGTATACAGCATATTGTTGGATTTTTCTTAATCCACTGTGCCAGTCTGTTTCTTTTGACTGGTGAGTTGAGGTCATTTACATTTATGATTATAATTGGTATGTGTTGACTTATCTTTGTCATGTTATTTACTTGCCGCTGGTTTCCTACTTTTTCTACCTGTTTAATTGCTTGCTCTGCTTGAGGGTTCCAACATACTTTGTATTGTTGTTCTTGAAATTGTGGGTTTTTTTTTTTTGTCTAGAATGTCTTTTACTACTCTTTGTAAGGATGATTTGGCACTCATGAAGTTCTTCAGTTGTTCTTTGTCATGGAAATATTTTATTTCTCCATTAAATTTGAAGGATAGTTTGGCAGGGTACATCAGTCTTGGTTGGAAGGTGTTTGGTTTCAGGACCTGTAATACTTCACTCCAAGCTGTTCTCAATTTTTATGTTTGTGTTGAGAAGTCTGCCGTGATTCTGATGGGCTTTCCTTTAGAGGTGATCTATTTATTTTCTCTAGAGGCTTTTAATGTTCTGTTCTTTTCCTGGAAATCTGGGAACTTGACTATTATATGTCTGGGTGTAGTTTTATTTTGGTTATGACGAGTTAGAGTTCTGCATGCCTCATTTATCTGTATTTGAGATTCTGTTTCCATGTTGGGGAAATTTTCTGCTATTATTTCTGCAAATATTCTTTTCATGTCATTCATGTTGCCTCCTGCTCTTTCATTGACTCTTATTAGTCTTACATTATTCCTCTTTGCCTCATCTTGCAGCTGTTGAATTGATTTTTCCTGGTTCCTTATTCATTTTAAGAGATCCTTTCTTTCACGATCGCTAGCTGCCATGCTGTCTTCAAGATCTGAAATTCTATTTTTGACTTCATTCAAGTGGTTTTGGCAGCTTTCAATGGAAGCTTTGATTTCCTGGATGTCTCTTTGAATCTATTTCATGTGTTCTAGTTCATTCCAATATTGTTCATTTCACGCTTCCATCCATTGCCTATGTTCATCTATATTTTATATATTTCTTCTTTAGATGTCCTGACCAATTCTTTCATTATTATTGTCACTTCATTTTTCACCTGAGAGATTATTTCTGATCTGATCTATTCTATGGCCTGATGGAGTTGTTTCTTTACTTCCATTACAATAATTTCAGCAATTTCATGAGTGTGTTTACCAAGTTCTCCTATATTGATGTCTCCTGGACTTGTTCTGAGTGGGGTGGAGTTCTGAGATTGTGTTTTAGTCCTTTCTCTTATCATGTTTGATGCTGGAGGCAAAATGCTCATTCTCCCTCTTCCCTGGCAGCTCAGCCAAGGTTGCTAGTGTCCCTAGTTTTCTTGGTTGTCAGGCTTGCTCTCCAGTGACCATGGAGATGTGCTGCTTAGATTGTGGTCTTCCAGCAGATGGTGCAGTGTACCTCATTCTCCCAGGTCTCAGAATCAAACTGTGATGTCAGTCAATAGCAGACCATCTGATCCAGTGTCCCCTGACAACTCAGGGCACAAGTATGATCCAGAAACGGGCTGCACTGGTGGCACAATCACTGACCAGTGGTCCTATGTCCCCAGGCAATTCAGGGTGCAGCAGAACTGAGACATGAGTCGCAGGATCAGCAGTTCATAGTCCATCTGATTCTGTGTCTCTAGACAGCTCAGGGTGCACACAGGAGCCAGACATGGGCTGCACTGGTGGTCATCCTAGACTGCCTGTGTCTGTGACCTCCAGGAGATCAGGGTTCAAATAAAGCCCAGATGTGAACCACGGTGCCATCAGTTTGTGGACCACCTGCTCTAGTACTTCCGGAAGTGCAGGGCACACAAAGGGAGGGCCCAGACATGAACCTCCGGTGTCATGGGCCTTCTGTGTCAGGATCTCTTGGCTACACTGGGTGCACGGAGGGTGGAGACTGTGATTATCTACTTTGAAGACAGCAATATGCAGTATAATAACCATTGTTAATTTCCTATTATCCTGTTTTGAAATTCTGTATCATTTTTATTTTTTTTTATTTCTCCCTTTAAAAAAAAGTTCTTCCAGACAAACCATGGTCCCAAAAGAATTAAAGTAAATTTGATACAGACTATGGACCATGTAATTGGTATAAAGGGAAAAATCTATTTTCTTTTGATAAATACTTGTGTTCTTTTATGTGAAATGTGCTTAGTGATCAAAGTTAATGTGCCACTTATAAATAATTACATCATATTCTATATTCTTTGCTGTATAAAATTAATCATTTTTCAATCAAAATTTATTTGCTTTTAAAGTTTAAAAACTTACAGGAAACTATGAAGTCAGAGCCATAAAACTATTAAATGTCAATGAATGTTCTTGACAAGGAAACTTTATGCTATAGACAAAAATTCATGAAAGGAAGAAGGAAAGGAAGTGTAAAGCCATTCAATCCCCAACCCCACATATCAGAAGTTAAACTCTAATGGTGATAAAAATAAAAAGGATCATGTTTTAAAGAATATAAAGACAAAAATAATTAAAAGGGAGAAGTAACCATGACTTTGCCATGTTTACATCTAGAGTGAGGCAGCCTCTTGGGACATTGTCATTATCGTGTCACATATGGAGGCCCAAGGGTCTCTGGTAACAGGGCGGGCTACATGCTGGGGTCCTTATAGAGGCCCAGTTCCATGAGCTGCACTACCAGTACTTTCTGAGCAAGAAGTGGAAAGGGCACATCTCTCTCTCTTCTGGGAGCAGGTAAGACACTATGACCTCAAGATCCAAGCCCATAGGATTGACATGGAAAGCTAAACTGGAGGGGAAGAGAACAGCAGAAAACAGGATGCGCTGCAGAGGGGGAGGTGCATGAAGCTAAAGGACCATAAATCAGAGGTGAAACAAGGGAAATATCAGGAATAGGGGTTTAGATGAACAGGCTCCAGCTGAAGTTTGTGGGAAGTAAGTGGGCTATCAGGCAGGAAGTTTGCAGACACTTAATTCTTTCCAGAAGAGCACATCAAAGCTCAGTGTGTCAAAGAAATGAGGTAGAATTATTGTGAATCTGGCTGGCTCTGAAAGTGGCATTTATTTTCTCTTTTATTTCTACTTAGCCTAGTTTTTAACTTGGGCTCACTTTGAATCTCTATTAAGAAATAAGCTTCTTGAATCTTTTTGCTCAGTATCTTCACACTGAGGATGATGTATTTCAAATATTCTTGATATTTTTGACAGTCATTGAAACGACAGGACACAGGCCATTTGGGGGAATTTCTAAGGCCCAGGGTTTACAGGTAAGGGACCATCAACAGGAATGGCTTATAAGGTTACTGTCTCCAATCAATGAAAGGGCAAAGTCTTTTTTATTTATGTTTATAATTTTTGTTTGGCAGAATAATCAAATATCTCAATTTCCACAATTTCTTTCATGAAAAAAATCTCCATTTGTATCTATATTTAGTATTATGTTTTCCTGAGTATAAAACTTTACCATCCATCAAAATGTCACTAAAAAACCCCAGATACAATTTAGGTTAGTACAAATGTTAGGAATAGCAATTCAGATGCAGTATTCAATTATTTTATGTGGGCAGAGAACTTAACCTTTTATTTTTTTGGAAGCTTCTTGAATGAGTCCGATGATCAGTCCTGATTCAGGATGGTTAACTTTGTATACCATTTTATTGATAATTAAAAAGCCCGTTAGGTAGATGCTGAGTATTGAGTTGTTAATGAATATATAGTCAGTGCATTATCCAAAATCAGTTATCATGTTTAGATCAGTACACTGTTACCAAAATGATGAGAATGTAATGTTGTGGAGGACATTTTCTCACCTTCTTAGCAGAATAAAATTTAAACTGTGTGCCTACCTCGGACTTCCATTTCTTCCAATTTCTCTACTGTCCTTTCCAATACTGTGAGTCAGATGGGTTGTATTTTTTGGTACTCCCTCTAGATTTATATACAGTTTTACTTTGTCTTCTTTATTTTACTTTCCAAAACATATTCAAATACTTCTATATTATTTTACATAGTTTTATTTTGACTATTTCTTTTGACCTGATTATTTAGACTGATACTGATCTTGGTTTCCAATGCATATAGAGCATGTTGTATTTCTAAGTTGTTTACACATCTTTCTCAATCATTGGTATTTGAGTTTAATGCAGTATTATATAAAAATATCTTACACAATGGCTTTAATTTGATCCTAAAGAATCATAAATATATTTTCATTTATTTATTTTAACACTGTGGCAGGATTTGTATGTGCATGTTGTTTTAATCCAAATATAGGGTGGTGGAAAATAGAAATCATTTTTTATTTTTTTAAAAATGTAGCAGCTAACTTATGAAGCCTTAATGATCACATAATCACGTATCTTTTCTGGTGATAGATGATTTCACTGTCCTATTTATTCACTTTTACTTGAGGGGAAAGAAATACATTCTTTACTCAAGATATAATCTTTTAAAACTGAGAGTGCTGGTGTCTCTAATCCCAGTACTCAGGATGCTGAGGCAGGAGGATCACTGAGAGTTTAAAATCAGCATGGGTTACATAATGGGTTCAAGGCCAACCTGACGCACATAGTGAGACCTTGTCTCACATTCTCCTTTCCTCTAAATAAAGACATCCTTTAGTAATTTTGCCCATATTAGAATTTATTAGTTTTCTTAATTTTATGTTATACTTTATATGTCAAAGTACAAATACCACTCTCTTTGTTGTCTCATTACTGTATGAGATGCACTGCATATCTATTGCAGTTTTAATAATGTAGGATCTATCATCACTCATTAAGAATTCTTGAGGATTACTGATTAATTATGTTTTGAATTTATGTGTGAATATCAGAATTCATGTCTATTTAAAAGGGCATATTCTTATTTTCAGTAAAGGAATTAAGAAATAAAGAAGATTCTTTCAGTTATTTAATATATCTTTACAAGTCTCCTTCTGCTGGAAAATATACACTTTTTATAGCATTATATATTTTATAGCTTTATAGTTATTGTGAATAAAGCCATACATTAAAAATTTTTTCTCTGTGGTGAATTTGTTAACAAGAATATCTATGAACTTGTGATGCTGATCTTCTGTCTCATTACTTTTGTCAACTTGAGCTGAAAATTTAAGTAAGTATTATTTGCATCCTTGTTTTCTAATGAAAGTGTAATCTTCAGACATTTCAATTCTGACAAGTGCTTTTTATTGTTATTCAAGATTATTTTTTCAATTATGTATTTTTCTGGCATAGAGAAGGTGCTAGTAATGGAAAATAGTTATTGCTTTGACCTCTTCCATTTTATATTTTTATATTAATAAAAATACTAACCTATAATTACTTGTAGGCTTATTTATTGTTCCAAGTTAGTCTGAACATTTGTATGATATTACATATTATTTTGTATTTAGTTAGAGCTGAGATGAAAGCAGAAAGCAATATGAAATTTTGAACAGAAAAGTTTTGGTAATTGATTTGAGGTGGGCTTAGTTAAAAAAATAAAGGAGCATAGATCACTCCAAACAATCATGTTGCTCTTGCGAACATTATTAACTATACACAGAACATATACGGTGATGAGCAGTAATAAAAGAAAGTGACTAATCTCCTTTTGAAAACTGTGCTTTTGTTTCCCCATGAAAACCCATACAGATATAGCTTCCAGTTTGGAATCTGAAAATCAGAACTGACATTCAAATACTTATTTGAAGTACTTCATTACATAGATGAAATACAAGGCTGTGAAATGGGTCTGGTAGTTTTTAAATGAAAATTAAAAAGGATAGATACAGGAAGGGTAGCTCATATCAAGTTGGAAAACATAAGTTCATTCTGGTAAAATGAAAATCAAAACCAAGGCAAAACCAGTAATTTCGAGAAACAAATGAGTGGTAAGAGAAAAATAGTAGAGATTTGTGTATAGGGAGAGACAGAATATTTCTAATCAGTAGAAGGAGAAAATTTCTAAAAAGAATCATCAGCAAAATACATGAGTTGGGTAAATTATATAAGTATTAAAATGAGTCAACTGAATTTGGCAGTTTCATGTTGTTGGCTTCCATAGAAATTATAGCTTGGGTAAATTTTCACATAGGGATCATTGTAAGGCTTCAGAGAGAAGCTTAAAGAGTTTCATATTTGCACCATTTACATAGTGTTGCATTCTACCCCAAAGTTAGCACAGTACATCTCTGTAAAAGCCTGCATGTGAAAAATATTTGTCAAAAACGTTTTCCCTCCTGATTTAAGTTCATGTGCATTCTTTAATTTTATTGAGTGAATTGCCATTGGAGCAGATATGAAATTTCCACCTCTTCTATTGCCTAGCTACACAATTTGGAGCAAATTATTTAACTAATTTAAACATCAGCTTCCCTATATGCATGTGAGTGATAAGAATTTTCTTTTCTTCCTTGAACAGTTATGGTGATTGAACCCAATGATGGATATGAAGATGATTGGATTACCATATTGTAAGAATTCATGAAATTCTGGGTATTATGAAGGTTCCTCTAATTTAAATATTAGTGTTCTCCTATTTAACAGAACATAGTGCTTCCTGCCGTGTGTTAAAAGGGACAAAATTTCCTTCTTCCCTCTTTCCCTCTCCCCCGCTTTCCTCCTTCCCTTTCTCCCCACCTGTTCCGCTCCTCCATTCCATTCTCTTCTCATTTGTCTTTCTTGTTCTTTGTCGATTTCTGTTTATCTTTCTTTCTTTGCTTTATTTTCTCATGTTGGTGCTTTCTCTGAACAATAGACAGGTCTTTTGAAAAGAAATTTTGAGTAATTTTCAGTTGCTGAGTCTTAGTTTCCTTATCTGCAACGCGCACATACCACAACTCCTACTGTCAGAACACACATAAAATTAGACAATATATCAAATGTACCACACCTAGGGAGCTCAAAATTAGTGAGACCAATACTAACATACCTTAGGCTATTTCATATCACCCTAAAATCAACATATTTACAAATAGACATGTGTTTTAGAGATTTTTTTTGCATATTTCTGGATATTTCCCAGGAAAGCCTGATAATATTTCATTCCACATATGATTTGATTTGTTTAATCCTTTCTTCCAGAATCAATAATTGACTTTTAGAAATACTTGAACCTGCATTTCTTATATTTTGTTATTTGCCTGTGGACTTTTCCAGGTAGTGATGATTTTACCTTGATGTTTATTGCCACCGATGAGAAAGAGACAGGTTTCCCTTACTTGAGAAAATGTGATATGGAACAATTCAAGTAATTCTTTAATTCTCAATAAAGGGGAAACACCAAGAGTGTGAGAAAGAAGCTTGCAGCTCTAACAAACTTGGAAATACTAAAGTTTCTCAAGAATTAGCTATAGTAATTGGATAAATACTGGATTGCCAGAAAGAGCTTTTAAATAATGAACTATATATGTTTTTATCTGTTATGTTCAATTTCCCAAATATCCCTTTCTTCTTAGTCCACCACGATGTTGGTCCTCAATAATACTAATGCTCAATCTGTGACCTTCTTTCTGACGGGCATCCCAGGGCTGAGATCAGGCCAGGTCTGGATCTCCATTCCTTTTTGTCTCCTATATATCATTGCCCTCTCTGGAAACAGCATGATCTTGTTGGTGGTCCTCCGTGAGCACAGCCTTCATGAGCCCATGTATTACTTCCTCGCCATGCTTTCTACTACAGACCTGAGCTTGTCCCTGTGCACACTTTCCACAACCCTTGGTGTCCTCTGGTTTGAAGCCCGGGAGATCAACTTAAATGCCTGCATTGCTCAGATGTTCTTTCTGCATGGCTTTACTTTCATGGAGTCTGGGGTTCTGCTTGCCATGGCCTTTGATCGATTTGTGGCCATTTGTGACCCACTGAGATATACCACCATTCTCACCAATGCCAGGATTGCCCTGATTGGGATGATTGTTTTGATAAAGAATGTTGCTGTCATGGTGCCAGTTGCACTATTTGTCAAGAAGCTGTCTTTCTGCAAATCTCTTGTTCTTTCACATTCTTACTGCTACCATGTTGATGTCATTCAGCTGTCATGCACAGACAACAGAATCAACAACATCCTAGGTCTGTTTACAATCTTCTTCACTGCAGGGTTTGATTGCTGTTTTATCTTACTCTCCTATATTCTGATCATCCGATCTGTCCTCAGCATTGCTTCCTCAGAGGAGCGACAGAAAGCCTTCAATACCTGCATATCCCACATCAGTGCTGTTGCTATCTTCTACATTCCTCTCATCAGTTTGTCTCTTGTCCGCCGCTATGGCCATTCAGCACCTGCATTTGTTCATACCATCATGGCCAATGTCTTCCTGCTCATCCCTCCAGTTCTCAATCCTATAATCTATAGTGTGAAAACTAAGCAGATTCGAAAGGCTATTATGAAGGTCTTAATTCAGAGGAAATGTCAAATTTAACCAACAGCAATCTCAGAGTAGAGAAAACTATTTCTGAACACGTGCTTTTGTAGAATGATGTAATTGTACCCAAACTACCAAATATGCTTCTGAGAGGCCAAACTGTGCAACCACAGGTTGTAGGTTATTTACTTTGTCTCTTTGTTAGTACACTTACATGAATAACATTTAGATTTAATTTTTACTTTCAATATAAAGTGAGGAGCCAGGGATATAGCTCAGTGGCATAAGTGCCTGCCTGGCAAGTGCAAGGTCTTGAGTTTGATTCTCAGTACATATATATATATATATATATATATATATATATATATATATAGTGAGTTACTGTAGGTGAACAACTACTGCTTATATTGGAAAACAGTGTTAGAACATAGGAAATATTTTTTCAGATGTGGTGTACAACACCACATTTGAAAATATTTAATATGGGAATCTTGATAAGGCAGTTGTTCTCTACTTTTTGACACACAAAAACACTTTAACTACTTAGATATTTTTCTCTTAAAACTCTTAATTCTCTGCATACATCTAAAATTATCATATAATTGAGTGAATTCTACAATGTATATTGGTGTATTTGGACTTTGTGTCTTGTGTAAGTGCACCTATCTTGCCTTGTATTACATGCAGGGATATATCTAATATAAACAAAATACCATACCAATTGCTAAAAATTAGGTACTACATTTGTCAGGTGAACAGTAAAAGGTGTTAATAATATTTTTCATCTTCTAGGAATGAGCTTAATTCTCTTTTGCCAATATTTATTAAGGTTAGGCCTGGTGAAAGGAAGCCTTTCCTTCTGGTTTATGTGTATCTCTATTTCTGCCATATGATTCTGTTTATGGGACAAGTTTGGGGGAACAGTGGTAAATCAAGCTTTAAAAATTTCCCTTTTCATGTATTCTAAGCAAATAACAAAAGCCAGCTCATTCCATAATTTTAGACCAAATATTTTTACATAAAAATGGAAGAGTATATTCAAGATTTGCAATGACCATATCACTGAACATCATACCTTTTATCCAATAAATAACAAGTGAGAGTCTTCCTAATTATGGTATTATTGCATTTCATGGAACATTTTCAGCCCTCTGAGGGTGTTTAATGGGGTCTTAGTTGTCAATTGACCATGTAAATCATAATGTGATTCAAGAGCACATGAGAAATAGTTGACATCAGTGAAGAGTGGAGAAGGTGTTACAAAACACTACATTGAATTTGATTTTATGTTACTCGGATTCCAACCAAATGACATAAACCATGCAACAGTTTCAATGGGAAAAGATTAATATAAAGAATTATTAACAGGGAAGGAAAAAATGGGAGAAATTGGCTAGTAAGATCTAGATCTATCTACTTTTATGATAACTGGAAACCTTGAATGTAGTCTTTCATTTGTTCCAAAACTATAAATAATATAATAGCAACTGTTATGGTCTGTGTATGGATGTCTCCTTGAAGTCACATGCAGTCATGGTGGGTGGACTTTTCAGAAGTGGTTCAATCTAGAGTTTGTGATTGATTCATGGCCTAATGCTGGAGTTAAGGCTCAGAAGTGGTTCAATCTAGAGTTTGTGATTGATTCATGGCCTAATGCTGGAGTTAAGGCTGTGAGTATACACTCACCCTAGGTGGATAGCCTACATACAATGTAAGAGATGGAAAGAGGCTTGTCTCTCCTTGTCCTCTCTTGTAGCTTTTGGTATCTTCTTCCTCCATGAATTGTGGCCTCTCTACCATGCTACCCAGTCTTACAGACAGCCAATTATGGACTGTAACCTCTACAAACTGTGAGCTAAATAAATCTTTCCTCCCTCTTATTTTGGGCATCAGTTGTTTTGTCTCAGCAATAAGAGAAAAGTAACTAAGACAGAATTTGGTACCAGAAGTGGGGGGGGTGTTATTGCTGTGATGTTGCCTGGCCATGGGGCCAATCTCCCTAATGAACATAGGTGCAAAAATACTCAGTAAAATTCTAGCAGAATGCAACAAATCATCAAGAAGGTTGTACACCATGACCAAGAGGGATCTACCCTAGGGATGCAGGGATGGTTCAACATATACAAATCAATAAATGTAACACATCATATCAACAGAGCCAAAGACAAAAACCACATACTCATCTCAATAGATACAGAAAAAAGCTTTTGACAAAGTTCAGTGCTCATTCATAATAAAAACCCTACAGAAAATCAGAATAGATGGTCTTTACTTAATCTGATTAAAGCCATGTAAGACAAACCAACAACAAACATCATACTAAATGTACAAAAACTGAAAGCTTTCACTCTAACATCAGGACAAGAAAAGGATATTCACTATTATCACCTTTGTTCAATATAGTTCTGGAAATATTAGCCAGAACAATTAGACAAGAGAGAGAGAGAAAAAAAAGGAATATGGACAGGAAAGGCAGAAATAAATTATCATTATTCAAAGATGACATAATATTCTATATAGATGACCCCCAAAAGACATTGAGATTTAGTAATCAAATTCAGTAGCATAGCTGGATGTAAAATTAATGCTAAAAAATCAATAGAATTCTTGTGCACAAAGAACAAACTCACTGAGAGAAAAATTAGGGAAACTACATCTTCACAATGGCAAACAAAAATGAAATACCTAAGAATCAATCTAACAAAGAAAGTAAATGATGTATATATTGAAAATTACAGTGTTCTGAAAAATGGTATTGAAGAGGATATCAGAAATGGAAAGCTATCCCTTGCTCATTGATAGGAAAAACCGATATAGTGAAAATGGCCATACTCCCAAAATTGTTATACAGATTTAACACAGTCCTAATCAAAATATCATTAACACATCTCACAGAACTACAGGAAAAAAAACCCCAAGATTTATTTGGAAACAGAAGAGACCTAGAATAGCGAAGGCAATCTTGGGCAACAAAGGAAAGGCAGGATGCATCACATCCCTGACTTGAAATTATACTACAAAGCTACTGTGATGAAATCAGCATAGCACTGACAAAAAGCAGACCTGAAAATCAGTGAAACAGATTAGAAGGTGCGGACACAACTAAAAACATATTTTGACAAAGAACCAAGCATGTTCATTGGAAGAAAGATAGCCTCTTTGATAAAAAAATGCTAGAAAAATGGGCTCTCTACATGCCAAAGACTAAAACTAGACATCTGTCCATCACCATATGCTAAACTAAAGTCAAAATGGATCAGAGATCTAAATATTAAAACAGAAACATTACATCTACTGGAAGAGAAAATAAGTAGAAATCTTGAAGACATAGGTGTAGGCACAGAGTTCATGAACAAAAGCCCAGCTGTGTAGGAAATCCTTCAAAGAATTGAAAACTGGAATCTCATCTTATTAAAATATTTTGCACAGCAAAAGAAATCACCAACAGAGTAAAAAGACAATCTACAGAGTGGGAAAAATTTTATCCATGTGTCTCTCAGACAGAGGACTTCTATTTAGAACATATAAGGAATTGAAAAAACTCAAACCCTCTAAATTCAAAGATCTAATCCAAAAATGTGCATCTGAGATGAATACACACTTCTGAGATGAAGAAATACAAATGGAAAGTAAATATATGAAAAATTTATTATTGGTCATTTGAGAGATGCAAATTAAAACTATATTGAGATTCCACTGCAGTCCAAAAAGAATGGTTATCATCAATAAATCAACAAATAACAAATGCTGGAGGGGCTATGAAAAGGAACTCTTCTCCAGTGTTTGTGGGAGTGCAGCCTGGTGTAACCACTACAGAAATCCATGTGGAATTTCCTTAAAAAACTAGGATTAGAAGTCCCATTTGACCAAGCTATTCCCCTTCTGAGTATCTTCCCAGAAGAATTAAAAACATCATACCACAATGATATATGTGCACCCACGTTTATAGCAACACAATTCGTAATAACTAAATCTTGGGAACAACCCAAATGCCCATCAACCAAGGAGTAGATAAAAAAGATATTCTAATTTTATACAATGAAGTACTACTTAGCCATAAAGAAGGATAAACTGGTTTGTTCCCCAAAGGGGACTTTTATAGGTAAATGGGTGCAATTTGGGACCATATTCATAAGTGAAATAAATCAGACTCATATGTGTAAACATCGTATTATCTCCCTGGTATGAGAAATTGAAAGAGTAAATAAGGTTTAAAATGTACAACACATATTGTGAAATGGGAAGAAATTGTTTAAAAGGAAAAAGGATTTTGGACAGGGTAAAGGGGAAAGGAAGGATAGGAAATGGGACAAAAATTCAAGTTAGCTATACTATTAGCATCTCTTAGTTCATGGAAAAGGAAGGTTTGTGCTAATATCAATTGGAGAACTTTTTATGCTCATATCTTGTACTCTGAACAACTACTGTGATGATGACAATATGCAATGTATTAACTATTGCTATTTTCCTATTATTTTGTTTTAAAATTGTTTTACCTTTCTTCATAAAATTTTTTAAACAGTTAATAAGAAGCAAAGATTGTGATTATAACCAGGCACGGTGTCACATACCTGTAATCCGAGCACTCAGGAGCCTGAGGCAGGAGGATTGTTGCAAGTTTGAGGCCAGCCTGGGCTACACAATGAGCTCAAGCCCAGCCTGAACAGCATAGCGAGACCCTGTCTCAACAAACCAAACCAAGTCAAACCAAATCAAGATTGTGATTGTAATATCTCTTGATATGATTTTAATGTAGTTTTTAAGTGTATATTTGTAATCAAGTTGTTTAGTCAAAGTATTGTGGTTTTAACCTTGAATTTTGAGGACCTTTTGAATATTTGCTTTTGGTGTGGAAATGAGTGCAATAGAATTGTGTATATGTAATTGCTGTATAAATGTAAATCTGAATAGATAAAAGTGTGTTAATTTTTTACAAATCTGCTATTGGAGACTATGCTCTAAGGAAATGTGTCTGGTTATCAAGTTGACCAGGGCTAGATTATGGTGGATTAACTGTTGATCAACTTGTGACACCCAGCTGAATGGAATCAGTGTGATTCTGGGAGAGGAAGTCCACCTAATGGTTACTGCCAATGGCATAGAAGAACTGGAGGGAAGATGGTGCGCTGTTGATTCTCCTGGAGAAGTTTGTCGTGCTGGTTTTCCTAATATGAACTCAGCTGTTATCAGTGGAGCTTGGGTTCTTGCTGTCACTAAGGATGCCCGCAATTCTTATTAGGGAAGCACTGGCCCTTACCACAAGCATCGCTTCCTGGCTCCAGTGTAGACCTCTCAGCCTGGTGGCACAGCTCCTTCATCATTGAGTTTTACACTTTAAAATACTGCTTTATAAATAAAATGTCATCTGTCTCTTTATCTTCATACTCCTCTATTTCTTAAATCTGCTTTTGACTCAATCATTTTTTCACAAAAAAACTTGGCAAAAATCAATAATTCTTTTTACATATACATACATTCGCCAGAGGTTTCCAAACAAGTCTTCACTATGTAGCACACAAGTATACATTTATACACATAAGAAGCAAGAGAAAAAAGAAATAGAAGTTACAAACATATCTTGTATGATTACATCACACAACACACAATATCTTAGGTTATTCTTTTGTATTCAATATATGTGAGATTGCTACAAAAAAGATAAGAGCTGTTTCCAACAAAACTCGTATTCTTCATAAATTTAGTTTATGCATTAAACATTGAAGGTGGAGGTAATATTGTCAAAGTCATCTACAAATTCTGAAAAACATTTGTGGTGGAAGATGAAAACTTTATTCATTACCTGGTTACTTCTCTGTTCTCTAAGGCTGAATCATGGAGATTCCTAAAGGTTTGGAGCACAGGACGTTTAGTTTTTAGTTGCAAAGGTCATTTGATGATAATGTAATAGAGATATCTGAGCACTAATGCATGCATCACAGATGTTTACAAAATGGGTTATTATAATTTGTGTGCATAGTTAGTGCTGGCAATTGCATTAGTCATCAAGATTAAGAAGAAAAAATAAATAAATGAATAAATGAATAAAGAACCATAACATTTAAGGTTGAGAAAGAAAGCCATCTATGGATAACAAGTGAAAAGATAACTTATAGATTCCAAAGATCAATACATTCTTCCATATTCTTAGTATCCAGTCTTTGTGGGTAATTAAAACACAAGGTAACAACCAGCCAGCTCTCAATCTCCATATAGTGGGGGAGTGGGGGAGGAATGAGGACTTGGGCCTACAGTTGGTGTGGGCAGTTATGTCCTGGACAGGTGCCTGTCTTTCTTCCCTGAGCTTTTCTAAGCGTTTTCATTCAGTGACTTATGGACTGAGCATGATTAAAATTAAGGGGTGGAAAAGGCTTTGAGTAACACTTTGCGATTTTTGCTTAGCATATGAAGTTCTCAAGATGGAAATCATGAGTTATCAGATCATCCTTTTGTTGTCAGATAGAAATGTGCATTTGTTAAAAGGTCCCAGTAGAAAAACCACAAAATATTTTATTTTCCCAATAATCCTTCCTTCTGTACTTTGGTATTAAAAATGTTCATTTTTCTTTTTCACAGTCTAGAATACTTCCAAACATAGTATGTTTTGAAGGCTTAAATTAAGTCATATTCTTTTTGAACATTAGAGTATCTTCATTCTTACTACAAATACTTTCTTTTTCTGTTTCCCAAATAAAATCTAACATGTAAAGACAGTGTATAGCTTTTGTCTAAGGCAATATGGTTACTAGAATTATGCCCTCAAATGGAATAGAGCTCAGCTTTTATCTGGGAATATGGAATTGAATCCAGTGGCAGTGTCTGTTTTAATCATTTGGCTTTGTGGCTTAAAGCAGTGAAGATATACAGGTAAATGGCCCTAGCTCTTGTCAAAGAACAGTTGTATAGATTTTTAGATTCTCTTTCCACAAGTTGGAGTGTCTGAAAATAAAGTATAGAGCAGGTGAGATTCAGATGCAATCTCCCTCATGGCAGGTGTTTAGGGAGGCAGCTTGTCTACCTTTCTAGTTTTCCTGGAGAACACAGAGGGAGCTATGATTGTCTTCATTTCAGAATGAAGTCCAGTAGTCATGGAGCTCTGAATCAGGGGGTCACAGGGAATCAGACTTTTTGTGCAGTGCATTCTGCCTTGCACTTCAGCTTCTAAGAGACTCAGTCCCACAGTGTGCAAAGGACAAAAATGCCTGAGGCCTAGAAATCACTCACCATGAAGTCTGTTCAATCTTTGGCCACATGGAACATGACCATAGCAGTTTCAGCAAGCCTCTGGGATTCAGCCTTTCAAAGAAATTATGCTCAGGGTCTATTTAAAGAACTATGTTTTTCCTGTCCTTCTCCAAAAACATTAGTTTCTCCCCTTCCTCCTCTATCCCACTACCTCATAGTAGCCCTGGAGTCCTCTGGGAATGGGTGCTGTATTTGGAAATATTAACCCCTAAATTTCCTTTCTCCTCTGTATACATGAATGCAAAGGGAGAGTATCTGAATGATGAGCAAGATGGAGTGTGGATAAGGTTAGATTTGTAAACTTTTATTTTCCCTTATTGGAATTATTTATTCATTCTTTTTAAAAAGTTTTATTTTATTAGTTCATTTTTGAGTTCATGCATATTACGGTGATCTTACTAGTGGTTACATGTGCAAATCACTTCTGGTTACTTTTAAAAATCTCCTTCTCCTTTCCTCACACTCAGTCCTTCCTCCTCCAATTCCCCTGTCCCATTTTTCATTCTTGTTGATATTGTTATCTTTGATCTTGTTATGGCATATGATATTTACATTAATTGAGATTATTAGTTTCTTGTACATGGCATAACTTTATTCTAGTCTTGCAATGGAGATTGATTCTAGTGTAATGGGAAAATCTGAGTAGTCACCTGTAGATGTTATGAAAACAAAATAGCTCACTATAATTTGTGTACAGATTTAGTCCTATTACACTCTTCTTCAAAACTCTCACTGTGATTTAACAGAGCAGCATTGAAGAGTGTAGGTCAGAAAGGATCTGTGCTTGCACAAAAGTGCTTTAATATTACAATGGCTTCAAATAAGGGTAACATGATAGAATGTAGAGCATCAGCTCCTGCAAGGTAGGCAATAAGATAGATTGTGTAGGAAGCTGTGGCTAAGTGTCTCCAAGGCAGTGATTGTCACTTTATATTTTGAGAGACATCTATTTGTCTCCACATTAACCCTGGTTGTACTAAGGTAGACACCACTGGTGCTGAGCAGCTGAAGACAGGTGGTATATCTCCTAGATAACTATCTGGCAAAGTAAGAGAACAAACTAGTGATACTAATCCATTCATCTGAAAGACTATTTTATGAAGGCACCATGCTGTTTGTTATAAATTTATTGCATATTTTTGCTGCATATTTTAAAGTTGGGTTGATCACACATATATGTGTTGGGGACCACTACAAAGTGGCTTTGAGCAGGATTTAATATTAATCAATTGGCTTTCCATGTTTACTTCTGAGTTGTCTGAAGGCCACAGCTGAGGATGTCTAGCTCCAGCCCCAATTAACTTCAGAGAGACGGTAGATGCAGGCATCTCACTCCTGCTGTGAAGGCCTTCCTGGAGATAACATAGTTCTCCTAAATTAACATAATTCCTTACTTGGAAAAGTTCTGCCCAGATTCCTGAGTTTTCTTGAGTATCCTCCTCCTTTGTTTGTAAACCAAATAAATAAAGACCACCCAGAGAAGTCTTTGGCTAACTCAGAGAATACTGTAAGAGAGTTAGTCCCTCTTGGTGCCCAGAAATCATTTCATTGTCTCATTTATTTAAACCTTGGCTGTCCGTCCACTTGCTTGGGAGATTGTGGGCATGATCAGCCTGAAATAACTTAGGACTATTTAACCCAGTTTTTGATACATATGTACACACAAAATTGATAAATAGAAATTCACATGTTCATAAATATACATAAAAAGGCTTGTATTCATAGAAATATTTGTGAAGCAAATGTGCATTAAATCAACTGACATTCAAACAAAAATACATACTCCTAGTAATATACACATTCAAGAATGCAAAAATAATAAATAAATGCTCATTGTCTTAGAGGTGAGCATTTATCATTATGTACTGATATACATGAATTCCCATTAAAAGAAACTCCCTTTGGAAACAAAAACAAATGTACATATATATACATTCATTATATACACACTCATGCTTACAAATTCTAAATGTTATGCTGTTAATCTTTTGCCACCTCATACAATCACACTCATGTAAACACATTTATCACTTTTTGACAAATTTGGTGGAAAATTGGTTACTTCCCTCCCTTTACATACACACATATTGATTTACTAGAGGTTCCCCAACAGGTCTTTCTTCTACTGCACACAGACTTAATTTACAGACATACATAACACAAGAGACACAAAGAAATAAGGTGTAAATATTTCTTGTGTGATTCTATCACGTAAAACACAAGGGATTATGTTCTTTGTTTTCTTAAAATATATCAAATGTTACTATAAAACAAGGAAATATCCACCTAAATTCTTTATACACATGCAATTTATGGGTTAAAAATTAAAGATGGGGCATCATTGTCAAATCCATTTACAAATTTTGAAAAATATCTTCTTGTTGAAGATAAAATTTATGCATTTATTGGTTACTTCTCTGTCATCCATAATCAAATCACTGATTTAAAGGGATGGGGCATAGTATATTTACTTTTTAGTTGCAAAGGGCACTGATTATAATGATATGAGTTGAGAGCAGTGACATAAAGATGGTAGGTATTGTGAAAAATTGGTTCAATGTAATTTGGGTCTAAAACTAGTCTTCACACTTTGTTAAGCTTAAGAACATAATGAAGTAAAATAAAAAATCAAGTATAACACCTGAGAATTACAAAAAATAGCTATGCATGATAAATGATTAGATAAGATATACATCCTAAAGATAGATAATAACTTCACATGTTCTTGGTATCCAGTTTTTTGTCAGTGATTTGAATATGGGCAACAGTCACTTCTGTATTTCCCTATAGTGACGTGATTTCTCATGCTTTCAAGAAAGGATACTGTGAGACTCAGCTTTTCCCTGAAGAACTTCAGGGGAGATTGCAACCTATTATTTCTCAAGGGAGGAAGTCAGGAAATCAGTGCTTCTTGAGGGAAATGAGATACCACCATTGAGTTGTCAAAGTACCCAAATTTCACCATCCAGAATTTTTGCCTAAGTATGTTTAGAATTATACTGTTCAACTTTGAAACATTGCTCAAACATCAGTTTGATCATCAATGTTAATTCCAATTAACTTCCTTCTTCTTAAACACAGTGTTCAGTTTTCTTCTTTTATCTTTCTTTGTCTAAGACTTTAATCAGTTCCAGTACTGCAAGCTGCTGCGTAGCCCTTGACTTTGTACCTGGAGATATGTTTTCTTTCTCCCCATTTTTCATCTTGGGAGTCATTTTAAGCTTACTGTGACAATGCTACAACTCCCAAAGACCTCTAATGTAGTGCTCTCATCAGAATTTTAGTAAAAAGTAGGGAAGAGACGTCACTAATTCCACTGGAGTGACTCAAAGGAAACATTTACAAGCTTAGTACATGAAGTTGAAGGAAATGTATTCTAAAATGCCATTAAAATTTCTGAAGTCTTTCCCACAATCTTTAAAAATATGTCTTAACAGAGCACCCTGAGCCCTATTAATATGTAGAAGTAAAATATGTTAATAAAAATAAGTGAAAATAAAATAAAATATATGTTTTTGAAAGTTGAAAAATAAAATTCAAATGGCACAAATCTGCTTCAAGTACATATTATTAGCACTTGGATATGTTTTGAAATATTTGTAAAAAATTTAAATACCTTAGCTTATGAACAATTATTCTTTCTTTTCTTTTACATTTACTGTTACATCTTGATCATTTGTGATGTCTTCATGAACTCTTTGCAAGTACAATAGTTCAGTAGCACATAGATACTCGATTGTGTATTGTTTCACCTAGTTTCAGTAGAGTATGTGTATAATTTTCTGCTTTGTTTTTATAACTGATGATCTCAGGCATGTCATTATGTACGATTTTATTTCACAAATTCTGCTTATCAAATTATGTTGCTACCTGTAATATATTAAAAGGTTTATTAAGAGAGTGACTACAAGATAACATGCTGTAAAAATGTTCAATGATTTAATAAATAAAATCTATTCTCATTGTGAACACAGGCCACCAAACTTTGTATTGTCCACTGCAACTCTTAGGTCTTTAGTCTGGGTATCCTGAAAAGTAATGATCTTTCAAGTGGAAGGTTGCTGGCCTATTGACTAGTTATTTGCAGAGATAACTTTATGATGATGTGTAAAAAGGCCTGACAACCTTTCTTCATTATATCCATAGATCAACAGGGCAAATGAAGTAGTGTAATGTAGTTTCCTTTGATTTAGACATATTTTTCATAACATCCTCGCATAACCCTGTCCCTGATCTGCTTGGTCCTAACTCCATAGATGATGGGGTTGAGCATAGGAGGCACCAGTAGGTAGACATTAGCAAACATGATGTGTACCAATCGGGGCACATGATGGCCAAAGCGATGGGTGAGGAAGGTGAAAAGGGCTGGGATGTACAGGGCTAAGATAACACAGATGTGAGAAGCACATGTGCCAAAAGCCTT